>NC_139154.1:15916923-16419423 GCF_964270905.1 Leucopleurus acutus
TTTTGGGGGGGGGGAGAAAACTTTGCAGTACTGCTAAAGACAATGAAAAAATATTAAAAAGTGGAGTGATTTATCATGTTCTTGAATGGAAAACTAGACTTTAACAAAGATGTCAGTCATCCCCTAATTATTCTCTAAATTCAATACAATTTTGTCCAAAATCACAAAGGGTATTTTTCGTAAAATTCAAAAAGCTGATAGCCATCAAGACTAATTATAAAGTTATGATAATGCAGATAGTGAAATATTGGTACAGAGATAGCATATAGATCAAGAGAAGAATAGAGCACTCAGAAACTGACCTATGCATATGGAAATTTGATTTATGACAGAAGGATCATTACAGATTAGTTTAAAAAAAAAGGGACAGGTGAGCTCATTCAATAAATAGCCTGGAAGTAATAGGTTATCCCTATAAGAATAAGTTAGTTACTTACATCACAACACATGCAAAAATAAATCCTATGTTTATTAAATACCTAAGTGTAAAAAGCCACTACTTTAAACAATTTAGAAGAAAATATAGAAAACTATCTTTAGGAACTCAGAGTAAGAAATTATTTTCTCAAACTAGTTACAAGAAGACAAACATTAATGCAAAAAGTAATAGACTACTTAGAGTAAGCAGAACTACATTAATTTTTTAAAAACATTGTTTATAAAAAAGGTTAAATGTCAAGTCAGATACAGATGCTTGCAATGCAGTCATGTAACTGACAAAGGGTCAGAATCTAGAACACCTACAAATCACTGAGGAAAAAAAATGGCTCAATAAAAGTAATGGGCAAAGATGAGGACAAGTCCTGGACGAGGCAATCCAAATGTCAAACGAATTTTGATCAGATGGTCAACATCACTGGTAAACAGACAAATGCAAACTCAAACAACAAAGAGATACCATCTCTGTGTTCGGGTTCTCCAGAAACAGAGCCGATAGGATGTGCATATGTATGGAAAGAGGTTTATTTTAAGGGGTTGGCTCATTGATTATGGAGGCTGGCAAGTCCAAAATCTGTGGGGTGGACCAGCAGGCTGGAGACCCAGGGAGAAGCTGATGCTGCAGTTCAAGTCTGAAGAGCTGATGTTGCAGGTGACGTCTGAAGAGCAGATTGCTGGAGAATCCCTGCTTGCTTGGGGAAGTCAGCCTTTTGGTCTACCCAGGCCTTCAGTTGATTGCGTGAAGCTCATCCACATTATGGAAGGCAATCTGCTTTACTCAAAGTCCACCATTTAAAACATGAACATGGAGAAACACCCACCTAGAAACATCCAGAATAGGCCCAACCAAACGGACACATAAAATGGACCATCACAACCTCTTATGCATCAGATTGGCCAAAGTGCTTGTGTGCCAGTACCAAGTGTTGGCATGAACAGGGAGCACTGGGACTTTATTCTGTGCTGATGATGTAGAGTGGGGCCAGCTCTTTGGAGGGTGGGGATCCACAATGGGAAATTCACACACATGCATAAATATTCACAGCAGCCTTGTCTGTGACTCCAGTGAAAAGCTGAAACGGAACTGGAAAATCATCAATAAGAAATAGATAAATTCAAAGTGATACTTTCATACAATAGAATATTATACAGCAGGTAAAATAAACAAGTGAAAGCAACTCATACCTTCATGGGTAAACCTAAAGACAATGGTGAAGGACAAAACCTAGTTTCACAGGGATATATACCGTAGGGTAGATTTGCATAAAATTTAAAAATATGCAAAACAATACTATGTAATATTTATGGACAAACACCATAGGGAAATCTAAAAACCATGCTTGAGATAAGTATACACTAAATTCATGGTCGTGCTGTCTCTGAGAAAGAGGGATGGGCAATGGGATCAAGGAGGCCGTCAGCTGTGTCTATAATGTTTACCTACTAAATTTTTTTTAAGGCTTGAAAAAATGTGGCAAAATATTGACTTAATGAAGCCATGGGGGTGCATAGATATTTGTCATATTCTTCTCTCCACTTGTTCATGTATTTGAAATATTTCCCCAAGAGAAGTGTACAGAGGGTTCTGTGTGTCTGGTGAGATGTTCCAGTAAAGAGAAGTGTACAGCAGTAGAAGATATTAGAAAAGTGCCCCAAATGCCAGGCTGTGACCCTGGGGTGTTCCTGCATGCTGGTGGCAATCCTTACAGACCAACAGCATTGCAGGAGCTCAAGGAGGAGCAAAACACAGAGGTGACAGGTGCAATAACCCCCCTGTGGTACATTGAGTCTGGGCACGAAGCATGGTGGAAACCCAGAGGCTGGTGACCCTACAAAGATAAGAGTGCAAAGCAAGGGGTGGGGGTCTGTCCAGCTCGACACAGCCAGTGCAGAGGACCACGCACAAGGCCTTGGGGGCTGCAGAAATTAATTACTGTACAGCGTGGTGGTGCTTTTCTCCAGAGAGGGGCTGGTCCATGTCCGTTCCAGTGGGTTCAAGTTCCCCTCCAAGAGACCTATTGACAGGAAAAGAATTGAGTCACTCATGTGGGTTGACTCTTATGACCTCAGCACCGAACCCTTAGGTTTTCAACATGTTTCTTAAATGGGGCCGAGAAATGAGAAAAGGACCCTGGGGGTAGCAGGAAATAAGACTAAGATTTTCCACTGGGGCTACAGGTCCCTGGGACTCTTCTTAGGACCTGAGGGCTCTGGCAGCTGGCACCGTAGGGGTTTCATGCAGGTGAGTCACTGGGAAGGAACTAAATCCGGGCAACGCTCATCTCCACCTCTGCGTGTGGAGGAGGAGATATTTTAGCGTATTCAGAGGCGTTTTCTTTAAGGATGTTGTTTTCTCTTAGTCGTGATACGAAGCCATCCAGAGCCAGCTGTTTCTCTGTCGGGGCTGGGACGGGCTGGGAAAACATCTGTTGACTCAAAGTGAGTTTAAGGGTCTCGGGCCGCAACTTGTTAACATTTTTCATCGTAAGGCACACGAGGGCAGTGAATTTTGTCTGTTTTGGGAGCAGAGGGTCTCCTGGATAAAGGTGGCGCCGTATTCGGATCAGACCTGGGAAGGAGGGAAGGATGGACCGCACAGGGAACGGGCATCTTCAGTTGAGCCCAGACGCTTGGCCCTAGTCATCCCCCATCATGGCCTCGTTGTTATCGATTAAAAGGTGGACATCAAATAAACCCCAGAGGGACAGCCCAGCCAGTGTCTCGCCCACACGCTCTGCATTCTGCCCTTGGCACTATCAATGGCAGTTCTGGGATATTTCTCCAGCGCCATGAACCCAGAGGTGTGACTCAGCAGAAGTCACAGGAATATTTGGAGGGTAAGGTAGATGATCTTAATGAATTGCTTTGAGTCTGGAAACGAAGAAGCTGGCTGGTAATAAAGGAGAATGGAGCCTTTCTAGCTCCTTCCCAGCAAATGCGGAGAGCCAGAGAAGGAAGAGAAAGCCAGCTAATGCGACATAAGTAACGTATTAAAGGGCCAGAGGGATGTGATGCTGGGCTTCAGTGATGTGTGTGAGGGCAGCAAAGACACCCCAGGTACATGTGTGGAGAAGCCACCCGATGGCCTTCGGGAATGCACTGGCCTGAAACCCAGATCGGAATTCCGGAAGCTTCCCCTGAGGCTAGAGTTCTGGGGCCTCCGACTAAAATGGGAGTGGAGGGGATGGGGGGCAGGGTCTCTCTGCCCACCAACATGACCCTTTCTTCTTGGGCCTCGCCTCAGAGGCTGCCAACCCCCTGGGAAGCTGACACTTTCCATATTAGTACATCATGACCTTCGTGTGTCATTTAGTTCACTCTGTAGGTTGAAATTTATTTTACAGATAAGATTTCAAGCATATTGTAATCAAAAGACTATGGTAACAACCACGCCCGGTCTGTATCTAATGCCTCCCTGGACCAGACACTGGGCTGGGGCTCCTGCATATGTTATCTCGTGGAATGGCCTGTTGCCTGAGTATTATAATTACCATTTTTACAGATAAGGAAACTGAGGCTCAGAGAGGTAACTTTAAAATTCAAGTCACACAGCAAAGTAAGTGCAAACAGCAAGTATAAAGCCAAATTTTAGTCCCAAATCATTCTTTTCACGTCTCTGCATAGCAGTACAAGTGAATACCCACTTTAAGATGAGAATACCAAAATTAAATATTCTCATAGAATCATACATTTGCATAAACATAGAAATGTTGTTGTAGAAACACCCATTTATATGTCTTGAAAGGGACTGGTTGGAAAATAAGCAAAAACAGAAGGAAGCAGAGAGGCTGAGAGGGTGCTATTGGCTCTGATGTGAGTTTTAAGGGAACAGGGACCAGAAAGCCACGCCCTGTCTCCAGCTGTCCCCCCACTGCTTGGGTAAAGCTGAGCCATGAAGCCTGTGTCTCCCTGTGTGGTTTCTTCTGACACCAAGTACATTGTTCCAACACCAGTTCTCTAACTCTCCAAAGCCAGCTGGATGTCCCGCAGTTCCATCCAATTCTGACGCTAACTATTCAGAGTTAGAGCACAGCCCACAGGTTAGGGGCTCAGTCCCCCAGGATGGCCCCCACTTCAGATGGAAGCTGCAGATGAGGAGCCCAGGCTACCCACACTTCTGCCTGGCCAACTACAAACTCAGGGGTTCCCACACCCCCTCCTCAAGTTCAGGAATTTGCTAGAGCGACTCAGAGAACTAAGGATAGCGCTCTACTAACAATTACCGATTTGTTATAAAGGATACAACTCAGGAACAACTAAAGGCATGGAGGAAGGGGCAGAACTTTGAGGCGCTGTCTGGGTGTACCACCCTCCCAGCACCCCTGTGTGTTCACCAACCTAGGAGCTCCGAAATCCCATTGCTGAGGGATGTTTATAGAGGTTCCACTACATAGATACGGTTGATTAAACCATTGGCCAATTGGTGATTGAACTCAATCTCCACCCTTCTCCCCTCCCAGCAGGTCAAGGGTGGGACTGAAAGTTCTAATGCTCTAATCCTGTGGTTGGTTTTTCTGGCTGACTAGTCCCATCCTGAAGCTATCTAGGGCCTCCCCATGGGTCATCTCATGAGCATACAAAGGACAGTAAAGTCTGAGCATTTTAGACACTCTATGCCAGGAACTGGGGACAGAGACCAAGTATTTATTTTTTATTATACCCCTCCCTCTCTAAAACCAGTTCCTGTTCACCAAGGCGTAGCATCCCAGGTTCACCAATTCCTAGAATCTTAGGGTAACTTTTAGCTTAATTATCATAGGTAGACCTGACAGCCTTGCAAGTATTCTTCATGTAGCCTGGAACTATTTCACATTTTGATTTTGCTTAGTAATTTGGCCATCTTTTCTGTAGTTGACCCAAGGTTTCTTCCACTGTGGTCAGAGAATCCACAATCTGCTTTCTATCTGGGAAACTTATTTATGATTTTCTTTGTATTCCAGTGTGGTCATGTGTTCTCTGATTTTTAAAGATGTACATACACACATTCATTCATTCATTCACTCATTCCTTTACTTATTTTTCTTTTTTATATAATTTTAAAGGTTATACTCCATTTACAGTTATTTCAAAATATTGGCTATATTGCCCATGTCATACAATATATCCTTGAGGCTATCTTACACCCAGTAGTTTGTACCTCCTACTCCCCCACCCCTATATTGCCTCTCCCCCATCACTGGTAACCACTAGTTTGTTCTCTATATCTGTGAATGTGCTTCTTTTTTGTTATTGATATATTCACTAGTTTGTTGTCCTTTTTAGATTTGACATATAAGTGACATCATACAGTATTTTGTCTTTCTCTGTCTGACTTATTTCAGTCAGTATAATATCCCCCATGTCTATCCATGTTGCTGCAAATGGCATTATTTCATTCTTTTTTATGGCTGAGTAAAATTCCTATATATATATATGTATACATATATGTATAAATAACATCTTTGGACACTTAGGCTGCTTCCATAGCTTGGCTATTGTAAAAAATGCTGCTATGAACATTGGGATGCATGTATCTTTTCAAATTTCACTCATTCATTCATATTGCTCCTCAAAACCTCTGGATTTTCACAAAACCTAGGCACGCTGGTTCTCACGTTGTCTGAGGGTTATTCAACTCATTGTCCTTCAGCACTCTGAGATGTGAAAAGCTGCTCACCTCCAGCCCTAGCCTCCTGTACTTACTTTCTCTGTCACTAGACTGTCGCTGTGAAGGCAGGGACACTGCTGAATCCCTGGTCTGATACCCATGAGGGTGCTAACAGAGGCTGCCTGTCTCCTGCCCTTTCTCTGTTTTGGGCCGATGGGACTGAAAGAGAGAGAAAGATGTGGAAGAAATGCACAAGATTACAACTGTAAGGTTATCTTAAAATAATAATGCTGAGAACACCTATTTATTTTAGAGCTGGAGAGAACTAATTCGAATCCTGGTTTTACCCCTTTGTACTGAGAAACTTTGAGATTGTCACTTAGCCTCTTGGAGCCTTCCTCGTTGTTTAGTGGGAAAAATAATGCCTGTGTCCTGTGGTTCCTGGGACCTGTGACAAGACATAGAGCGCAGCCACACACGCCATACAAGGCAGCTGACCGTGGGCTGCCTATGGCTGGGGTCCCGATGGTGGTGCTTGTTGCGTATCTGCTATCACTGCCGCTCTCATTCCCCTTCCTCGCTGGGTCCCATCAGACTCGCCTGCTTTCAGAAAACTGACAGAGACTGACCAAAACTATAGCACCTTGAGGCTGCTGTGAGCAAACACAGATCAGCATCAAAGACACAATTTCTTGTCTTATGAAATGAGGAACGCTTTAAAGCTTACTAACAGTAACAGCTACTATATATTGGGTGCTCACTGAGTCAGGCATGATTCTTAGTGCTTTCCATGTATGAACTCCTTTAATCCTCCCAATGGCCCCATGAGATAGGTGCTCTGACTATCCCCTTTTTATGGACAAGGAAACAGAGGCATTGAAAATCACTAACTCACCCAAGTCACTCAACTAGCGAGCAAATCGACCCACGGTGAGATTCCATTTGTAGGAAGTTTAAGAACAGCCAACACTAATCTATGCTGATAGAGATCAGAATAGCAATCACCTGGGCAGGGGGTGGTAGTGGTGAATATATAAATGTACACACACTCACACACACACATATCTTTCAGTGAAATGTACACGTTTTGTAAAAGAAAGAAACAAGAAAATAAATACATCATTTGAACAGAAACAAAACAAAACAAAACATGTGATTGCCCAAACACCACTGCTTGAGGTTCTGATCTAACTGAGGTGAGCAGCAGTCTGATTTAGAAGTTTACTCATTGATGCTATTACACTGCTGCAGGGTTGAAAATGTTGCTTGCTGAAGCCTCACTGGAAAGGCTAGGAGGAAGCAGAGTGGCTCTGTGTCGGGATTACGCCATGTGCTTGGTGCAACCATGAGGCCCCATTGGCCTTTTGTTTCTCTGCTCTAACCTTGAATTACTCTGGAAATCCCTCTCTGATTTCTGCAGATGTTAGCTCTTCACCCATGACATCTGCAAGTTTCCCATTTTTACCAGAATCACCCTCTCTGAATTCCTCATCCCTTTTTATTCATCACCAGGCTAAGGACCTATATTAGTTGTCTTTAACTGTGTAACAAATCACCCCCAAACTTGGCAACTTAAGACAACAAACATTTGTCATCCCACACTATCTGTGGGTCAGGAACAGAGACACAGCTTAGCTGGTTGCCCACAGCTCAAGATCTCTCATGACGTTGCAGTCAAGCTGCTGGCTGGGGTCTCATCCGAAAGCTTGATGTGGGGCGTGGGAGTGTTTCCAAGCTCACTCATGTGGTTGTTGCTGTGCTTCCATTCGTCACCACCTGGGTGTCTCCATAGGCAGCCTCAGGACATTGCGACTGGCTTCCTCTAGGTTGTGTGATCCCAGAGAGGGTGAGAGAGCACCCAAGATGGAAGCCACAGTCTTTTCATAACCTGATATCAGAAGTGACAGCCCATCACTTCTGCCCTATTCTGCTCATTAGAAGCAAGCCACTTAGGGGACTTCTCCGGTGGCGCAGTGGTTAAGACTCCATGCTCCCAATGCAGGGGGCCCGGGTTCGATCCCTGGTCAGGGAACTAAGATCCCACATGCGTGCCGCAACTAAGAGTTCGCATGCCACAACTAAGGAGCCCACGTGCCACAACTAAGAAGCTGGCAAACTGCAACTAAGACCCGGCACAACCAAATAAATAAATAAATAAACAAATAAATATGGAAGCAAGGGCCACCTTAGAGGTTGCCAACTTCAGGACTGCTAATTGTTTCTCTGAAAACAAAAGGGGAAGAAAGAGAAAGACCCAATATTGTATATTTCTTCTCCCTTCTGAGTCCAGATGGTGGGCCCAGTGTCTATTTCCACGCTTTAAAAGTCCACTCCCATTTCACTGGGTGGTTTTCAAATGGTCACGTCAAGAGAGGGATTCCTTTCAAGGAAACGTCAGTCCCTCCTTCGGTTGATACCGCCTTTGGCTGGGTCTCTCCACAGAGCCGTTCTGGGGTGGAGGGAATACTCTTTCCCAGGGGCTTCTGTCTGAACCCGTGGGCTTAAAAATGGACATGGGGGGCTTCTCTGGTGGCGCAGTGGTTGGGAGTCCGCCTGCCGATGCAGGGGACGCGGGTTCGTGCCCCGGTCTGGGAGGATCCCGCGTGCCGCGGAGCGGCTGGGCCCGTGAGCCATGGCCGCTGAGCCTGCGCGTCCGGAGCCTGTGCTCCTCAACGGGAGAGGCCACAACAGTGAGAGGCCTGCGTACCTAAAAAAAAAAAAAAAAAAAAAAGTAAAGATGGACATGGAAGGGCTTCATGAAAAACATCATTTGAGCACCTACTGGATACCAGGCTCCATGAGTCTGGGGCTGGGAGTGCTGGGCTCCATAGAGAAGCCAGTGTGATGGGTAAGAGAGATGCAGAGGGTCAGCTTGTCAGAACCTCCCTACCTGAAGTGCTATTATGGGGTGAGGGATTTTGGGGGAGTTACTCGACCTTCAGGAGCCTCAATTTCCAAAGCTTCTTAACTGAGAGATTATGTCTGTGATGCCCTCAGAGCCACACTGGAGTCGGGGTGCTCCAGCTAGGTCTCTGTGAAGCATGGATACGCACAACGCGGCAGCAGAGATTACCCTGCAGAACCGTGTCTCACCTGGGCCAGCCTCAGACTGGGCTCAGTGGATCTTAGTGATGGTTTGAGCAAACCTGTATCCCGACGCCATGGGAGGCTCTCAGAGGAGCCGCTTCAGGGAGTGATGGCCCTGGGTCCACGTTCAGGTTTGGATGGGAGCTGGGTCAGGGTGAGCCATGTCCGGCTTCAGAGCCTGGTGGCTCTCTTGGCCGGTTCTCCCAAGACCGAGGAAAATGGGGCCGGTTTTCAATCCTCGTCATCTCCTTATGCCTTCTTGCTTGGTTCTTGCCTCCTGTAACCCTTCTCAGGGAGGTCACCTGGCCACTTCCTCTTGGCTAGAGAAACCTTTAAGAAGTTGCAAATTCTAGGTGGGTCCAAAGTTAGCCTCTGCCATGGGAAGTCTCTTCGGTTTTCCACCCTCCACCCCCATCCTGCGCCTCAGACTTCACATTTGGGTCTTGTTTACCAAGCGATGGAATCCCACGGTGGGTGTCAACCTCAGTCTCATCTGAGGGGCCCTCAACTTGCCCATCTGGAACAGGGGGCTGCTGAGTCCCGAGAACCTGGGGCTCCCAAGCTAGTGCTGAGTGGGTGCAAGGGCGTGTCATCCTGAAGGTCAATGCCATGTGGGAAAAGGGTGGGGCTCTGTGCCCCCGCCCCCTTCCCAGCCCCAATACTATCTTGGGTAATTCCTTTAGCTTCTTTTAGATGTTTTTGCAATTTATAAATCAGAAAAATATTGAGAACCTGATAAAGTAATAAATGTGGAAGAACTCAGAAAACAGTGTAATTCAACAACAATAAACATGGATCACCTGCTAAGTGTCAGACTATGTTCTGAGCATGAAGCCAAGACAGAGCTCCCAGTCTCGTGGAGAGACAGAGAAAAACAAACACATGCATGCAGAGCTCCCTGCAGAATAACAAGGCACGATGGAGGGGACAGAAGGAGGGGGCATGGTTCAGAGTAAGAGGTTCAGGAAGGAAGCCCGCTCAGACCTGGATGAAATGGGCACTGAGCCATGCACTTTCCTATGAGAAGAGCATTCCAGAAGGAGGAACAGCCAGGTTCCCCAGATGGAAGGTGTGTGTGCCGGTGCCTACGGTCTACATGGGCGCTCTGCCCCCAGGACTGTGATCTATGAAACAACAGCGTATCTGGGGCACTGCGGATGCTTGCAGCAGCCATGGCAACATGTGAAGCGTCTTCAGCTGATTCGTTGAAAATAAGGTCTAGAAGTCAGTCAGCAAGAAGGTTACAGAGTTCCCTGGGCTATACGGTAGGGGAAATCTGCTCAGTATTCTGTAATAACCTAAATGGGAAAAGAACTTGGAAAATAGATACATGTATGTGTATGACTGGATCGCTTTGCTGCACACCTGAAACTAACACAACGTTGTTAATCAACTATACTCCAATATTAAAAAAAAAAACGTGATGCAGATCAACAGGATAAGTTCAAAGTCCGAACTCCCTTCACAGCCCAGCCCAGCTCCAATCCCCCATATCTCCCACCATACACCTTCCCAGCCTGCACGTCCCAGCAGCAAACTTCTCACTAGTCCACAACTTGCCTCCAGCCTCGGTTCTCTGGCTAACATCTCCAGCCTCACCACTGTGCCTGACTTTTAAGAACCACCTCAAACATCATCACTTCATGAAGACTCCCATCCTCCCTGGGGTCACCCAAGCAACTGGTCACTCCTCCCAGGCTTTCTCCTTTTTTTTTTAAGATTTTGTTTTGATGTGGACCATTTTTAGTCTTTATTGAATTTGTTACAATATTGTTTCTGTTGTTTGCATATTGGTTTTTTGGCCACGAGGCATATGGGATCTTAGCTCCCTGACCAGGGATGGAACCCGCGCCCCCTGCATTGGAAGGCGAAGCCTTAACCACTGGGCCACTAGGGAAGTCCCCATCCAGGCCTCCTCTTGCACTTGGACATTCCTCCAATGTGATTCTATTGCCCAGGGCCACTGGGAGGTACCCGAGGACCTGCCCCCATCAGTAGTGTGACAGAGTGTTAGTGAGAACTGAGGCAAACAGGCAGGGGATCACGTTAGTGACGGAGCAGAGGTGCGTCCCCTGTGATGTGGAACCACTGGAGGGTCACTGTCAGTTCATAATGACTCCAAAATACTCATAGTAAATTTCTGTTTTAATTTTATCTTTATTAGTAGTAATTTTGATGTCATATCAGAAAAAAAGTGATGCTCTGTTGCACAGTCTACAGAGCTGGCTTCATCCACACTTGGACAGTCCTGCTATGTTTCTGGGAGTCACACACCACTGCCTTTCCTTCTGGGAAGCTGCAGCGGACGCATTGCCTCCCGACAGGATCCAGTGGTTGTATGCTGGAGGGTAGAGGTGGGGCACGTTTTACCCCACGCTCCTCTCACTTAGCCCAGAGCCTGGCAGCGTGGAGGGTCCGTGGTTATTGAGATCAAACACCTGCCCAGCACCCAGCCTCCTGCCTTCCGCCTTGGAACTGGCATCTCAGCTTCCTCAGGAGTGATGAAAAAGGAAGCCAACCCTGACCTGTAGAAATAGTCTGTTTCCTTAATTCAAGGCACACAATTGTTCAGATTTTAATTATTCTGGATTCAGGATATGTCTTACAATTAGTTGGTACATTACATGGGTGTTTCTTTTTTTTTTTTTCTCCCTCCCACAAAAAAAGCTGTTCTGAAAACAATGCCATGTCTTACAATTGATGGCATCTTAGAGTCAAAGAAAATAGGAGTTAAAATCATGGGGTGGCAGCTGAAGGCCCAACTCATGTCGGACTCCCAGGAGCCACTGTGAAAATCATGTTCTGTTGTAAATGTCTGTTGGTGTGAGCGCAGGGCGACCGGATTCCTAGAGCCCTGGGGTTCCCTGGCCATGCCAGGATCACGGGGCAGACAAAGAAGAGTGTAGCATGGGTCCTGCCCATGTGTGGTCAGCCGTGCCAGTCTGGCCACTGGCTTTTGTACTTTTCATTCCGGAATTCGTGGAGAAGGCTGCCAGCGACGAGAGGTAACCTCGGGACACACAGGCCTGTGTCAGGCCTTAGAATTCCGGAAGTCAGTGGCCAGAGTTGCATGGAGCCAGACAGGACACATATGGGAATACAATTACAGTGAAGCCAGCGTGGCTGGAGCGGGGAAGAGGGCCCTGTTGCATGAGGGCCCAGTACGGTGAGCAGGCCCAGGCCTGGTGCTGGTCTTGCAGAACCACACCTCCTGTCACCCATTCCTCACCACACACTCCCTCAAGAGCCTCCTTGAACAAACACACCCCACGGTCTCAAAAATCTTAGAAGTGCTACGGCAACTGTCATGCTCTTGAAGAGACATACACATTAAAGGCACTGAGAAGTCCTGCAGAAACATGATGAATGTTTGTTGAATGTGCTCCAAACATCTTTGATCACAGAACCCTTTGATTCAAGTTGCATCTTATAAAATCTGAAGATAGGAATTTTCTGCAGAACCACTACTGGGCAACAGTCCTGTCTGAGAAGAATGTCTGAGAGCTGAGAACCACTTTTGTCACTCTCCAGCTGATCATGGAAAGGAGGAAGCAGAGTGGAGAAGTGAAGGGCAAGACCACAGAAGAGACCCTTTCTGGGATCCCAGTGCATGGCCCCACTTGCACGCTGGCCTCCTCCGGAAGTTGGCTTTGGCTGTTCACAGGTGTCCCCGGGGCAGTGCACTGCCAGCCCTGGTCTGACAGTTATGCGAGCCAGGTGGGTGTGCTCAGCATGGCCTTGGCACACGGGCTGAGTTGCTTTTGGAAGGATCTTTTCTCGAACAGGAGCTCACACACGCAAAAACAGCAGCAAAATACAAGGCCACACTCACCCACAAAGGTTCTCTGGTTCCTCCTGCAAACCCAGGACAGACCTTATAGAAACAAGCACTGCAGGGCATGGGGTGTGGAGCCAGACAAAGAGGACTGTTGCTCTCTGAATTAGGGAAACACAGATGCTGCTCGCCATCCTCTGGAGATTTGAAAGGAAAAATGGTGGATGATACTGGTTGATAAGCAAGGCTCGAGTGTCCTAGTTTCTCCCTAAGCCCCTGGTGACCACCTCCTGGGTGCGGGACAAACGGAACTCCAAAGTACTTTAGGCTGCAGGTGAGTCTCTGGTGCCCAGCAAACTCTAGTGGGGAAAAGGATGCAGCCCTGGAGAGGTAGTGATAGCCAGTATAAAATCGCTGGTATCAAACCCTCCTCGAGACAGCAGGGATCTGGGAAGAGCAGGTAGGTCTTTCCAGAAGACTCACTGGAAGCATTGAGACGTGTGCTAAGTTTTGAAGGATTGGTCTGGGGAGGGGGGAGTCACATGCAGTGGGCACAGCCACAGCAAAGGCAGGGAAGCAGAACGGTCAGGATTTGCTCTCCGAGTGACGAGCTGGTGCCTGGGGTCCTGGGACACCAGCTGGGAGGTGGGGCGCAGATACCTCCCACCTGGTGGATTTGTTCATAGAGATATCTCTTGGGTACCAGACATGCAGGGAAGGGTCGCTTGGCTTCCAGCAGTCAGGAGGGAGCCATTGAGCGCCAGCTTGGGGTTGAGGACTTCTGGGGCGAGGAGGTGGATGCCGGCCAAGGGTTTGGTGTGGCAGTCATTTTTAGTGGACAGACGTGGTCGTAGAAGGGGAGCCCCTGAGCTAGGAGAGCTAGAGTGGGGAACAGTGAAGTGTCAGGCCGGGGTGATTGGGCCAGAAGCCCCAGGAAAAGTGGGGGGAGGGAGGGGCACATCCCTGCCCCCTGGTGCCAGGGTTATGGTTATGACTGAGGCCAAGTGCAGCAGGGGAGCCATGTAGCCCATAAGAAGGAGAACAAGGCGGGGGCAGGGGTCTGGGACCGACAGGGTACTGCATTCTGAGACACAACTGTCTGGACATCTTTAAAAACGCGGAGAGATCGGGATGCCAGTGCTCAGTAACGCTCAGCTTTGGGAAACGGTGGGTAAGCGTCTAACAGAGCTGTGTAAAGCTCAGAGGAGATTCGAACAAGTTGCTACCGCGGGTATAAATCATTGACCGCCTGCAAGGATTTTCCTTCTGACCCTCCCAGCCTCCTGTGTCATGGTTATTTTTATTTCCCTGTTTTGCTGATGAGGAAATGGAAGCTCACAGAGGTTGAGTGATTGGCCCCCGGCCACTGCCCTTCACGCTAATACTAATACTAACAGTCATTACCCGTCCGGGCCGGGGCTGGGCTGAGCATTTCACACACTTGGGCTCATTTAGCCCTCGCCCCATGGGAGAGCTGGGGCTGCTCTTCCCGTCTAGACGGGGAGACTGAGGCCTGTAAGGGTCTGTGTGAGTTCTAAGCCACCTCCATTAATAAGACCAAAGGCCCACACCTAAGGGCTAATTAGGAAGCACAAACATGGGATTAAAACCTAGGTCTTCAATAGAGAACAGTTTTGTGGTTGCCAAGGGGGAGGGGCATGGGGGAGGGAGGGATTGGGAGTTTGGGATTAGCAGATGCAAACTATTATATATAGAATGGATAAACAGCAAGGTCCTACTGGATAGCACAGGGAACTATATTCAGTATCCTGTGATAAACCACAGTGGATAAGAATAGAACATTGAGTCACTTTGCTGTAAAGCAGAAATGAACACGACACTGTAAATCAACTGTACTTCAATTGAAAAAAAACAAAACAGGGCTTCCCTGGTAGCGCAGTGGTTGAGAGTCTGCCTGCCGATGCAGGGGACACGGGTTCGTGCCGCTGTCCGGGAAGATCCCACATGCCGCGGAGCGGCTGGGCCCGCGAGCCATGGCCACTGAGCCTGCGCGTCCGGAGCCTGTGCTCCGCAACGGGAGAGGCCACAACAGTGAGAGGCCCGCACACCGCAAAAAAACCAAACCAAAACAAAACCTAGGTGTTCAGTGTAGAATCTGTACTACACCATTACTAGTACTCCTACTCCATTTTTGATGTTAACCTCCTGGTACCCTGAGCTGAGACCATCTGTTCAGGTTGTATGGTTAGGAAACTCCAAACTCTGAGCATTAACCAGAATGTTTCTAACAACTGGGAATCTGTGCCTTTCCTACGAGACAGACCACCTGTGGCTGACGCTGGTCAGTTGTAGGGATAAAGCTCGGGCCGAGTCAGCGACCTGGGTTCCAGCCCAGCACGGCGACTCCAGCTGTGTGACGGTGGCCAGCCGCTTACCTCTCAAGGTCTCACCTGCCTCTCCTGGGACATGAGCATGGCCTTGGCCCCTGCGTCCCGGGCTGTGGGGTCTGGTGAGATCACATATGGATGGGGCTCAGGTCTGGTGCTTGGTGAGCCACTGAGGACGGGGATGGAGAGGGGGTGTGTTTCTCATCCCAGGCAGAGGGGTGAGGGCCAACCACCAGCAAGGCCGGTGAGAGTTTCGAGCCATTTCAGAGCAAGGCTGGCGATGGACCTGGGAGCACAGTCCAGCTCCAGGGACAGGATGGAGGGGCAGCCCTTTCATCTTATCACATGCAACGCCCCCACCCCCCCAGCAGAGTGGGGAGAGAGCTCCCGGCCGCTTCCCGCAGAGGAGCACCGCGAAAGACCTGCCCCAAGACCTACACCCTCCCACCCAGCCCTGCCACTTAGACACCTGGCCCTGGACTACTCAGTCCCCAGGCCCCCATGTCTCAGGATGGTCCCAGGCAGCAGGGAGCACTTAATCAGCTTCCCCTAGCCTCCTAACAATGCCAGGCATTAAGCCACTCTGCTTTTCCAGAAGCTCCTGTGTCCAAGGTCAGGCGGCCACTCAGTTATTTTCGCTCTGTCCCTGGGGTCGCCACTGGGCTTATGACAAAAATTTTCCTGCTCAGGACTTGGGGAGAAGAGGAGCCCTGTGCCCACCTCCCAGCTGCTGTTTACATGCATGGCGCTGCAGGTTTGGGGGCTTAGCTCTTCCCCAGGGGGAGCCCCACATGGAGGGTACCTTTGGTCCCCCAGCTGCTGAATCTTGCTGCAGCATCCTTGAAGACACTAGAAACCTGTTTAAAAGAGAAACTCTACTCTATTGATGGTCTGTAATGACCTATGTGGGAAAAGAATCTAAAAAAGAGTGGACATATATATTTGTATAACTGATTCACTTTGCTGTACACCTGAAAGTAACACAACATTGTAAATCAACTCTACTCCAATAGAAATTAAACGAAAAAAAGAGAGAGAGAGAAGAAAGCAAGAACACCAATGTGTTGTGCTGAAGCAGCTCTGACTAGCATCAGGTCAGATGGAGCTGGGGTGGGAGCAGCAGCCAGAAGGCTTTGCAGTCCTGGATTGTTTGTCCAAGTACATCCTGTGAATATGCGAAGCTCTCTGGCCCCAGCCCGTGGCCCAGCTCCCATCCATAACACATTCAAACACTTGAAAGCAATTACAGTAGTTGGAGCTGTCAGCCTGGGCTGTTTTTTCCTAACCAGACGGTGTCCAGGTGCCCATCCCCCCTAGCAGAGGGGGAAATGCCATGTTGAGGAGCCAGGTCAGAGCACTGGATGGGGGGGTGGGGGGGGGAAGAGGGGGTAGACTGAGGAAATGGACCAGGGATGGGAGAGGCTCTGGAAGGTTCTGTTGTAGCGGGTAGAAGGGCAGTAACATTCCCTTCCCTGGGAGCTGAAGATAGGAAGACAGCAAGGGGCTGTAAAAAAAAAAAAAAAGGAAAAAGAACAGGACACAGGACTTCCCGGCAGTCCAGTGATTAAGACCTCGCCTTCCAACGCAGGGAGTGCGGGTTCCATCCCTGGTCGGGGAGCTAAGATCCCACATGCCTCGCAGCCAAAAAAACAAAACGTAAAACAGAAGCAATAGTGTAAAAATTCAATAAAGACTGAAAAAAATGGTCCACATCAAAAATAAAAAATCTTAAAAAAAAAAGTATTATTTAAAAAAAAAAGAAAAGGACAGATGTGGGGGAAGAGTGAGAGAGAAAGAAGCAGGCTGGGGTCGTGGGGAGAAGTATGAGGAACAGCAGCTCCAGGTCCAAGTCGGCAGAGTCTGAAAGCAAAGTGTGCAGGTCCGGGAGGAAGGGAAGGATGGGAGATCTCCGAGGTTTCCCTGAAATTTTCAGGTGCGAATGATGTCTCATTAAAATAGTCACAAGAGAGAAGCTGCCACCAACTTATCCATCTGGAGAATGGGTCAGGGGAGGTCTCAGGAGGAAAGAAGTCTCCGTGGAGACTGAGAACCAACACAGGGTCATAGAGCTTTCAGAGTCAGAAGGCACCTCTCGTGAATGAGAAAGCTGAGGCCTGGGGACAGTAAAGTGACAATAAAGTGATTTGCCCCAAATAATCCAGCCTGAATTCAAACCCTGAGTCCAAACCACCACGCTATATAATAAGGCAGGTCAAAAGTATGACAAAGATATATCAAATATATCTGAAACTAACGTCATGTTTTACATCAATCATACCTCAGTAAAAATATATACGGTAAAGGTAGATGGTGGGCTGGTGGTCAGAGCTCTCTGCCCACATCATCCTCCTACACACACTGAAACCCACATAGGATGATGGAATGTGCTGGCTTCTTGTCTCTAACAGATATTAATTTTAAAACCTGGTGTGCTTTAAACAGTACACTAGTAAAGCAGAATTTACACATCCAAACAACGACCTTGAGTTCCTTGAAAAGCTGCACACCTATGTTTAGCAATTGAACTCACATTTGTTCATTCCTTTCAGAGTAATCCATCTACAATTCATACTCATTCCTGAATGCCTATGTGAGTCAGACTCTGGTATCGGCAATTAAAAAATAAAAAAGACAGAGCTCCCACTGTGTAATTGCTAAACACAGTAACAGTTTTAATCAAGGTATTGAAGGAGGGTCAGGGGAGCCCAGGAAGGCAGGACTGCAGCTGTGCGTTCAGCTGGGAGGGTTTCGTGGCAACTTTACCATGCGCTTCCCAGAGCAGACATCACTAATCAATCACAGCATTCTCTCCCAAGGAAGCTGGATCAAGCTCAGCATCTTTGTCAGCCTAGCTGAGAAGCTCATACACCTTCTCTGATTTGCCATCCCTGGGATGCTAGCTGAATCTGCCCATTTTCCAGAGGAAAGTGAGGGACAGAGAGTTCAGAAGCAGAGTGAGATCTAGAACCCAGATCAGCTGACACGGGAGACTGAGCAGCTCAGAGACCCTCCCACCAAGTGGTCAAAAACCACCCATGGCAGCCTCTACTTCACCCCTCAACCCCACCCCCCTGGCCTTGGATCCACAGATAAAATTACATTCCCAAGAGCAGTGCTTGGATTTTATGAAATACTATAGAAAATGGGTCCTCAGCCCCCAGGCTGTGGACCGGTGGCCATCCGCGGCCTGTTAGGAACTGGGCTGCACAGCCGGAGGTGAGCGGCGGGCAAGGGAGCGAAGCTTCATCTGCAGCTCCCCATCGCCCCCCGTCGCTCGCATTACCGCCGGAACCATTGCTTGCATTACTGCCTGGACAACCCGCCCCCGTCCCCACGCACCCTGCCACCGCTGCTCGTGGAAAATTGTCTTCCACGAACCCGGTACTTGGTGCCAAAAAGGCTGGGGACTGCAGCTATAGAAAACAACTTGTTTTTTCTTCTCTTACTATTTTTTGTTATATAATACATTCTTTTCAGAAAAACTAGAAAATACAACCAAGTAAAAAGAAAAAATTAAAGTCACCTATAATCTAACCACTGCTATTTACATTTACACTTTATCGAAAATTTTTCTAGTATCTTTCCAGGCATTTTTCTCTCTGCTTATGCATCTGAGTGGTGTGCAATTGCAGAGTAATGCATTTATCCTGTATGTCTAAATGTATATGTGTGTATATGCATACATATATGTATATATGATCTGTATGTATACATATATGCACACATATACACATATATATACATACAGACACATACATAGACATATATACATATATATATGATCCTATCGCACACTCGTTTGTAAGCTTCCTTTTCCACTTACCAATATATTATGAATATGCAAAATTTCCCTCTGAATGTCTGTGTCACAGCCAACCTACCCTCTCCTGGCCCCCATTCCTCAACCACCAGTATTATGGGTATTGAACCCCTTCATTCAGGCGGGCTTCCCAGGCAGTGGAGGGGGGTGAGCCTGGGCCCACATAGAGTACCACAGGGCTGGAGATGGGGTGATCCAAGGAATGGAGAGTTCCAGGTAACAGTGTGCAGAGCAATGCCACGGCCTGTGTCCAGCAACCAGGAGAAACACGAGCAAGATGAGGCTGTGTCCGCTAGCCGGGAGCCAGGGCCCCCAGGCCTTCAACCGGAACGTGGTCCAGCAGGACAAGGCTACCCGACAGAGGAGGAAAGATGGCCGCAGGACAGGACGGTGTTTTGTGGATGAGCTGATTCTCACAGTGGGCAACAGAGTGGAAAGTCCTAAAGAAACCATCACCCAGGACTTGACTGAGCAAATTGACTTGCTGAAGGAACCCCATTTCAAACCAAGAAATCCAGAGGGGGAAACAGAAGCATTCTAGTTACATTGTTATAGATTTAAAAACTGGGAAAAAGGAAAAACCTAATTCGAGTATTGAAGTTCCACTGTTTAGAAATCCACACAGGTCCAGCCCGTGAACCTGGTTGAGGGGTGCACGCCTTGGCTGGGAGGTTGTGATTGGGAGCACCTGGCACGTGATGGCCATCAATCAGTTTCTACTCTCCCTCTCTTCCTCCCTGCACCCCTCCGAAGGACATTAAACTGAACACAGCTTGAGAACAGAGACCTCATTTCCCTGCTACCACTGACAACACCCTGCACACAGTGGCTCCACCATAAACATGTTGAGTTTGTGACCCTTGCAGGACAGACAAAGGAAGAATGATGATGTCGAAAAAAGAACACCCTTGCCTGGGACTCATTACAATGGTTTGAGGTTTCAGACGGGCTCAGCGCAAAGAGAGCCTGGAATTCAGCCACGATCCCTGGAAGACATTGCGGGTGCCACGTGGGAGGGAGGGGCAGGGCCATTCTCAAAGACAAGGAGGAGAAACCACCGAAGACATCACAGACAAGAAAGGTCAGGAGCTATAGGACCTGGGATGGAAAAAAATCTTCTAAAACAGCCTCAAAGAGCACACACTTCAGAGCTTTCCAGAAACTCTTCAGGACACAAAAGGCTGAGGAAGTATGGGTCTAGGATATGAACCTTTAGCAAGAAACCACCTCTCTGGTCTCCTACTGCCTTGGGCTGTGTTCATGACTCAGTGTCTGCCCTTCACCAGCTTCCTCTACACCTCGGAAAACAAAGACGTGCTTTCACTCATTCAGAAGGCGAGCCCGTGTAGATGTTGGCACCGCAGCAATAGAGGGGCTAGAGCAGCAGTCCCCAACCTTTTTGGCACCAGGGACCGGTTTTGTGGAAGACACTTTTTCCATGGCTGGGGCTGGGGTTGGGGGATGGTTCAGGCGGTGCTGAGAGCCATGCGGGGGCGGGGGATGGGCGCTGCAGATGAAGTTTTGCTCGCTGGAGCCCACTGCTCACCTCCTGCTGTGCAGCCCTGTTCCTAACAGACCACAGACCAGCACAGGTCTGCAGCCCCGGGGCTGGGGACCCCTGGACTAGAGGAAGGATGAACAAAGGGACGAGGTGATCCAGAATGGGGGCGAGGCCAGTTTGGAACACGTTTCTTGTTATCCTCACTTGTGTACAGCTGAACAAGCTGGCATGTGTGTCTGGACAAGAACGGAAAGGGAGGCTGCCCCTGACTCACCAACCAGGGAATGCCAAATGGAAGGAGTGGGAAATGGGTCAGGGCATTTGCCTTTGGACTTCACGGAAAGGCTAGGAAGCAGGAATGAGCAGAGTCCCTTCCACGAAAATCTAAAAGCCAAAGGATCCAATAGATCAACTTGAAAAATTGGAAGGGCTGGCAAAGAAAAGTCCCCCCAGAAATCACCAAGGTCATGGGGGAAGAGAAGTTTTTATGCATTAGGAAAAGGTATACTAGAAAGCCAGGTTGAGGTTCCCACCAGATCTGGCTTGTCCCATCACATTGCCCACTCTGATGGGTTGGCCCCAGCTACTCATCTGGATGTCCCAAGGACTGCCCACTCTGATGACCTCATTGCCCCTTGACTACCTCACTGAAGACCTTGTCTCCAAATGAGGTCACATCCTGAGGTCCTTCAACGTGTGAATGTTGAAGCACTTCAACATGTGAATGTTGAGGTGGACACAATTCAGGGCATAACAGAGATTAGCAGGTAGAATGTTTACTGTGGGGTGTCCTCAGGATGAATACCAGTGAAAGGAGGAGGAGAAGTAAGAATAGGCGGTGAGAGACTAGGACGGTGACATAGGGCTGACCCTACAGGGAACTGTGGAGCTAGGATGACCCTTTGGAATTGTCCTGAGTTGGGTCAAGATGCGCTTACACCCCTACAGTGACGAGTGGCCACCCAGAAAGGGCTCTAACCTTGCTTGGCTCCGTGCACCTGAGGTGGTCCCTGAAGGGGCCACAGCAGGAAGCTGTCAGCAACGCAAGTCCTTCCTTGAGGGTGGACATCTTAACCTTGAGGGTGGATGATGGTTGCACATCACAGGGACAGACCCAGCCGAGGTGCTGTGACAGTCGGGGGCCACGGTTCCTCCCCCCAACCACGGGGAGATCGGGAAAGACCTCATGCAGTGGGTGTCATTCAGCCCTGAATTAGCAGAATGGGAAGAACTGGCTCATGGGAAGCAGGTGGGAGCTCCAGGGACCACGGGGACTTCCCAGGTGGGGAAACAGAGGCGAAAGAAATGTGGCATCACTGAGTGGGGCCCTTATAGGCAACTCCAAACATTTGTGATAGGCAGAGCAGAGAGTTTGTGGAGAGGAATGAAGGCTGGAAAGGAAAGTGGAGGCCTGAGCAGGGGGGCCTTTGCTGCCCAGATCGGCAGGTGGTGGGAGCCACCAACATTTCCAAACAGGACAATGACATGGTCAGAGCCATACTCAAGGAGATTTCTGGGGCAGCGCTGTAGGAAGTGAGTTTTTGGCAAGAGGAGAACTCCTGAGGCCCCTAAGTGTCAGGGGAAGAGGGGAAGCCGCTCTGGAGTGGTGGGGGTGGACCACTGGGGATGGGCAGCAGGTGGACCACTGGGGTAGGGCTGAGGATGTGCCATGAGGCAGCAAGGGAGGAGGGAGGTGAAGACCTGACCGAGGGCGTGGGAGTTTTCCGAGCAGAAAACTCAGGAGTGGAGCAAATTTGAGAGAGAAGATAGTTCCTGTGAAGATCCTCCACGGGCAGTTGAAATATGGGTTGATAATCTGAGAACTGGTCAGGGCCGTGATGATGGTTTGGGAGCCCAGCCACAGCAGGAGTCCCCGGGAGACTTCTCTTAAGGGACTTCCATTTGGGAAGACAAGGCCAAGGCATAGAGCCATCAGCCCCTGATGTGTGATCCCACCTGCAGAGGAGCTGAACAGAGGTGCATAGCTGCAGAAGGGCAGCCTGGGCAAGGGTGGGGGAAGAGGGCACTTGAGTTGGATCTTGAGGGAGAAACAGAATCTGCTTAGGAGCAGGGGGTGTGGAATAAGTTGGGGGAGGGCCCCAAAGACCTAACCAAGCCCTAAGGAATAGAGAGAAACAGGTGGAACTGATCAGCAGTTGTGAGGGTGGAGAACTAGATCTCAGTGTGGATGGAATTTACAGAGAGGATGAGTTGGAGAGGGGGCCATGGACTGAACCACAAATGAGAAGGCTGTTGAAAGGAGAGTTGTTCCTTTACTCACAATACTTCTCATAGCGAATGTGTGGGTTTTCCAAGCCAAGAAATTCTCTAATTCTCTGCAGATACCAACTGGATGTCCTACAATTTAGTTCAGTTCTGATTCTAACGACCCGGAGTTAACACAAAACCCACAGGTTAAGGGCTCAGTTCCATAAAACTCCCTGCATTTCAGATGCCAATCACAAGTAGTGGATCCCCAGGTTACCCACATTTCTGTCTGGTTTGGCTACAAATTGGGGGTTCCCATGACCTCCTGCTCAGCCTTGATAATCTGTTCTAACAGTTCATAGAACCCAGTGAAATAGTTTTACTTACTATTTCCAGTTTATGGTAAACGATATTGTAAACGATACAAACAAACAGCTGGATAGAGGTCTGGAAGGGTCCTAAATGTAGGAGCTTCTGCTCCCATGGAGTTTGGGGTGCACCACCCTCCTGGCTCATGGAAGCATTCCCCGACCCGGAAGCTCTCCAAACCTCTTTGTTCAGGGTTTTTATGGGGGTTCCATTACATAGGCAGAGTTGATTAAATCCTTGGCCCTTGGTGATTAATTTAGTTCCCAGTATCTCTCCCCTCCATGGAGGTTGGGGGTGGGCTGAACACTCCAACCCTCTAGCCATATGGATAGTTTCTCCGGCAACCAGCCCCGGTCCTGAAGCTATCCAGAAACCCCACCAAGGATCACCTCATTAGCATAAATTCAGGTATGGTTAAAAGGGCTCGTTATGAATCACAAAAGATGCTCTTCTCTCCCCTATCACTCGGGAAATTCCAAAGGTTTTTGGAGCTCTTTGCTTGGAACAGAGGATGAAAATCAAATATATATTTCTTGTCATATCACAATATCACAGTGTCTGAGGTCTCAGCCCTGGTCCCACAGCAGGTAAAGAATATAGAAGGTTCACTCTATCCAGAACCCTCCCGCTGCAGCTCAGCTGGGGCTGTGCCTGATCAGGCCCTTGCCTTGGCCTCCCAAGCAGCCCACCTGCTCCTTCACCACACCCTCACCCCCACCCACCATCAGAGAGGTCTGGTTCTCACATTTCATCCTCATAGGTCTGTTACCCAAGTGTATGCCAGCATTCTGCTGGTTGCAGGGGCAGCTCCCAACCCCAGTTGGGACCGACAGACTCTTTGTACTTCATCTTGGCTGCTAGAGACCAGACTTAGATGTCTGGGCCGTCCTAGTGGGTGCACAGCAGCCACCTGGGTGACTCCACTGATGTTAACCCTCTACAGATGGCCACATCGGCAGCAGCAGCCACGGAGGGGGCGCCCTCAGGGAGGGCCCAGTGTGCAGACCTTCCTTTATTCCAACTGCTTTCTGTTCCTGCAGTTTAAGAAGAAAACAGGCAGCCCATCCCTCCTTGTAATAAATGCCTCTGAGTATTTGAAGACAGTAGTTAAGTCATGCCTGAGCTTTCTCCTCTCCAAACTAAACAATCTCAGCCCCTGTAACCTTTCTTGGCAAAATTTAAGGCCCATATGCAGAGGGAAAGCAAAACAAAACCATCTGATGGGGGAGGCCTCCTATCTCCAGCCCAGACTCTGCGTTTTGAAACTTGCGTCTTTAATTACATGTAAATTGGGTAGCTTCGAGCATTGGAACCAGTGAGAGACCAGGTGTTCATCAAGCCCCCCGTGTGTTTGGCTGCAAAGCTTCGTGCGAGCGCCCAGCTGAGGCTTGCATTTCTTCTGTGTTCAGATGCATTTGGGGGGATGAAAAGGTACATCGCTGGGCAGTGACCCAGAAGCCCAATCTGCTGAAACTTCCTGCCCCAGTCTCCTAGGGGTGGGACGGGTCCCAGGAGCCTCTAGAGAGCCAGGCGGCCTGCTGGGAAGGCTGCCCTCTGACCCCACAGAAGCTGGCAAGACCGGTTTCCCAGGAACTCTCAGTGGAGCTGGTAACCTTGCCTGTCAGCTCTCCCCAGAGACTTCCTGCTGCTTCTAAAACAGGAGAGAGGCTGCCTGTACGGAGTATCCTCAGTGGGGTCCTCATATCACATTCAAATTCCTTCCTGAGGTGGTTTCCTGGGGGCACCTTTCCCAGGAATTCACTGGGTGTCTTAAGAGACCCCAGGTTAGTGGGTTCTGTCCTCAGGTTTTGCCGGCTGTGGACCAATTGTCCTTTGGGTCTCCGGGGACTCTCTCTTCCTTCAAAGCCCAGTGTTTGTAGATCAGGCCGAACTTCCAGAAACAGGAGTCACATTACAAGCTCACTTAAGCAAATTCAACACATTTTTCTAAATAAATCAAAGTTATTTGGACAGTGCCAATACTTCGTATGTCATTCTCATTATACCCAGGAGTGCATAGGGAGGGGAGGGTACATTAGTGCATCCCTCCGTCCGTCTGTGCTGTCCTTCCTGCTGGCTGTTCAGGCTGGAGGCCCCTTGTTTTATAGTACAGCCTCTAAGTAGAAGTCTGAAACTGGGGCTCAACCAGAGAAAGCATCTTTTCCAGCGTTGGAGAAAAAAATGTGCTGTGTAGACTTTTCAATAGCAAAGGAGGTGATCTCAAACGCGGTACCTCCGTTAGGATTTTCAGAAGTTTTGGCTACGTGAAAACTGTGCCTTGGGGTGACTTTAGAACTTCGCCCCCAGGTAGAGGTGCCCCCA
This sequence comes from Leucopleurus acutus, assembly GCF_964270905.1. Classification (NCBI taxonomy): domain Eukaryota; kingdom Metazoa; phylum Chordata; class Mammalia; order Artiodactyla; family Delphinidae; genus Leucopleurus; species Leucopleurus acutus. The sequence goes on from NC_139154.1 coordinate 15,942,379, forward strand.
CTGTGTGGTCCCTGGCAGGGACTCAGCCACTGGACCCTAAGTGAGGGCAGCCCCACATCCGCCTTCCTCACTCTTGTATCCCCAGCCCCCAGGACACTGCCTAGCGCTTGCAGGCCCTTAATAAGTAATTTCTGATGGGCTTGACTGGTTGAATTAACTCATTAGAGACACAAAATCCCACCTGGATATTTATGGCATGCCCGCTGTGTAAACTACTCTATGGCTGGTAGGGGACAGGGAGTCAAAGAGACAAAAATCACACTTTCTTTCCCCAAATGTACATAAAGCCAACAAGAAGACAAGACATTGACATGTCAAAAAATGTAAATAAGGGCTTCCCTGATGGCGCAGTGGTTGAGAGTCCGCCTGCCGATGCAGGGGACACGGGTTCGTGCCCCGGTCCGGGAAGATCCCACATGCCGCGGAGCGGCTGGGCCCATGAGCCATGGCCGCTGGGCCTGCGCATCCGGAGCCTGTGCTCCGCAACGGGAGAGGCCACAGCAGTGAGAGGCCCGTGTAACGCAAAAAAAAAAAAAAAAGTAAATAAAATATAAAATGGTTTACCCCAACCATGCCAAAGCTGTGTTCACAGAGACAAATTCTGTCACCAAACTCCCGTTTTCTAAAGCAGTTTTTCCTAAAGCATGTTTTTCAGGATATCAGTTTCTTTGGGTGTTAATGTGAGAAAAAAAAAATGTGGTGGTTAGATGAATTCAGGACCAATTTAGGCAGATTTCTTTAGCACAGCCTTTCTTGAAAACCTTTTTTTTTAGAAAAAAGAAAAAAAAAAGCTTTATTGGGCTTCCCTGGGGGCGCAGTGGTTGGGAGTCCGCCTGCTGATGCAGGGGACGTGGGTTCGTGCCCCGGTCTGGGAGGATCCCACGTGCCGCGGAGCGGCAGGGCATGGCCGCTGGGCCTGCGCGTCCGGAGCCTGTGCTCCGGGACGGGAAAGGCCACGGCGGTGAGAGGCCCGCGTACCGCAAAAAAAAAAAAAAAAGCTTTATTGGAAGTTCCCTGATGGTCCAGTGGTTAGGAATTGGTGCTTTCACTGCTGAGGCCCCGGATTCAGTCCCCGGTCAGGGAAATAAGATCCTGTAAGCCGCACAGCATGATCAAATAAAATAAAATAAAATAAAAAAGCTTTCTTGAGCTAGAATTTATACATAACAAAATTTATCCATTTTAGGTGTCCAATAGGTTTTATTTTAAAATTATTTTATTGAAGTATAGTTGATTTACAATGTTTTGTTAATTTCTGCTGTACAGCAAAATGATGCAGTTATACATTTATATACATTCTTTTTCATATTCTTTTCAGTTATGGTTTATCACAGGATATTCAATATAGTTCCCTGAGCTGTACGGTAGGACCTTGCTGTTTATCCATCTATATATAGTAGTTTGCATCTACAATAGCTTTTCGTATATTTATAGTTGGGCAGTCATCACCATGGTAACTATAGAACATTTTCATCACCCCAAAATGAAACCTTGTGGCCGTCTGAAATGACCCTCCCACCTAGGCAACCACTAATCTACCTTCTGTCTCTGTAGATTTGTCTGTGCTCACCGTGTCATACAGACGGAATCATACAACATGTGGCCTTTTGTGACTGGCTTCCATAACATAATGTTTTCAAGGTTCATCTAAGTTCATCAGCCCTTCATTCCTTTTTGTTGACGATTGATATTTTATTGTCTAGTGATGTCACATTTTGTTTATCTCTTCATCAGTTGGTAGACGTTTCATGGGCACATTTTGTGTGAACAGGTTTTCAATTCTCTTGGATATATACCTCGAAGTGGGATTACTGGGTAACTCGGTGACTCTATATTTCATTTTGAGGACGCACCCAACTGTTTTACAAAGTAGTTACACCGTTCTACATTCCCATCAGCAGTGCATGAGAGTTCTAATTTCCCCATGTCTTTACAAATGCCTTTTATTGTCCCTCTTTTTTTATGCTAGCAATCGTAGTGGGTGTGAAGTGGGGTTTGATTTACATTTCCCTAATGAACTAATGATGCGGAGCATCTTTTCCTGGGCTTTGGAATCTTTGATATGTTGATCGCTTTGTGAATCTTCCAAAGGGGACATAGTGCGCCACAGTTCCTAATGCATTGCACCACGGATCGCCCTTGCACAGGGCAGCTCCTGGAATGCGAGCCCACCCTCCAAAGCTGGGATGCACTGGCCCAAAGCTGTCTGTGCCCGGAAATGTGAGTTTGGGGAACACCTTTAGGGCATTACTTTTACAAGATTTTCTCAAAGTAAAGAATTCTTAACTCTTTGCTGTTTTACATGAAACTTTGTCAAGGGTAATTTTGGCTAAAACGAAAAGGGAAAAGCAGGCTAAGATCTATCTCCTTGAAAACTGTAAAAATTTTATTGTTTGACAGGGAGAGTTGAGGAAGTTGAACCCCCCGCACCCCCGTGTCCCTTCTTGTGGCCAGCAGTGGCCAACTCTGCAAGATTGTCTTAATGCTTTTGCCCCCAAAATGGTTCAGGCATAGCTGGAGACATGGTGTGGGGCATCTCGGTTGCGCTGGGTTGTCTCATCTTGACTGGGGACTCCAGGTTCCCAGAGATCACTTCACGGGGACAGAGAGGCACTCTAGTCCCAGTTCTGTCCCAACACATGTAGTGATGAGGTCCTGGGCGTCCTGGGCTTTATAAGCCAAACAGACCATAGGCCAGAACTTCCCAAGAGCTGGAGAAGCAGCGCCTACCTCCTAGTCCGTTCATGGCTCTGGTGTCCTTTCAGGAGCATCTTCCCTCTGTCCTCCCCGGAGCCAACCACAACCTCATCCAGGCCTTCTAACAGTGTCCACGCCTCTGATTCCCCGGGGGGCGTCTCTGTTCATCCTGTGATTATGGGCTTTGAGTCTCCTCCGGGGTCTTCCTGAAGCCCAGTGTGGCCTCCAGGCACACCGCCCTGGTGTGTGTGCCTCCCAAGCCAGGCATGGCCTCTCACCCGAGCCCTATGAGAAGTCCTTTGCCAGAAGCTGAAGCTTTCTCCTCAGTATAATTCACACGTGCCCCTTCTTGCAACACCCAAAACCGTGGTAGGGATTTTATTCTTTTTTTTTTTTTTTTTTTTTGCGGTACGCGGGCCTCTCACTACTGTGGCCTCTCCCGTTGCGGAGCACAGGCTCTGGACGCGCAGGCACAGCGGCCATGGCTCACGGGCCCAGCTGCTCCGCGGCATGTGGGATCTTCCTGGACCGGGGCTCGAACCCGAGTCCCCCGTAACGGCAGACGGACTCTCAGCCACTGCGCCACCAGGGAAGCCCAGGGATTTTATTCTTCTTATTTTTTTTTTTAGTAGAGAGACAGGGATGAAAAGGGGGATATTTGGGTCTCCCGAATTCTATAGCCACGCTCTTCGCTGAACCTACCAGTGGCTGGTTTTCCTAAGCTGCTGTGCTGCTGTCTTCCTTGTCTTCTTTTTTTTTTTTTTTTAACATCTTTATTGGGGTATAATTGCTTTACAATGGTGTGTTAGTTTCTGCTTTATAACAAAGTGAATCAGTCATACATAAACATATGTTCCCATATGTCTTCCCTGTTGCGTCTCCCTCCCTCCCACCTTGTCTTCTTTGTCTGGAGGAAATGACACCTGCCTCTTTGGTGCTTTTCATCAATCACATCTGGTCTTTCCCTCTAAAGAATTAGCCTAACTGGTCACGCTGGGTGGTACAGCCCGGACTGGACCCCTGAGTCAGAGTCCCTGTCTCTCTTCTTATCTGTGCCAGGGCAGGAGAGGACCTCACAGCTTCCCCTCACTCCAGCCTCACTGCCTAAAGGGGCACAAGACCCTCCAGGATACGGGGACAGGCACACTGGAGCAGCCCGGGAACCTCTCGAGCCCTACATCCTCTCATAAAGCTTATGATAAAACTTTATAATTTACTTTATGATTGCCATAGCTTATTATACAGTTAAAATGATTTATTTATTTATTTATTTATTTATTTATTTATTATACAGTTAAAATGGGGCTGGTGTCAAGATAGACATATAGATCAGTGGGACAGACTTAGGAATACAGAAGTAGACCCACATGTACATGGTCGATTTTTTTTCTGACAAGGCACCAGGGAAATTCAGTATAGAAATGGAATCTTCAACGAATGGTGCTAGGAAAACATGGGCAGCCATATACAAAAAAAAAAAATCCTTCACATTATACAGCGTCAACTCAAAACAGATCATAGACCTAAATGTAAGAGCTAAGACTATAGAACTCTTAGAAGAAAACATACGAGAACATCTTAGTGACCTTGGTTTGGGCACCAATTTGTTAAATTCAACAAATAAAATGCAAATCATAAAAGAAATAATCTATTGACTGGATCTTATCAAAATAAAAAATAAGCTTTTGCTCTTCAAAAGACACTTAAGACAATGAAAAGGAAAGCCACAGACTGAAAATATTTGCAAAACGTATACATGACAAAGGTCTTGTACTAGAATTTATAAATAAGTTCTTTATAAGAAGACAAACAACGTAATTTTTTGAGTGGGCAAAAGATCTGAAAGAAAACTTCCCCAAAGAATGCACAGAATTGGAATTGAAGCACATGAGAAGAGGCCCGACATTGTCAGTCCTTAGGGAAATGCAAATTACAACCAAAATGAGACTAGCCCACGTGAGTGAATAAAATGAAAAAGACTGACCATCCCAAATGTTGGCAAGGGTGTGAAGCAACTGGAACACTCGTTCACTGCTGGTGGGAATGGAAAATAGTATGACCACTCTGAAGAGCATTTTGTCAGTTTTTTTAGAAAGCTAAAAATATATCTACCATATGACTCAGCCATTCCACCCCTTGTTATTACACAGAAAGAAAGAAAGAATACATTCACACAAAGATTTGCACCCCAATGTTCATAAAACATTATGAACATAAACATTATAAAACATTTATAAAAACATTTATAAAAAAATGTTTATAAAACATTATAAAACATGGAAAGTAGCACAAGAGGACCCCAGCAAATGAACAGATTAACAACTTGTAACATATCCATCCAATAGAATGTTACTCCACAATAAAAAGGAAGAAAAGATTCATGTACACAAAAGCATGATTGAATATCAAAATAATTATGCTGAATAAGAGAAAAAAGGCGAACACAAGTACATACTATGATTCTAGTTATATAAAATGGTAGAAAAATGCAACTAATCTATAGTAACAGAAAGATTGGTAGTTGCCTCTTGGGGGAGAGGGAGTTGGAAGGCTGCAGGAACTGCAAAGTGGCAGAAGGAAACTTTTGGGGGTGATGTATATGTTCATTATCTTAATTGGAATGACAGTTTCAGAGATGTATAAATATGTCCAAACTACTCAAATATACAATTTAATTATATAAGGTTTATTAAGTGGCAATTATACTTTGATAAAGTTGTTGCCAAAAAAAAAAAAAGAACTCTTATCTTCTGGAGATAGACACTGAATGTTTTACAAACAAAGTTATCTAAGTACTGAAATTTGTTTCAAGATAATACAGGAATGGGGTGTGAAGTAGGTGGTGACACAGATACAAGGGTGATATAGAAAACGGGCCACCAAATGACAAATGTTGAGGCTAGGCTCATTTGCATGTATGTTTGAAATACCACATTTAACAAAACGCCTACTAGAAAACGTGACTTTAACCCTAAGAATGTGGCACAGCTTATCGCCATGTTTCTTTCTTTGGCTTTCTTTCTTTCTTTAGTCAGAAACCTCATTAGCTTTTATTTAGTTTAATAAAAATATGTATGGGTGACATACTCCAAATGAATTGGTTAAAATTGATGTGAAACAATTAATTAATAATTAATGCAGGGGACTTCCCTGGTGGTCCAGTGGTTAAGACTCCACACTCCCAGTGCAGGGGGGCCCAGGTTCGATCCCTGGTCAGGGAACTAGATCCTGCATGTCGCAATTAAATATCCTGCATGCTGCAGTGAAGATCCCATGTGTCACAGCTAAGACACGATGCAGCCAAAAATAAATAAATAAAATAAATAAAAAATAAAAACAATGATAAAAATAGAGTCAACTTTTTCAGAACTCTGGAAATTAACCAAATGCTAGCAGCTATCCAGGGAATATTTACGCAAGCAACACAAAACAGTGAGTTTTACAGCATTTTAACCTGTCCCACGCCCATCACTCTCTCTCTCTCCAGCTCCATGGTAACCTTGAAAGCCAACAGCTTCCATCATGAGAAAAACCAGTCTGCTGGTTCTCTGGAAGACCTCACTTGCAACTCTGTCCTTGTTTAATCTGATTTGGAGTTTCCCCAGTAGAAAAGCCATTTCCTCTAGTGCATTTGTTAAAAACATTTAGAGGTAATTGTTCAACTTCATGGATGTTTGAGGGAGTGGATAATAGCTGGGACAAACAAGAGGCTAACCAAAATGCTTAAAGTAAAAACTGGGGAATAGGAATAATATGAAAAGCTCTGTCATATTCTGGGGAATCTAGAGGGCCCTCAGACCTTTAAGGAAATCTCAGTCCTATCATTAGCTGACCATTAACTTAACCAAGCAGAGACTTCAGTAGCTACACAGGACAAAGAATGCAGACTTTACAGAATTACATCAGAAAAGTCACTAAACAACCAAACACCAACAATAAACAGCAACAACAACAAAACCAGGGAAGTGGAGGAGAGACTCCGATTTCCAGAGTTGCCACATTATGTTATTTAAAATGTCCAGGTTTTAATAAAAAATTACAAGACATAGAAAGAAATAAGAAAGTATGGTCCATAAAAAGGGAACATGTAATCAACAGACACTGTCCTTGAGGAAGCCCAAACATAGGACTTCCTAGACAAAGTCTTTAAATTTAGCTCAAAGAGCTAAAGGAAATCATGTCTAAAGAACTAAAGGAAAGTAGGAGAATAGTGTCTCACTTAATAGAAAATATCAATAAAGAGACAGAAATCATTTTCTAAAAACAATCAAATAGAAATTATGGAGTTGAAAAGTACAATAACTGAAAATTCACTAGAAAGGCTCAACAATGGATCTGACCAGGAGGAAGAAAGATTCAGTAAACTTGAGGAGGGGTCAATTGAGATTATCCAGAACCTCAGAGACCTGTGGGACACCATCAAGCATACCAACATACACATAATGGGGAGTCCCAGAGGAGCAGAAAAAGAGAAAGTGGCAGAAAAAAAGAAAAGTTGAAGAAATAATGTCTGTAAACTTTTCAAATTTTATGAAAAACATTAAACTACACATCCAAGAGGCTCAATGGATTCCAAGTAGGACACACTAAAATATATCCACACCTAGACGCATCATTATCAAAATCTCAAAAGTCAAGGACAAAGACACAATCTTGACTTGTCACACACAAGGGATCCTCAGTAAGACTGAGCTGTTTTCTCTTCAGAATCCATGGAAACCAGGAGGTGGTGGAAGGATATATGAAAAGTGCTGCGAGAAAAAGATGATCAACCAAGAATTCTATATCCAGAAAAACAGTCATTAAAGAATGAAGAAGGGCTTCCCTGGTGGCGCAGTGGTTGAGAGCCCGCCTGCCGATGCAGGGGACACGGGTTCGTGTCCTGGTCTGGGAGGATCCCACGTGCCGCGGAGCGGCTGGGCCCGTGAGCCATGGCCGCTGAGCCTGCGCATCCGGAGCCTGTGCTCCTCAACGGGAGAGGCCACAGCAGTGAGAAACCCGCGTACCACCAAAAAAAAAAAAAAAAAAAAAAAAAAAGAATGAAGAAGAAATTAAGGCATTCCTAGATAAAAACTGAGAGCATTTGTCGTTGACAGACCTGTTCCTATAGGAAATACTGAAGAGTCCTTCAGGCTGAAATGAAAGAACAGCAGCTTGAATCCACACAAAAATAACTGAAGAGGACCAGTAAAGGTAACTACATAGGTAATGCAAAAGAGAGTACAGATGTACTTTTTGTTTGTAATTCTTTTTTCCTCTCCTATTTGATTTGAGACAACTGCGTAAAGCCATAATAATAAATGTCTATTGATGGATACACAAAATATAAAGATGCATTTTGTACAATACAGAACAAAAGGGGGGGCGGGAAATGAAGCAATGTAGGAGCAGAGTTTTACATACTATTGAACCATTTAGTATTGTTAAAGTGGTATTAATATAAACTAGATTGTCATAAATTAAGGTGATAATTATAATCCCCAAGGGAATCCCTAAAAAAAAAGAATAATAACAACTAACATCATAGTTAATGATGAAAGACCAAAAGCTTTCTGTCTAAGATCAGGAATAAGACAAAAATATCCATTCTCACTATTTCTATTCAACTTTGTACTGAAGTTTCTAGCAGGGGCATTTATGCAAGAAAAAGAAATAGAAGTCATCCAGATTGGAAACTAAGAAGTAAATCTATCTCTGATCTTGTATGTAGAAAATCCCAAGGGACCCGCTAAAAAACTATTAGAATTAATAAAGGAGTTTAGCAAGGTTGCCAGATACAAAATCAGTATTTAAAAAAAAATCCGTTGAATTTTTATACACTAGTAAGGAGTAATCCAAAAGTTAAATTAAGAAAATAATTCCATTTATAACAGCGTCACAAAGAATAAAATACTTAGGAATTAATTTAATCAAAGGGGTACAAAACTTCATACGCTGTAAACTGCAAAACGTTGAAAAAATTAAAGATAACCTAAATAGGGCTTCCCTGGTGGCACAGCGGTTGAGAGTCCTCCTGCCGATGCAGGGGACACAGGTTCGTGCCCTGGTCCGGGAAGATCCCACATGCCGCGGAGCGGCTAGGCCCGTGAGCCATGGCCGCTGAGCCTGCGCGTCCGGAGCCTGTGCTCCACAGTGGGAGGGGCCACAACAGTGAGAGGCCCGCGTACCACCACCGCCCCCCACAAAAAAGAAAAAAACTAAATAAATGGAAAGACATTTCTTGTTCGTGGATTGTAAAATGTAATATTGTTATGATGGCCATGCTCTCCAAACTGACCACCAGATTCAACACAATGCCTACCAAAATTCAACCTCCTTTTAGGAGAAATCAATAAACTAACCCTAAAATTCACGTGGAAATATAAGGGACCCAGAATAGCCAAATAATCTTTAAAAGAAGAACATGGTTAAATGATTCACACTTGCAGATTTGAAAACTTTTACAAAGCTACAGTAATCAAGACCGCATGGTATTGGCATAAGGAGATACATAGAACAATGGAATAGAATTGATAGTCTAGAAATAAACCCATATATTTATGGTCAATTGATATTCAAGAAGAGTTCCAAGACAATTCAATGGGAAAATAATAGTCTTTTCAACAAATGATGCTGAGACAACTAGATATCCACCTGCAGAAGAATGTAATTAGACTTCATACTCACACCACGCAAAAAATCAACTTCAAGTGAATCAAAGACCTAACGTAACAGCTAAAACTATAAAACTTTTAGAAGAAAACATAAGTCTTTGTGACTTTGGATTAGGCAATGATTTCTTAGATAGGCTATCAGAAGCATAAGCATCTAAATTAAAAATAGATATAGTTAACATCATGAAAACTAAAAACTGTTGTGTTTCAAGGACGCCATCAAGAAAGTGAAAAGCCAACTCACAGAACGGGAGACATACTTGCAAAGCATACATCTGACAAGAGTTGAGTATCTAGAATACATAAAAAAATTATTACAACTCAACAGTGAAAAGATAAATACCCCAGTTAGAAGATGGATGAGAGATCTGAATAGATATTTCTTTGAAAAAGATATACAAGTAGTCAATAAGCAAATGAAAAGATGCTCAACATCGTTAGTCATTAGATAAATGCAAGTAAAAACCCCAATAAAATGCCACTTCACACTCAGTAGGATGATTAAAATTAAAAAAAGCAAGATAAACCCAAGTATTGTTGAGGATGTGAAGACATTTGATCCCTCAATATATTGCTGGTGGGAATGAAAAACTAGTGCAGCCACCGTGAAAAAGACTTTGGCAGTTCCTCAAAATGTTAAGCACAGATTTACCGTATGACCCAGCGATTCCACTCTTACATATATAAGCGAACTGAAAACATGTTCACACAAACACTTGTGCATGGATGTTCGTAGCAGTGTTCTTTATGATAATGTCCATCAACCGATAAATGAAGAAACACAATATCAGGACATTATTCAGCTATAGAAAGGAATGAAGTACCAATGCATGCTAAAACATGGATGAACCTTGAAAACATTATGCTAAGAGAAAGAAGCTGGTCTCAAAAGTCCATATAATTTATGGTTCCATTTAAATGAAATGCTTAGACAGGCAAATCCATAGAGACAGGAAGTAGATTAATGGCTGTCAGGAGCTGAAGGAGAAGGAGATGGGGAATAACTGTTAATCGTACCGGCTTTCTCTGGGGGGTTATGCAAATGTTCCAGAATGAGATAGTGGGGATGGTTGCACAGCCTTGTGAATACACTAAACGCCACTGAATTGTACACTTTAAAGGGGTGAATTTTATGACAAGTGAATTATATCTCAATTTTCTAAAAAAGCGAATGCAGTCTGATGGTTCAAAATTCAAAAGACACAAGAGTCAGCAATGATAAGTCTTCCTTCTTCCTATGAAAGCAGCCACCCATCGCCCCTGCAGCCCTTGGGATCCATGTTCATTAAGGACTCAATTTTCTACTGTTCAAGATGTTGTCTTAGGGCTTCCCTGGTGGCGCAGCGGTTGAGAGTCCGCCTGCCGATGCAGGGGACACGGGTTCGTGCCCCAGTCCGGGAAGATCCCACATGCCGCGGAGCGGCTGGGCCCGTGAGCCATGGCCGCTGAGCCTGCGCGTCCGGAGCCTGTGCTCCGCAATGGGAGAGGCCACAACAGTGAGAGGCCCGCGTACCGCAAAAAAAAAAAAAAAAAAAAAAACAGAGAGGAAGGACTCGGTGCTCCTGGGAAGGGATAGGGATTCCAGAAGGAGGAGCATCAAGGATGAGATCTCAAAAGAGAAATAACTTTGGGAAAGAAGAAATTTATTTAACAGGGAATTTTTGCGGGCTTTGAAATATGTGGGGTTAATCTCTTCCTTGGGCTACTCAACATCGTGTGTCAAGTCTATGCTTTTCACTAAGAGTTGTGGAAAAGTGGACTCTTTTTGTTTATCTCGAAGAGTTTGAGTTGTGTTGAGTTAGGCTTGGGATGAGAAACAGACTGACCCTATGAATGCAGGATCCGGAGGACAGGGAACTGCTGACATCTGGGCTATAGTGTTGTTGCTATGATGACGGTGAATCTAGAAGAGGGGTCAGTGGTTGGGGACGGGAGATGCAGATGTGGCTTAAAAACATGGTTAGGGAGGTGAGGGAGGGAAGGAACCCAGTGACTGTATGTTCCTTGAACAAACTCCAAAAGGAATCCAGGAAGAAGAAAGACAGTTTAAACCTCAGAAAAAGCAAGAGGATCATGCAGGTCCAAGTTAAGCCAGGGTAGAGGGTCTTGAGCCAAACCGTAGCAGACAGCCCCTCCCCCGTGGTGGAGGTGATTGTGCCTGAGAACCTCGGTGGGTCTTGGGTTGTAACCGAGCAGGACCCAGTGGGGCCTTCCCGGGCAGGCCCTTCCCCCATATCCTCTGCTTTAGCTCCTCCCTTAAGGACCTTGATAATAGTATCTGATGCACATTCCCGAGTTGTTTTACAGATGCTAAAACCACCACCCAAGGGAAGAAATGAACTACTCGATAATCATAAGCATGGAGCCCCCCAGACCTACTGGCACCTAAGGGTTGACAATGTTCACCCCCGTGACATCGCCCTGTTACCCCACCACCAACCAATCAGAGAATTGTGCACGAGCTGATCACACACCCTGGGACGCCCCTCCCTAAATGCTTTGCTGAAACCCATCGGGGTTTCTGGCGTTTTGAGCACTAGCTGTCCTGAACTCTCTGCTTGGCGCCCTGCGATAACTGCTTCATTTCCCTTCACCACAGCCTGGTGTCAGTGCGTTGGCTTTACTGAGTGCGGGCAAATGGACCCAAGTTTGGTTCGGTAACAGTGTCAAGAGTGGACAACCTTAGATTTGGGTCAGGAGGCACCACGTGTGCAGATTGCACTTCTTTTTCTTGTGGTGGTCTTGGAAAGGGGCCAAATTCCTTAAGCCCTAGTGGCTGACACATTCCTTGTGCTCTAATGACATAAGGTAAGCTGATTCTCATGTCTGAAGAATCAACTAGAAGAATACAGACAGTTTAGGAGAGAGGTCACAGGCGTAAGAAGAGCTGACGAGGGCTGATTGTTCCGGCTTACAGTCCAGGAAAGAAGTACTTATTGAGTGCCTACAGTGTGCTGAGTATCATACCCTTGTTTCCATACTGGAAATGCAGGACTCCTTTACCCAATCAAAAACATGTCATGGGTTTCCCTGGTGGCGCAGTGGTTGAGAGTCAGCCTGCCAATGCAGGGGACGCAGGTTCGTGCCCCGGTCTGGGAAGATCCCACATGCCGCGGAGCGGCTGGGCCCGTGAGCCATGGCCGCTGAGCCTGCGCGTCCGGAGCCTGTGCTCCGCAACGGGAGAGGCCACAGCAGTGAGAGGCCCGAGTACCGCAAAAAAAAAAAAAAAAAAAAAAAAACATGTCATAAGTGCCTACTGCATAGAGTTTTAGGTTCCACACACTGAAAATGGTCTAAGATGCCTGGGATACAACTTTCCTCCTTCTCTTTACCTCCTTGCAAGAGCCTTCAATATTAGATTCTATTTATAATTCCTTCAACTTTAATTTTACCAAAGAGGCATTTGGTTTAGCCAAAAACAATATTAAACTGTATATACTTTTGTCAGTCTGAGACTGGAAAATCAAAACATGACCTTTTCTCTTTTTTTTTAACATCTTTATTGGAGTATAATTGCTTTACATTGTTGTATTAGTTTCTGCTGTATAACAAAGTGAATCAGCTATACGTATACTTATATCCCTATATCCCCTCCCTCTTGCATCTCCCTCCCACCCTCCCTATCCCACCCCTCTAGGTGGTCACAAAGCACCGAGCTGATCTCCCTGTGCTATGTGGCTGCTTCCCACTAGCTATCTATTTTACGTTTGGTAGTGTACATATGTCCATGCCACTCTCTCAAGTTCATCCCAACTTATCCTTCCCCCTCCCCATGTCCTTAAGCCCATTCTCTATGTCTGTGTCTTTATTCCTGTCCTGCCCCTAGGTTCTTCAGAACCATTTTCTCTTTTTAGATTCCATATATATGGGTTAGCATACGGTATTTGTTTTTCTCTTTCTGACTTCCTTCACTCTGTATGACAGATTCTAGGTTCGTCCACCTCACTACAAATAACTCAATTTTGTTTTTTTTTATGGCTGAATAATATTCCATTGTATATATGCGCCATATCTTCTTTATCCATTCATATCTCCCCATCCCAGCCCCACTAGCCCATGAAGAAGAGAATCTCATTGGTAGCTGTTTTTTCTCAACGGTACCGTGACCACAAGTCTGAACTATATCCAATAACGTTGATAGGATGATTTTAAATTATGTTGTCTTTAACTTTGTTTTATCAAGGAGGCTATGAAATCTCTGACCCACCCTAGTCTTGTCTTTTCATTTGGAAAGAGAAGATTGTGCTCTTTGTAAGAGGCCTTGAATTATTACTGGAGCCATGGATGGAATTTTCATATGTAAGCTTACTGAAATGGCAGTCATTTTCTACCTGCCCTTTACTGCACAGACTATCTTTACACTTTTTGAGGAGTTAAATTGAGGACTAAAACTACAAATGTTTTACTTATTTTTTTTAAGATGAATGTTGTATTTATATGTATTAATGTGTTGTATTTAGGCAACCCGCTTATATCTTTTTTGTTCTCCAGCTGGTATTTCCTGTTTCCAGTGATACAAAATGGCTGTGATGGTTAATTTTACGTGTCCGCTTGACTAGTCTAAGTGATGCTAAGATAACCAGTAAAGCAATACCTCTGGGCATGTCTGTGAAGGTGTCTCTGGGAGAGGTTAGCATTTGCATGGTAGACTGAGGGATGCAGAGGGACCCTCACCAATGCCGTGGGCATCTTCCAATCTGTTGAGAGCCTGAATAGAATTAAAAGGCTAAGGGAAGACAAATTCACTGCCTGCTTGAGCTGAAACATCCATCTTCTCCTGCCCTGGGACATCAGTGCTTCTAGATCTTGGGCTTTCGAACTCAGACCAGGTCTTACACCATCATCCCGCCTCCCCCATTCTCAGGCCTTTGGACTCAGACTGAATTATACCATCAGCTTTCCTGGTCCTCAGCTTGCATGTGGCAGGTGGTGGACCTTCTCGGCCTCCCTAACCACGTGAGCCCGTTCCTATCATCAGTTTCCTCTTATATATGTCTCTCTATACACACCCTATAGGTTCTGTTTCTCTGGAGAACCCTGACCAGTACAGTGGCTTCTTCAGAAAAGACACGATCGAAGCCCAGCTTTCTCACAGGGGACTTTTCTGCTCTCAGAAGAACTTGGAAAAGGGCAGTCTGGCCTTCAGGGGACAAAGTGGAGAAAGGGTCTAGTGCTAAAAACACTCACATGGTCACATGGGGAATGGGCGCTATGCAATATGCCTAACTCTCAGGCTGACTTTTCTAGAACATGGGAGGGGAGGTGTGCCCATCCCTGTTCCGACTGGGGAGCCCCGTGCTGTTCAGGAGAGTCCCTGCAGACTGGCCACCAGTCTGGGCCCTGTTTGTCTGCATTGTTGAACCAGCAAAGACATGCCGGGCCTACGGGGGTGCTGACAGTACCTGCTGGTAGGAAGGAAGATGGGGTCCATGAGGCTCGACAGTCTGGGGACTGAAAACAAGCCCAGGGACCCAGGGAAGGAAGAGCAGCTCAGGTCGCCACACTTGAGTCACCACACCAGCTCTAAGTCAGCACAAGGCTCTTAATCGTCTTCCTATGAAAAAGGTGTGTCTGGAGACCCAGTGGCCAAGGGTGAGTCACAGGTAAGGTGGCCAACCATCCCAGTTTTCAGGGGACAGAAAGGTTTTCCAGGACTTTGGGTTTTAAAGCCAGGAAAGGAAGCCGGGATGAGTAGGTCACCCTAGGAGGGACCTACAAGGGTCAGACAGGAAGGATGTAATTCATTCTAGGGCACAAGCCATGTTCTGAATCGTCTGGTAAAGGCCATGCTCTCACCAGGAACCGCCCCCTCCCCGAAATGAGAACCGGCCATTCTAATTCTGCCTGTTCTCTTGCCGGTCCGGGGTCAATAGATCCCTCCCCATGGCCAGGCCCTGGCTTTCAGCCCCACGTTGGCCTCTGCTCCATCCTCCAGAGATGAACCAGAAAGCAGATCTGGAAGAGGACAGCCTGGTGTCCTCTGCTACCCTGGTGAGGGCACCCACCCTGCTTGCACTGCATTTTCATTTAAAGCATTATATTTGCAAACCAAAAAAGAAGGTCTAGAAATGCAGAACTCCACCTGCCTCTCAGAGAGAATAAATCCCAGGTGCATTAAAAAAAATGACAATCCCGAAAGGATTTATGAGTAGCAAACTGTAATTAAAAAACTAATCTTTTATCCAGAAAGCAACACACATTCTTTTCTTAAGTTGTGTTTCTTTGTTAAAACGTCCTGCATCTCAGAGGTGTAATATGTCCATCAGGACAAACACTGAAGCATGCCTGTTTAATACCTTCCACACACCACATGGGTCCAGCAGGGATGCAGTTACAACAGAAAAACAGCAGGTATGGCCACCAAACCAATAAAAATAATGGAAAAGACAATTTCTCAATTTCAGCCCCAGTCTATGCCTGGGCCAAAAATCCATCTGCTTGGGTTCAAATTCTGACTCACTCAGGCACATTACTTACCCTTCTAAGCCTCAGTTTCCTCATCTGTGGCATCCTCCTCTCCTACTGGCGGTTAGCCTGAGGCCTAGTGGACAGCAAGTGCTCAGTTGCTATTACAATTCATCCTTCCTGCGAGAGGCTATTTTTTTTAAATTAATTTTTATTGGAGTATAGTTGTTTTACAATGTTGTGTTAGTTTCTACTGTACAGCAAAATGAATCAGCTATACATATACATGCATCCCCTCTTTTCTGGATTTCCTTCCCATTTAGGTCACAACAGTGCATTAAGTAGAGTTCCCCGTGCTATACGGTATGTTCTCATTAGTTATCTATGTTATACATAGTATCAATAGTGCATATATGTCGATCCCAATCTCCCAATTCATCCCACACCCACTTCCCCCGCCCCGCCCCCCGCCCCGGTATCCATACATTTGTTTTCTATGTCTGTGTGTGAGACACCTTCTTGAATCTCACAGATGTGTCCCTTGCGATTGCAAAGGCAGCTTTGTAAATCTTGGCATCTCAAGGGAGCCAGGAGCCCTCAGGGACTCACCTGGTGGCCCTTTTGCAGGTGGGGAGAGGGAGGTCCCAAGAGAGGCTGCGACCCACTCTGGGCCACACAACAGGTAACCAGGGTGAACTCTCTGGACTCCCTCTTTGGGGCTCTTTCCACGACAACTTGTTGTCATTCTTCTGTTGGACATGGAAGTACAGCCAAAAGGACACCAGAGGGGATTTTTTTGTTTTTATTATTGTTCTTTTGTTGGTTTTGTTCAGTTCTGTTTTTTCTTTTTGTTTTTATGTGTTTGAGATTTTTCTGTTTTTTAAAGAAATTTTTAAAGACCTTTTTTTCGATGTGGACCATTTTTTAGTCTTTATTGAATTTGTTACAATATTGCTTCTGTTTTATGTTTTGGTTTTTTGGCCCCGAGGCATGTGGGATCTTAGCTCCCCAACCAGGGATCGAACTCGTACCTCCTGCATTGGATGGCGAAGTCTTAACCACTGGACCTCCAGGGAAGTCCCTGTTTGTTTGTTTGTTTTTGTTTTAATGAGACTTCCTCCATGTAAGCACAGGATGTAGAAATCCGAGTCTGCAGCTTGATGATGTGAGAATTATAACCCTCTTCATTTTGGCGTGTAACAGAACATAGTCTCTGCTTTGGGTCCTTGACTGCTTTCAGTGGAAGCTTAATCTCAGTGTACCAAAGTTATTCCCCCTCCCTGGGGTAGCACTTGAGCTTGGGCCTGCCGACATCGTGGTGGAGGATGGGTAGGCGGCACCCCCTGTCCCACTGGGCCTGGCTTCTCGAAGGTCTGGCTTCAGCCTCTTTCTCTGCCCTCAGGCCCTTGAGAGGAGCCTCCCTCAGCGGCTCTTGTGCCCTCCCAGGCCCTCTTTCCAGGGAGAGCAGGGGAGCCCCGGCAGAAAGCAGCCTGAGCATCCAAGTACCACCAGCCCCTGCATCAGGGCACCCGGGGGAGAGAGAAGACCAATGTCATCCCTTTGACCCTGGATTCCAGAAGAAAGCAACTGTGAGGAAGAACAAAGGAAAACATCCCTGCCAGGGCAATTTCTCCCCACGCAGGCTGCAGGCAGGGTCGAGGAAGCCACAGACTGGGCTGTGGTTTGTAAACTTGCACGTAGAACTAGGCACAGAAGATTCTTCAAAGATCCTAACATGTTTCCAGAGAGGGTCCTGGGCCCCTTCAAAAATCCACCGAGGAGGCGTCCATCTGGCCACACACACTGCACCTGACTCTCTTGCATCGTGAGTATTAGTACAGAGAAAATTCGGGTAGTGATGGGTAGATAGATGAATAGGAAAGAGACAGAAAGGGGAGAGAGAGAGAGTGAATGAGAACAAGAGAGAAGGCTGTTTGGTTTTTCTCTCTATCATATATGCACACACACTCATAAAGCCCTTTTTTAAAACCCCTTCCGTGCTTTCAGCTTGCTGTGGACAATTTTCCATCCCCAGCTGAGTTCTTTGAAGGTGAGGAGAACTGTGTATACGTGTGAAGTTCTCTGCGCCGTACCGGTCTTACACAATCAATACGTAATAAATAAATCAAAGAATGCCTGATACTCTAAAAAATGTCTTACTATTTTCAGGCATGTGATTTGGGCAAAGAGTATGCATATGCTCCAGATATAGATGCATCTGGGAACCAGGACATTTTAAATTTAAAATAAATTATAACTAGAAGCCAGTAAAGGCCTGGTAAAGAAGGAACACGTAGAGAAGGGGAAAATTGAAGCCCTCCCTTCCATTTCACTCCCCAGTGGGTGTCACTGTTAACAATTCAGACTTCATTTCTTTAATAAAAAAATTTTTTGAATTAACTTGGTGAAATTGAGAGCTATTCATTTTTTTTTTAACATCTTTATTGGGGTATAATTGCTTTACAATGGTGTGTTAGTTTCTGCTTTACAACAAAGTGAAACAGTCATACATAAACATATGTTCCCATATGTCTTCCCTCTTGCGTCTCCCTCCCTCCCACCCTCCCTATCCCACCCCTCCAGGCTGTCACAAAGCACCGAGCCAATATCCCTGTGCCATGCGGCTGCTTCCCACTAGCTATCTACCTTACTACGTTTGTTAGTGTGTATATGTCCATGACTCTCTCTCGCCCTGTCACAGCTCACCCTTCCCCCTCCCCATAACCTCAAGTCCGTTCTCTAGGAGGTCTGCGTCTTTATTCCTGCCTTACCCCTAGGTTCTTCATGACATTTTTTTTTCTTAAATTCCATATATATGTGTTTGAGAGCTATTCATTTTTTAAAACTTCATTTGTTTCTCTCCTAAATTTTAATTTCCTCCGTGTCTGCTTTTGTATTCTCTTTACCATGTTTTGTAGTCCTCAAACTATTTATTGAGTTGAGTTTGCAGGTTGTTTTAAGGTGAAAATTCCATACATCAAAGCATGCACATCTACCTGAGGTGACTTTTGACCAATATCAAGATAAAGAAAGTTGCCATCACCTTAGAAAATTCTCCCATGCCCCTTTTCTGTCAAGCCTCCCACTCCAAGAAGCAACCACAATTCTGATTTGTTCCACTGTAGATGAGTTTTGTCTGGTCTAGGGCTTCATGTGAACACAAGGAGAGTGTACTGTTCTGTAAGCCTTCTTTTGCTCAGTGTAATGTTTTGGTATCCATCAATGTTGTTGTGTGTATCGATGGTCTGTTCCTTTTTTATTGCTGTGTAGCATTCCATTTTATTAAGATATCCCCATTTGCTGATCCGTTCTCCTACCCAGGAACAGCTGACATGCCTCCAGTTTTTCCACTCCAATGAATAGAGCTGCTGTGAACATTCCTGTATATGTCTTTTTGCGAATGTATGTTTCCATTTCTCTTGGGAAAACACCTGGGAATGGTATTGCTGGGTCACAGGGTAGGTGTTTGTATAGTTTTATAAGAAGTTGTCACATCCTCACTAACATTTGGTGATATCGGTCTTTTTCATTTTAGGTAGGTCTGTGGTAGTATCTTGTTGTGGTTTTAATTTTCATTTCCCTGATGAGTAATGGTTGAGTGTTTTTCACGCCCCTATTGGCCATTTGAATATCTTCTTTTCTGAAGTGTCATTCAGCTCTTTCGTCCATTTTAATTGCATTGTGTTTTCATCACTGAGTTAAAGAGTTCTTTATATATCCAAGATACCATTTCTTTTTCAGATGTTCTGCAAATATTTTCTCCCAATATACGCTCGCCTCTATTTTTTTATTTTTTTTTGGCTGTGTTGGGTTTTCATTGCTGCGCACAGCCTTTCTCTAGTTGTGGCGAGTGGGGGGCTACTCTTTGTTGCGGTGGCTTCTCTTTGTTGCAGAGCATGGGCTCTAGGCATGCGGGCTTCAGTAGTTGTGGCACACAGGCTCAGTAGTTGTGGCACAAGGGCTCAGTAGTTGTGGCACAGGGGCTTAGTTGCTCTGCGGCATGTGGGATCTTCCCGGACCAGGGATCAAACCCGTGTCCCCTGCATTGGCAGGCAGATTCTTAACCACTGCACCACCAGGGAAGTCCTTGCCTCTATTTTCTTAATGGAATCTTCTATCAGCTGAACTTTTTAATTTTGATAGAGACTAATTTATTGATTTTTCTTTTATGTTTTTTGCTGTTTATCAAACATTTGCCTGTCCCAGGTTATGAAGTTATTCTTATATGTTTTTCTTTAAAAGCTTTATGGCTTTACATTTAGGTCTGTGATTCATTTCAAATTAATCTTTGTACATAGTGTGAGAAAGGAGTTGAGGTTTTGTTTCCATATGAACATCCAGTTAATACAGCACCATTTTTTTTTGAAAAGACTTTTCTTTCTTCCATTGAATTGCTTTGGCATCTTAACCAAAAACCAAATGACTGTAAGTAAGGACCTGTTTCCTGGCTCTCTATTCAGATCTATTTATCTATTCGCCAATCCTTCTGCCAGTACCACACTGTCTTGTACTGTGGTTTTATGTTTTCAGGTCAGAGTTTGAGCACTCCAAATTTGTTCTTCTATTTCAAGATTATTTTAGGAATTCTTTGCATGTCTATACAAACTTTAGATTTGGTTGGGATTGCAGTGATCCTATAGATCAATTTTTAGAGAACTGAAACATCTGCACAACTTGATTCCAATCTGAGAACATGGATGTATCCCTCCATTTATTTGGGTCTTCCTTAATATCTCTCAGTAATGTTCTGTAGTCTTCAATAGAGATCTTGCCCATCTTTTGTTAAATTTATTCCTGAGTCTTCTATATTCTTTGATGACATTAATGGAATTGTTTTTCAAGGTTTTTTTCCCCAGTTTTTGCTGCTAGTATATAAAAATACAATTGATATTTTAATATTAACCTTGAACCTTGTTCAATTGATGTATTAGTTCTAGTCATTGTTTTGTAGATTTCGTAGGATTTTCTACATAAACAATCATGTCATGTGTAGGGTTAATTATAATTCTTTTCCAAGTTTAATGCCTTTACTTCTTGTGCCTGCATTATTGCAATAGTTAAGACTTCTGGTTCAAACGTTGAATGGAATTAGTGGAAGTAGATACCCTTGTCTTGTTCCTGATATTGGGGGGAAAGCACCCAGTATTTCACCATTAAGTATGATGTTAGCTGTAGGTTTTTCATAAATTGTTTTTATCAGATTGAGGAAGTTCTCTTTTATTCCTTATTTTCCAAGAGTTTTTATTATGAATGAGTGTTGAATTCTTTTTCTGTGTCTATTGAAATAATTATATAATTTTCTCCATCATTCTGTTAACTGGTTAAATTATATTGATCAATTTTTCTAATATTAACTCAAACTTGCATTTCTGGTATGAAGCTTACTTAAGTATGATGTATTATCCTTTTTATGTATAACTAGTTCAACTTGCTAATGTTTTGTTTGAAATTTTTGCACTTGTGTCCCTTCTACTTTTTTCTAATGTCTTTGTCAGGTTTTATATTAGAATTATGCTGGTCTCATAAAATAAGTTCAGAGGTATTCTTGCCTCGTTTGTTCTCTGAGAGAGTTTATGAAAGATTTGCATTATTTCTCTCTTAAACGTTAGACTTAATGAAACTATTTTGAGCAAAGTTTTCTTTGGGGAACATTTTTTTATAATAAATTCAATTCCCTAAATAGATGTAGAGTTATTTAGATTTCTATTTTATCAAACATGAGTTATGGTAAGTTGCATTTTTCAAGGAATTTGTCCATTTCATCTAAGTTGTCAAATTTGTTGGTGTAAAGGTTTTTAAAATATTTTCGTACCATTCTTTCAATATCTGTAGCATTTTCAGTGTTGACCCCTCTTTTATTCTAATATTGATAATTTGTGTTGTCTCTCCTTTTCTTGATTAGTCTAACTAGAGTTGATCTTTTCTAGAGAACCAACTTTTGGTTCTGTTAATTTTCTCTATTCTTTGTTTTTACGTCATATATTCCTGTTCTTATATTTCTTTACTCCTACTTACTCTGGGTTTACTTTTTTCTTCTTTCTTTCTTTACCCATTTTTTTTCTTTAGACTCAAATTAGAACCTGAAGGCAGTGATTTTAGACCTTTCTTTTTTTCTAATGTAAGTATGTAAAACTATAAATTTCCCTCTTAACATTGCTTTAACTACAGCTCATGAATATTACTATGTTGTATTTTCATTATTATTCTGTTCAAAAGTTTTTCTAATTTTCCTTATGATTTCTTCTTTGGGGTTATTTAGAAGTATGTCATTTGATTTCCAAATATTTAGGGTCATCCTAGATTTCTTATTGTTATTGATTTCTAATTTAATTCCACTTTGGACAGAGAAAATACTCTGTAGGATTTCCATCCTTTTCAACTTATCAAGACATTTTATGGCCTAACGTATGTTTTATCTTGACAAAAGCTCCACATATATCTGGAAAGAATGTGTATTCTTCAGTTGTTGGGTGTAGTGTTCTATAATTATTAATAGGTCAAGGTGGTGATGGTTTTGTACAGATAGCCTATGTCTTTACTGATTTTAGGCCTAGTTTTTCTATCAATGACTGAGGAGAGGTGTTAACATTTCTAACTATGATTGTGGTATTGTCTACTTCTCCTTTTAACTCTGCCATTTTTGCTTTGTGTATTTTAAAGCTCTGTTATTAGGCCCACATAACTTTATCATTGTAATATCTTCCTGTTGAATTGATGCTTATCATTAGGACCTGTCCCTTTCCACACCTGGTAGCACTCTTTATCATGAAGTTAACTTCATCTGATATTGATACAGCCACGCCAGCATTCTTATGCTTACTATTCTCATGGTATTTTTTTCCATTCGTTCTCTCAACATATCTGTTTCTTTCTGTTTAAAGTGGGTCTCTTACAGAAAGTGTTTTTATCCATTCTGACAATCTTTGCTTTTCATTGGAGTTTTTAGTCCATTAGCAT
Source organism: Leucopleurus acutus (assembly GCF_964270905.1). NCBI lineage: Eukaryota > Metazoa > Chordata > Mammalia > Artiodactyla > Delphinidae > Leucopleurus > Leucopleurus acutus. The sequence goes on from NC_139154.1 coordinate 15,965,091, forward strand.
TCAATGTAATTATTGATATATTTGGAGACAGGTCTTCCATTTTACTATTTGTTTTATGTTTGCAGCCTCTAATTCCTGCTCCTCTTTTCCTAATTTCTTTTAAAATTATTTTAATAGATTTTAGAATTACTTCTTAATTTATGTATTGACTTTTTAGCTATACCTTTTTGCATTTTTTGTTGATTGCCTATAGATTACAATGTATTTCCTTTCCTTTTACAATCTGTGAGAGTTAAGTGTGTGCCACTTTACATAAACTGTAGAAGCCTTACAATCATATAGATCCATTTACCCCCAATCATTCTTTACACTATAATTTTCATATGCATTACATCTACATAATTATAAACCCCACAAGACAGCATTACAGATTTTTCTTTAAACAATCATATGTAGTTTAAATAAATTAAGTGAAAAAATAGTCTTTTATACTTATCCTGAAATTCACCATTTCCAATGGTATAATTTCTTTTCAGTCTGAAGAACTTTCGTTTTTCTTATTGTACGGGTCTCCTGATGATGAATTCTCTTAGTTATCTGAATTGCCTTTATTTTGTATTTATTATTGAAGGATATTTTCACTGTATATAGAATTCTGGGCTGACAATTTGCTTCTTAGAGCAGTTTAAGGATGTTGTTTCACTGTCTCCTGGTCTCTGTTGTTTCTGATGAGAAGTTAGCAGGAGCTGCAGGAGAAGGTTGGTTCTGTTGTCCACAGGAGGCCTTGTTTGCATACATACATGCATCACACACCGGGGAAGAACCTATAATCTTTGCTGACAATGATGTGCAGCATTTAAAAATCTCTATAGTCAGACCCAGTGCTTGAAAGATTTAGACCTAACATTACTCTGGCCCAGGAAGGATTTTAGTTGGAAATTATAGTTTATAGCCTAGGAGCTATTTTCCAAAGATCTTTAAGGCTTACCAGCAATGACAATGATAACAATAACGGTGATCACAATGATATCGTTGCCAATAGCTGCTACAACCTATTGACCCCATAATATGTGGTCATAGGTTATCGCCATCCTTTTAACAACCCATTTTGCAGTTGAAGAAACAGACTCAGTGAGCATATGGTCTCTGCTCATGACTAATGCAGCCAGGATACAGTCATTGTGGTCCTAGAGCCCCCCGCCCCTTTTTTTCCACTGTACCACAAGACTGGCCCCTGGGCTGGGACGCTACCTCAGACCACAACCGCATGATGACAGCCATTTCCTCCAATGGGCCTGAGGATACTTTTTTGTTTTGTTTTGTTTTGTTTCTCTACCTCACAAGGGGCCTGTTTGGTGACTCAGAGGTCCTGTGTTGTAGCTGCAGGGGTGGGTCTGAAAGAAAAGGGTCTCCACCTGCAGATGTCCTGGGCAGAGGACTTGATCCAGCTCCCTTCCCTCTAATCCCCAGATCTCAGCGGCTGGGTGGAAACTCCGTTCTGAGACCACAAGGCGAGAAAATGTCAGGGAGTAAGTTGGGCTAAGCGTCGAGGTTTGGATGTGAGACGTAGTTAGTCTACGTGGCTGGAGCGTGGTAACAAGACACATGGGCCCTTGAGGCTTGTCAGAAACCCTGATTGGGCTGGCAGCGTCTGACCTGCAGTCCCCTTCAGATAGGACTGAGACACGAGATTCGGTAAACATGGTCCCTGAAGAGCTTGCACGTTTCTTGGAAAAGGGATTTCCAGAGAGTTCTCAGAGTACACAAATAGCAGGGCCATCAAGACAGAGGTAACCATTCAAGGAATGGAGAAGTATATTCTCAAAAATTACACTCCAAGGCAGAGTTGTGGTTCAGAAAGGGGGTTTTACGTTGTTGCTGTTATTGTTTCAGTTTTGGCCTCAGAAAGGGTGCGCTGACCTGCTGTCAACAGTCTCTCAGCAGTGGGAAGGGGCGTGCCTCACAGTGGGTACAGGCATCTAGACCCTGACATAGAGAGAAAGACATGGAGGACCCACCCCGGCCAGTCTTGCGGTGCACTATAAAGAGCCCTGATTTGAGAGAGGAGTATTTCTTTATAGAAGCAAGCATCTGGGATATGTTTCCAGAGAACTTGTCATGACTTGTAATGTAGTTTCTCCCCCCTGCCTTCTGCAGGTGGGGTTGCTATGCATCTCTGATGGACCAAAAATCTAAGTCTTGAGTTAGACTCTCTCAACTCTGAGCATGTAAGACCCAAAAGGATGAGGGAGCTCCAGCACAGCCGGGAGCACTTGGAGGAGAGATCCTCAGATCCTATCAGATCCTATTGTCTTGTTGGACTCCTGGGTTAATTTCTGCATCTCATCGATGGTCTACCCCAGGCTACCTTCCGCTACACGTCACCCTCCTGGCCGTGCCCTGTTGACAACCTGCTTATTTTCCACTACTTACTAATGGGAGCCTATCTAAGAAGAGGAAAGAATCAGAAAAGTTCCTTGCAATGTGTTACAGTAGAACTTCACTTCTCCAACAGGCTCCTTTTCAGATGGCCATTCCAACTCTCTGGGAAGACAGATCTCAGAGAACAGAGAGATGTGATTGGAGATGACCCTCACTGTGCTTCTTGGGCAGCCGCTGAACCAGAAAATGTGCCTGCAGGGAAAGCCTCATTTGGGGAAGTGAAGAGGCTAAAGTTCTTTATTCTGAAAATAGAAAACAACCTTCCTCACAATCCTGTCCCCCTTCTTCCCTTCCACCCAGAATATCATCCCCTCCCCCCCGAAAATGAAGAGTTAGTCAAATTTGAGGGACAAGTGGGTGATGATGAAGAAATAGCTGGAGAGCAAACTCTGTCCTTGAGCCGTGAGTTTCTGCACGTCAGAGGCAGCTGTTCCCCAGGGCAGAGACCAAGCCGGGCCCTCACCCATTTGAACACCCTCTATGCACAAGGGCTTGAAGCTCTTGATGGATGGAAGTAACCAGTGAGGAAGGAGAGAGAAGAGGAAAGGAAGGAACCCAAATGTGGATTTGCCATTCTTTGTTGTCACAACACACACACATACACACACCTGCACTCTGGCCCTGTGGTCCCTGTTTGGAATCTAAAAGCCCACCGTGCAACCAGGTGGTCATGAACTGGTCATCAAGTCATCTGAATCTCTCACATAGCAAGGGGCACAGAGACTTTAAGGACATGACTATAAGACCCCTTCAAGGCAGCTGATGACAGGACAGGGGTCTACACTGAAGTCTGGGGCACCGAGGCCTGGGTCGAGGGGAGGGCTGGGCTCTATTGATCTCGTGTGTGGTGATCTTCCTGGGTAGAAGCTCATTCAGGGGATTTACAGGTTGGGTCTAATTATATCTTTTGTTCATGTTCTTCTAGATTAGAGGGACAGCATATACTGATTTTAAGATGAACTCTGTAGATGACTTTCTCAATCAGAAGTTCTGTAAGCAATGTTTTGATCAACATTTAGGAATGTAGAGAGAACAGTTAAATATCTGTTTAACTGGTGATGGAGGGACATGTTCATATTTAAAATAACACATGAGTTTGGAAATGGTGCTTTTTTCCATCTTCACATTCCTCACAGCACCAGTATCTCTGTCATCACCAGATCCCTTTCTGATTGTGGCACAGTGTGTTCACAAACATTGCATCATTTCAATGCAGTGACTCAGAGTCTGAAGGATGCACCCCCAAGAAAAGCAAGTTGCACAGCCACTGACAGAACATGAAGATGATTGAGTTTTACCTGCATCCCTTAGGTTTGTGGTGGTTGTTTCAACCCCTGGCATTGCCAGGCAGGGTGTTACATTTCTTTGCCTGCTCTTAGTGACCCGATCAGCATCTCAAACTAACCTTCTCTGAGGATGTTGGAGTCAATGGTTCTTTCCCGGATATGAATTTGTGCTTCAAAATAAACTGCAAAATCATCAAGCAAATCGATGCCCGCTAATGTGAGAAGTTTTATGAGGATTTGACTCTAAAGTCACTTCCTTTTCCACAGTCAGAGTTTAGAAACCAAAGCAAACCTGGCCGTAGGTTTGAGTATATCTCAGAAGCAATGGGGCGTGGCTCAGTGTGTGCTGACAAGGTCACTGTGAAGGTGGGTGACCAGTGCCTTAGCAAGTCTGGACCTGAGGGCTGGACCTCTTAAGCCCAGAAGGGCCAACGGAGGTAGGCTGGTCCACTTGCCATCCACAGGCAGAGATTCTGCAGGCCCAGGGGACAGAGGGCTGCCCGAGGCTAGAGAGCAGAGGACCACTAGGCTGAGGCCCAACCCGGGTCCCTTACTCAAAGCCTCTGCCCAGGGCTTGCCCTTCCCCCTAAATATATGTGCCCCAAATTGTCACCAGATCTCAGGAAAGCACTGGCTTTGTCTGGAATAAACACTAACCCCACAGCACACCCAGTCATTATCAGATGGGCAGTTCTCATCTAGGTCTTGTGGCTTTCCTGGGGTTTTCTCGGGTGTCTCTCTCCCAAATCTTTCCCCCTTTCTTTGATTATATTCACATAAACATTCATCTTTGTAGCCCTAATGCATTCACAAACATCGCTCAGGTTACCCATCTGGATTTCCCTGAGTAGTGCCTGGTGGAGTCCCCTTCGCAGCTGCCTGTCAACTATTGTCCAAGGTCCATCCCCAGCTGCCCCGGCCTGTCCAGTGGCTCCATTTTCTCTTCTCTTTCCCCTACTCCTCTCCTGGGAAGATGTATCTGAGGATCCTGAGGGAGGAGACCTGAGGTTCTTCCCTCGGGCAAACAGGGCTAGATGGATGACATAATCCCTTTAAGTCTTACAAAAACAACCTTGTGGCTCTTGGCTCTCTCGGGCTCTCATTTTGGTTGCCTCAAGGCACCAGGCAGAAGGCCAGGGAGCCCAACCCCAGCTTAGAGACTTGCCGGGCTCCAGGGAGCACCGGCGATGATCTGTCTGCCGCTGCCTGCTCCCCCTGGCCGAGGACTCTGGCCCACAGAACCTTACAGCTCTAAGACAAGCCCTGAAACTCCCCCTCATGCCTCCTAAAGTCTGCAATTGCTTGATCACACACTGCTTCATGCTGACTTCCACTTCCCCTCTTTGTGTGTTTTGACTGATAACTTGACTTCAGATAACTGGATGTCAGAAAGTGATTCAGCTGCTGCTCTAGCCCTGGGAAAGGGCAGGTTCCATGGAAGGCTGAACGCCTATTGTTCTGGGTCATTTTAAAGAGGAGTGAGATGTCTTGAAGAAAAATGAAGACAAAATACTGACGGGCGCTGAATTTACAACACTTAAGGGGAAAAAGCCTAAATGTTCATCAGGAATGGAATGGATCAACAAATCACGGCATATTCCCACAATGAAATACTGCCTACCAACAAAAATGAATGACCTACAGATGGACACAAAAACGTGGATGATTCTACCAGACATCACATGCGAAAGAAACCAGACTAAAGAGCATATACTATATGGTTCCATTTATATAAAGTTCTAGAACAGGCTAAGCAATCCATGCTGATAAAAGTCAGAGTAGTGATTACTGACGAGCAGGGGAGGATGATGGATTGACTGGTAAGGAATATGAGGGAGCTTCTTAAAGTGTCCTCTGTCTCATTCAGGGTGGTGGTCACAAACACACAGGTATGTGTGTAAAACTCCATTAAGTTCCACCTTTAAGAATTACGCTCTTTGCTGTATGCATGTTATACCTCAATAAAAACTTATAAAAAAAAAGACAAAAGGAATGAGGAGTCAATGGAGGAAAGAAGAAGAATGAAAAGCTCAGAGAAGGAGTGTAAGAGGACAAAGAAATCCAGGAAGAGCACTTCAGTAAAAGGGCAACAGGGTTGACTAATGTAGAGAGACTCTTAGATGTGGTGGCTGAGAAATTATTTGTCCTGACAGAAGAATTTCAATAGGTTAGCTTCAACTTGAAAAAAAAAAGAGCAAGATTAAAGAAATCCACGGATTATGATGTTCTTGTTAGATTGTGAAGGAAACCTCATGCTGACCACTTGCCAGCTAGGTCTGGGAACCCAAGAGTGAATGCAAAGAAGGCAAGTGTATGGGAGTTACTCCAGCTTGGAGATGAACAATGCAGACTTGGCCCAAAGATGAGAATTCTAGGAAAGTAAAGATGTCTCTCAGAAGGAAGACTCATGGTGATAGAAAATGATGACAATATTTGTCTTATCAAAGTCCCAGAAAGAGAAGATAAATAGAGGGGAGCTGAAAAAAACATGTGGAGAAATAATGGTGGGACACTTTTCCAACTTTGGCAAAAGACAAACTTGTAGATTCAAGAAGCTCAGAGAATTCTAAATAGGATAAACTCAAACAAGTCAACACTAGACACATCATAATTAAACCACTGAAAACTAGGAACAAAGGAAACATCTTGAAAGCACCCAGCAAAAAAACGACCTGTTGTTTATAGAGGAGCAATTATTTAAAGGACTGCAAATTTCTCATCAGAAACCATGTAGGCCAGAAAGCAATGGAACAATATAAAAACAAACAAACAAAAGAAAAATTTCTTATTTTAAAATAATTATAGATTCATACGAAGTTGTAAAGATAAGTTCTCATGTACTCTTCTCTATAGTTTCCCCCTGTGGTTAAAATCTTACCTAACTACAGTATCATAAGAAAACCAGGAAATTGACATGAGTAAAATGTGTGTGTGTGTGCGTGTGTGTGTGTGTGTGTGTGTGTGTGTGTGTGTGTGTGGTTCTATACCTTTTATCACAGATGTAGATTCCTATAACCACCACTGCAATCAAGATGCAGAACCATTCCCTCACTACAAAGTACTCCCTCGTGCTACCCTTTAGAGTTACACCCACTACTCTCCTGGTAATTATTAGTCTAATCTCCGTCTCTGTAATTTTGTATAAATGGAATCATGCAATATGTGATCTTTTGAGATTTGCTTTTTTTACTCAATATAACACCCTTAAGATCTATTCAAGTTGTTGCATGTATCAAGAGTTTCTTCCTTTCTATTACTGAGTAGTTTTCTATGGTATGGATGTATCATTTTGTTTAATCATTCTTATACTGTAAGACATTTAGCTTGTTCACAGGTTTCGGTTATTACATGTAAAACTGCCATAACGAATCATGTACAAGTTATTGTGTGGCACTAAAGCTTCTAGTTACCTGGCATAAATGTCCAGGAGTATAATGGCTATGTCATATAGAAAGTGTATGCTTAGTTTGTTAAGAAACTTCTCAACTATTTTCCAGAGTAGCTGTACCATTTTATATTCTCACCAGCAATGTAGGATATCTGGTTTCTTACCATCTGGGCCAGCATTTGATATTGTCACTATTTTAAATTTTATTTTAGCTGTTCTGATAGATATGTAGTAGTATCTGATGGTGGTCTTAATTTGCATCTCCCCATGGCTAGTGAAGTTCAAGATCTTTTCACGTGCTTATTTGCCACCCATATATCCTCTTTGATGAAATACCTCTCCAATTCTTTGACCCAAGTTCTAATAGGATTATTTTTTTAATGTTGAGATTTGACAGGTCTTTATAAATTCTAGATATGAGTCCTTTATTGAATATTGACTATTGGAATTATTTGAAAATATTGCCTTGTAATATACAGCATGTATTTTCATCCTTTTAACAGGGTATTTCACTAACAAATGTTTTTAACTTTTGTAAAGTCCAATTTATCAATTTTCATTTTATGGAATGTGCTTTAAGTGTCATGCCCAGTTTTAAAATAATGAATTGAATTTCCTTAACAGTTATAAAGCTGTTTATATTATCTATTTCATATTGATGAGTTGTGGTAGCTTGTGCTTTTTAAGCTTAAATTTAATGTAAGTTGCCAAATGTATATATGTAGAGTTATTCATAGTATTTTCTTTTTTTTTAAACATCTTTATTGGAGTATAATTGCTTTACAATGGTGTGTTAGTTTCTGCTTTACAACCAAGTGAATCAGCTGTACATATACATATATCCCCATATCTCCTCCCTCTTGCATCTCCCTCCCACCCTCCCTATCCCACCCCTCTAGGTGGTCACAAAGCACCGAGCTGATCTCCCTGTGCTATGCGGCTGCTTCCCACTAGCTATTTATTTTACATTTGGTGGTATATATAAGTCCATTCCACTCTCTCACTTTGTCCCAGCTTACCCTTCCCCCTCCCCGTGTCCTCAAGTCCATTCTCTATATCTGCATCTTTATTCCTGCCCTACCCCTAGGTTCTTCAGAACCTTTTTTTCTTTTTTAGATTCCATATATATGTGTTAGCATATGGTATTTTTTTTTCTCTTTCTGACTTACTTCACTCTGTATGACAGACTCTAGGTCCATCCATCTCACTACAAATAACTCAATTTCGTTTCTATTTATGGCTGAGTAATATTGCATTGTACATATGTGCCACATCTTCTTTATCCATTTTTATCGATGGACACTTAGGTTGCTTCCATGCCCTGGCTATTGTAAATAGAGCTGCAATGAACATTGTGGTACATGACTCTTTTTGCATTATGGCTTTCTCAGGGTATATGCCCAGTAGTGGGATTGCTGGGTCGTATGGTAGTTCTATTTTTAGTTTCTTCAGGAACGTCCATACTGTTCTCCATAGTGGCTGTACCAATTTACATTCCCACCAACAGTGCAAGAGGGTTCCCTTTTCTCCACACGCTCTCCAGCATTTATTGTTTGGAGATTTTTTGATGATGGCCATTCTGACTGGTGTGAGGTGATACCTCATTGTAGTTTTGATTTGCATTTCTCTAATGATTAGTGATGTTGAGCATCCTTTCATGTGTTTGCTGGCAAGCGGTATACCTTCTTTGGAGAAATGTCTATTTAGGTCTTCTGCCCATTTTTGGATTGGGTTGTTTGTTTTTTTGATACTGTGCTGCATGAGCTGCTTGTAAATTTTGGAGATTAATCCTTTGTCAGTTGCTTCATTTGTAAATATTTTCTCCCATTCTGAGGGTTGTCTTTTCATCTTGTTTATGGTTTCCTTTGCTGTGCAAAAGCTTTTAAGTTTCATTAGGTCCCATTTGTTTATTTTTGTTTTTATTTCCACTTCTCTAGGAGGTGGGTCAAAAAGGATCTTGCTGTGATTTATGTCATAGAGTGTTCTGCCTATGTTTTCCTTGAAGAGTTTTATAGTGTCTGGACTTACATTTAGGTCTTTAATCCATTTTGAGTTTATTTTTGTGTATGATGTTAGGGAGTGTTCAAATTTCATTCTTTTACATGTAGCTGTCCAGCTTTTCCCAGCACCACTTATTGAAGAGGCTGTCTTTTCTCCATTGTATATTCTTGCCTCCTCTATCAAAAATAAGGTGACCATATGTGCGTGGGCTTGTCTCTGGGTTTTCTATCCTGTTCCATTGATCTATATTTCTGTTTTTGTGCCAGTAACATACTGTCTTGATTACTGTAGCTTTGTAGTATAGTCTGAAGTCAGGAAGCCTGATTCCTCCAGCTCCGTTTTCCTTTCTCAAGATTGCTTTAGCTATTCGGGGTCTTTTGTGTTTCCATACAAATTGTGAAATTTTTTGTTCCAGTTCTGTGAAAAATGCCATTGGTCATTTGATAAGGATTACATTGAATCTGTAGATTGCTTTGGGTAGTATAGTCATTTTCACAATGTTGATTCTTCCAATCCAAAAACATGGTATATCTCTCCATCTGTTTGTATCATCTTTAATTTCTTTTATCAGTGTCTTACAGTTTTCTGCATACAGGTCTTTTGTCTCCTTAGGTAGGTTTATTCCTAGGTATCATACTATTTTCTTATTAACCTTCTGAGGTCTGCAGGACCTGTAGTGATTTTTCCTGCTTCATTCCTGATATTGGTAATTTGTGTCTTCTTTCCCTTTTCTGGTCAGCCTTGCTAGAGGTTTGTTAATTTTATTGATCTTTTCAAGGGCTGGCTTTTGTTTCATGAATTTTCTCTTTCTTTTTTTTTTTTTTGTTTTTTTGTTTGCTTTCACTTTCATTGCTTTCTGTTCATATCTTCTTATTTTCTTCTTTCTGCTTGCTTTGGGATTATTTTTGCTCTTCTTTTTCTAGTTTCCTGAGGTGAGAGTTTAGGTTACTCATTTGAAAATGTTCCTCTTTTCTAATGAAAGCATTAACAGTATAAAATTTCTTCTGAGCATTGCTTTAAAAATCCCACAAATGTTGATGTGTCGTATTTTCATTTTCATTCAGTTCAGTGTCTGCTTCCCTTGAGACTTCCTCTCTGAACCATGGATCATCTGGAAGTAGGTTGTCTAGCTTTTAAGTATTTGAGATTTTCCTGTTATATTTCTGTATGACACTGGGCAGTGGCAGCTGCCAGATCCCTGAGGTCTGGGGGTCCCTGGAGGGTGCTTGGCCTTCAGCGTGAGAGAAGGGGAAGCTCCGTATGGATAATGGCAGGTGTAGGACAGGTTAGAAATGTCATTCAGTATGTGGCGCACAGCCCTGTGAGTTGCATTCCCTAGACTGCTCAAAGCAGGAGGAAGCCTCAGAACTGAATGTTCATTGCTGTTTTAATACTTTACCCCTTCCAGATGCCATATTAGCATTTTAATAGGGCTTTCCAGTCCACAACCCCAGGAGTCACTGTTGCACTCCAGGCTGTGGCTGAGCTCTGAGAAGAGGGTGAGGAGTTGATGTAGGTCAGAGGCTCCCCAGGGGGACACCGTCACCAGCAGAGGGCTGAGGCTGCCTCCAGGGCAGACAGGGAGGGTGAAGGATGGAAAGGAACTTGAGGAGCATGGGGAGTGGTAGTGCCGTCCCCTGGGAGTGGGAGGAAAGACATTCGGGGCAGCATGAAGACAGAAATAGATTAATTTTATTCTCTCATGGATGAATGGCTATGTCTGCCCAGAAACAGAGGCGGGTTCCAGAGTTATGACTGTGTTAATTGCCATCCAGGCAGGGACAAGGAGGAAGGACCCAGGGATGGGGAGAGGGGGAGGCCAGGAGGAGTGCTTAAAAACCCTTTGTTCTCTGTGGGAGAAGAGTTAATGGTGGTGGTGGAAGCAGCAACAGAGCCGGTGGTGGTGAGGGTGGTGTGTGTGCGTGTGTAGAAGTGAGGTGGAGCGCTTGGAGCTGGGCCTGAGAACAGCATTAAATATTCTCTCACATCTCACTCGGGCAACTTTGCAGTCTGTGGCCGACTCAGCCAATGCCATGGCCTCCCATGTCCCCTGATCGATCTGAGCTCCAAGGTCCCTCCCCCACCTCACACTCCCTCCAGTGCCCCCAAGGCCACAGGAGACCCTGGTGCCCCCAGCACTGTTCCACCTCAGAGTCTTAACTCCGTTTCCAGTTTTCCCACCCACTCTCCTCTTCCCCAGCTGCTTCACTCTCAGCAGACACTACCGCACGGAGACCCCGGTTCCGCCCAGCCGCATTCCCCTACTTCTGCGTTCATGACCATCTTGGCTTCTAGGGCTTCTCATTTCTAATCCTTCTCTCCATCATCCTTGAATCTCTTCCTCCCTTATCTTCCCATAGCACCTGCCCAGGAAAACCCCAAACCCCCAAAGCAATCCAGCTGGTCACACCCAGGATGTGGAGGACCGCTGAAGAAATCACACCGGTAGGTGTGCAGCGGAGCTTCTCAGGTTGGGTCCCAGCTGAACCAGCTTCCCTGTGCCCAGCGAGCTGCTTCCTCTCTTCGAGGCCCCAGGCACTTCTGCTCCCAGACTCTCTGTCCTCAGATGTTCTTACCCCTTTCGACAAAAGGACCCACTCTCCATGCCTCTGGAATTAACTCTTCTCATGCCCAGCTCTGTGCATAACCTTACTTTCCTCCTTCCCCTCCTTTCCAGCAGAATCTAAATCTTGGGATCACATCCCTCCCCCTTTTCAGAACCAGCTAAGTCTCTCTGTCAGCCTCCTTCTCACAGTTTTCTTGAGAAACAGAGCCATTTGGGGGTAGAGTTCGCAGGTAGAGCATTTGACTGCAGAAACAGAGCCATTTTCTGAAAGACCATTTACCAAACGCCAAATCTCACTGTGACCAAAAAGCCAACTTATTAAAGATCAGTTTGCCAAGTGACCAATTCCACAGACTGCCAAAGCCCCCCAAACGTATTTCTCTTAATTACTTACAAAAGGTGTCATAATAGGTGTAGCACAGGAAGTTTCAAAAGCCGTTAATGATGCTTTTCAACATTTTGGCTGTTGCTGTTTCTCTAGTTTAGAAGTTTTATTTTTGGTTTCTCCACCACTGTTTTATATTGGATTTATGGGTATGTGCTTCACATTCTAAAGCTGACTACTTCTCAAAAATTACTTAGAAAAGGTTTTGGTAATGCATGAGCGTTTAACCTTTGGTTTGCAGAGAAGATAGTTTGCCCTTCAAGCGTAATTTTACACCAATTTGCAACTTCTCTCTTTTTTTTTTTTCAAAGTGGTTTGGCAGTCAGCCAAATAAATGTTTCTTCTGCATGTTAATTTTCACATATCCATGACAACTTCCCCAATGGCAGAATCCCAAAGTGGGAGCTATAGTTCAATGTAGGCACAAGTCTTTAAATTAGAGTTGACAGTAAACGCAGTTGAGGGAAAATCCATCCACTGGCACAAATATATATATATTGGGCATTCAAGAAGTGCCCTGCTTCTGAAATATGGAAACCCACATAAGACTGACATTTACCAGAGACGGACTGAGAAATCCACAAGGAAATACCTGGTGAAAATACACCTGAAAACTTGTAAACCAAGCTGAACTGCTAAACATACGTGAAAAAGCAAACCACACCTACAGGAAAATCTTCAGTGTTGTAGAAACCATAGCACACACATTTCTATAATTTTTAAAGTCATAGAGTAAAAGAACTTTTGGGGGAATTCCACGGGATCACTCATCAGGGAAATGGGTTCTTCAGCAAACTGATTTTCAACAAATCAGTTTTCAATTAATTGGCCTTTGGTAAATGGTGATTGGTTATTTGTCAAATTGACCTATTTCTTCAACCTCTCTGTCTTTCCTGGGTCTTTCCCTCCGGAAGCCACGCATCAGGTACCTGGGGCTCCCATACCTGCTAGCCTCCTTCCTGTTACAGTCAGTGAATTGGGCTGGAGTACCAGCCTTTAACCTGGTACTTTGTAACCTCTGCTGCTGGATTCTCCCCCTCATTCACACTCTGATTCATAGGGCTGTTTTCTCTTCTCCCCATATTGATCTAAGACCCCCATCCCTAATTAAGCCCTCTGAACTCTACTCTCAAAAAGAACTTGGGGGCTTCCCTGGTGGCGCAGTGGTTGAGAGTCCGCCTGCCGATGCAGGGGACGCGGGTTCGTGCCCCGGTCCGGGAGGATCCCACATGCCGCAGAGCGGCTGGGCCTGTGAGCCATGGCTGCTGAGCCTGCGCGTCCGGAGCCTGTGCTTCGCAACGGGAGAGGCCACAACAGTGAGAGGCCCGCGTGCCGCAAAAAACAAAAACAAAAAGTACTAGGGCATGACCGACCTTTACTGAGGTTTGAGGTTACCTGGCCAAGCAGGTAACTTCAAGTGGGAGGCCAGTCAACCCAGCTCTGCCGACGTCACCCCTTTTCCCCCAGGCATGCCTTTGGGTCCTCCCCTTTTCAGCCCCTCCTTTTTGCTGTTCATGCTTCTTCCCTCTCTCTGGTCCTTCTTCAGTCACTCCTGTTGAGTTTTCTTATAGAACACCTCTCACTCTATCCTACTTAACTGCTTCCACGCACAGATGGGAGAAATTCACCTTCCAGAGGCAAGCAGGCTTCGGAAGCTGTTGTCAAAGAAACCTGACCCTTCCTTTGCAAGAGAGAAAAGGTGCTGTATGTCTATATATCGCAATGGAAAGAAACCCACTATGCATCTACATGCACTGAAATCTCCCACCTTGACACATCCTCTCTCTTGACCCTATATCCCCCTCTCCATCCTGACTTTTTTTCACAGCCAAGTTTCCTGGACCATCTACTGATACTCACCGTTTCTCCTTTGTCCCAACCAGTAGACACTTCCTGATCTTTTTCTTTCCTAACCTCCTTGTAACATTTGACATAGTAGATACTTCCTTCCAGAAACTCTTTTTTGTCCAACTGCTCTGGCCAGGGCTTCTCAATCTCTTTTGCGCTGTCCTTTTCTCTTATTGCCTTCTTAGAGGTCACTGAGCCCAGCTCTGGCCTCAGGACTCACCTGCTCTATACGCAGACCTTGGTTGGTCCCACCCACCCATGGACTTAACCACCTCTGCTGTGCTGCTATGGGGTCTCAGCTCATTGCCCTGGGCCATGCTCTGGGCAGCTCAGGACAACACTTGGTTGTCTCCTCGGTGTCTAGAATTCAACACCTACAAAGTGAACTCATTCTCTTTCCCGCAAGTATGTGTCCACTGTCTAAGCCAGCAAGCTCCCTTTCCCACCACCACCAAATCCAAGCTGGGCAGAATCTCCTCTTTCACGCCTCTGAAAGCCACTTTGCTCTCCCCATCCCACTGCTGCCGGCTGAGCAGAGCACTCGTCACTCCCTCCTTGGGGTAATACCATTGCCCTTGGCCTTCCGGATCTTCTAATCCACACCCAACACGGCTGCCAAAGGAATCTTTCCTTAATGCAAAGCTAGCCATACCCTACCTCCCTGGCTTGACACTATGAGGCTCAGAGCTTTCGAGATGACATTTCAAGCACACAGGGCCCTTTGTCATTTAATCTCTTCTCTCTCCAGCTCCCCAGTTCAACGTAGGCTCCATGTCTTCTGGGAAACTTGCCTGACCCCTGCTCCTGCTAGGTGTCCTGTGCCTAGCTAGCAGCCCACATTACTCTGATGAGGGACTTCATTGTCTGTGAATTTCTAGAGGGCAGGCCTGGTCTAACTCAGCTTCATCTCTCCAGAGTCTAGCTCATGGTAGGCGTTCAAAAGTGTTTGATAAAGATAGGAGGGATATCTCAGGCTTCTCAGCTCATAAGGTCTCTGCTGAGACCTTGACATTGTGCAGGAGGCAGAGATAGGGACCCGTACAGGGAAACCCAAAAGTCCAAGGGTGCTACGACTTGGCTGAGAGACTTCTGAGGACCAAGGCAATCGGGGAAGTGCAGCCTTCCTCCTACTTGGGAAGATGTAATTTCCATCATTCTGTCTCCCCAGGACTCTGCTCAAGGAGGCTTCTGCCGTGGCAAGTGAAGGTGGTTCTTCTGGAAGGGTCTGTCCTGCTGTGAAGGTAGTCAGTGGTGCTTGGACAGCATAAAGGTGCCACAGACATTTGTTGGTTGCACACAGGAAGTGCTTCTGGCTTTGCCTCAAGGCAGGGGCGCATTTTATGCGCCAAGACCTCCCCTTCTGCCCCATTATGCTTGACTTAGAGCGACTCCGGCCCCCTCTTGGCGTGCCTTCTGAGCACTGAGAGGACAAGCATGGTGCTGTGGTAGCAGTGGGAGGGGACATATGATTTAGAGCCTTCTCTGGTGAGGCCACCAGTCCTCGAGGGGCTTCGCTGCTGGGCCACTCCTTAGATGCCACTGACCTGTGACCAAACGGTCCAGGAATACTTTCCCAGACCAGTGGCCATTGGGCACTTCAGGTATAGGTGTCACCAAGAGGGCAGCCAAGAAGGAGGTGGCACCTGGTACCCAAGTCCAGTGCCACAGGTCAATTCCTCAAGCCAAGGGAGACAGGCACCTAACTCACCATGACAGGACAGGACCCTTGCCAAGTCCTTCCTGAGAGGGGGAAGAGCCACTTCCAAATAAACACAGAGCTGGGTCTATAAAACATGGCCTTCCTGGCATCGGTGGTCAGAAGAGACAAGCCTGCCAAAGCTCTGCGATGCACGGCGTGCCTGGCATCAATGGTCAGAGGTAATGAGCTTGCCAAGGTTCTATGAAAAATAGCTTGCCAAGGTATAGAAACCAAAGGGAAACACTGCAGGTACTTAACTGGCCTGGAGCCACGGTGACTTAACTAGTCTACGGAAAATCAGTCAACGTTCACATTAGTCATCAAATTGAAATATCGATAAAGGACTATGCTTTGGTCTAATACACTAAGAAAAATTAACATTTTAATGACAATTTGTAACGTTGGGAAGGATATGGTAAAACTGTTATCTTCATACATTGCTCTTGACAGTATATATTTGTACAGTCTCCCATGGAGAGCAATTTATCATTATCTGTCAAGAATTGCAAGAGTTCATGACCCTCTCTCCAAAGAAAATAAAGCAAGATATGGAGGAAAGTTTCATTAGAGTGTTAATTGTCGTTTTGACAGATGTATCAAGTGTTCAAATTATAGTGCATGACAAATGTTTTAATATTGTGTTAGGTATTGAAACGATGACCGTGAGAACAACGTAGCAACATGGAAAAGTGCCTGTGACAATAACAGGACACAAGTCCGTGTGTGTATATAAGGACGACAAGCGAGTGAAACAACGTTCACAGCAAAGTGGAATCTGAGTCAGTCCACCAAAATGATAACTGTGGTTGTGTCTGGGGGTGGAAGCGATGAGGGATTATTTTTTCTTTTTCAAATTTGGTATAATGTGATATAACAAGAAAAAATTTTTTTTAGAGATTGGAGGGTTGCCAAGTGGAGATAAAAAAGACAACTGAGAATCTTCTTCAGGTGGGTGGGAAGAAGCCTTTCGGGCAAGAAAGACAGGGTAGCCCGACCTCCCAGGGCTGGATTCTGCTTTGGTTTGGACAGGGCAGGGTGCAGGCTGGGCACAGAAGAAAGGACAGGCCTTTGCTATACTGCTTTTTCTTGGGATCTGAAGAAGTCTGGGGACGTGACAAGTTGATCTTAACTGGGGAAAGGTTGGAGATCTCACACAAGGCCTGTGTGGGAAGGCTTTTGGTTCTAAAATGGGCAGTCTCTCAACGAATCTGGCATGGGCCCATGAGGACCCCAGGGGGAGCCTGAGGAAGTGATGGTTTCAACACTGCTCCAAGGAACCGGTGAGGAAGGAGGCTAAGGAGAAGGGATGGGTGAGGGGCGGCAGGCAGGGAGCTATGAGGTTCTCATGGGCAGTGACAGTCACAATGCCTGGGCTTGGAGGAAAAAGAGGAGGCATTCTGGTCCTCCAGTGGGAGGAGGGTGGAGCATGGCTTTGAGATGTGCTCACGATCGTGTCTTAAGAGAGCAGGCTCAAGTTGAAGGAGACACTAGGCCAGGTGCATAGGGCACACACATAGCCCAAAGCCTAGCGTCAGAATGTTGTGCAGAAAGAGGCAGCTTAACAAACAGATGGATGAATAAGCGAACGCATGAGGTTTTGTGCGAAGCACGGGGGCGTGATAACATGGCCGCAACTGGATCTGCCATTGTCCCATCTCAACTCGCCATGTGTCACAGCAGCTAGCTCTTAGAAACAGCAAAACACGTCCTCAATAATCCCTACGGGGAAAAGTTATCAACCAGAAAGCATGTATGGAGATGCTGGGAGCTCCTTAGAGCCAAGCCTTGTAGGATACAAAGAACCCCAAGACAGAGTTCCTTCCTACGAGGGGCACCTCATCACCCTCCTACCCCCACACGCAGGTTCTTACTCTTGGGTCTTGTCTGAAATTCTTTAGGGCCAGGGCTACAAAATCAGGGGCATCGTATTCGAAATTGACAATCTGTGGGGCAACAGAGAAGGGTCAGCCTACAAAGTGAGAAACAAATCTGAATGTAAATTAGGCGAAGGCATAAATATCTCTTAGACGTAAGCGCCGACAAGAAAGTATGCAAAATTAGGGGGAAACCATTCCATCTTCATTATGTGTGTGCTACGCTCTCTTTTGCACTGGGAGTGACTTTAACTCACCCGTTTATTTGCATCTGGACAAAGAGAAACCTAAAATACTTTCATTATCTTAAGAGAGCGATTAGCCAGCTGAAAAGAATGTTCCTCCTGACAGCAATTAATCTTGGTCAGCCTCCTCTCTGCTCCCAGGCCATTGCTTTGCTGAGTCATTCCACTACGCAGGGTCCGCAGCCACAGAGCCCAGCTGCCTGCAGCCACCATGGAACCCTAGGATCTCACCATTGGGGTTATATTCACTGCTGTCACTTTGTTGGTTTGTGTGTGTGTGTGTGTGTGTGTGTCCTTAGATAAGAAGCATACTATTCATGTAAAATTATAAAATAAAATAAAATAAAAAAATAAAATAAAATAAAAATAAAATAAAATAAAAATAAAATTATAAAATAAAAATCCATATTTAAGATCACGTCAGAGCTTAAAATGTGTATAAAATTGGCCCATTCTTGGACTCCAAAGAGAAAGAACCTTCCTTTTCATCTGGTTTTAACTTCTGCTTCTAAACAGCTGTTTATTCTGTTTTATAAAGATCTGCAAGCAGAATGCTTAAGCAAAAAAGAGGAAGGAGCAGAATAATAGATATACTGTAACACCAGTTCCATCAACACACACACACACACACACACAACCACAGGCACATACACACACACACACAAACACACACGAAAAAATCTGAATGGCTTACTAAACCATTGAGAGTCATGATCTCGGGGGCTGTGAAGATAGAGGAAAATCATTTTCTAAATTTTGCTCTTCTCTAATGTATGATTATTTTATATTGAGTTTATATTACTTTTGTAACTAAAACCAATAAAGATTGAATGTTAGAGATGAGCAGGCACTAAGACGCTCTTTGCATGAGAGGTTTTCCTAGTGATGAAGCATCTTCTTAATTGAGCTACATACTTTCTCTCTTACGATTTATTCTCATTTCCTCCTTGGTTTTGTTTTTCCTAGGAATGAAGAAAGTGGTCAGCATCTTCTCTAGATCAGAGGGACTATGCATTTGTCTTTACTTTTTATCATGAAAATTTCAAATGTAACACAAAGAAAGCAGAAGAGTCTAACGGGCCCCTGTGTCTTTATCACCGCCTTCTATAACTATCCACTTTCCGCCTTCATCTGTCTTCCACCCCCATCTCAAACAAATTAATTTATAGGCATACAGTTCTTTTTGGTTTTGAAGTAAAATTTATATACCGTGAAATGCATGAAATCTTTTTTTTTTTTTTTTTTTTTTTTGCGGTACGCGGGCCTCTCACTGTTGTGGCCTCTCCCGTTGCGGAGCACAGGCTCTGGACGCGCAGGCTCAGCGGCCATGGCTCACGGGCCCAGCTGCTCCGCAGCATGTGGGATCTTCCCGGACCGGGGCACGAACCCACGTCCCCTGCATCAGCAGCTGGACTCTCAACCACTGTGCCACCAGGGAAGCCCCTGCATGAAATCTTAACATTAAAATTTTGAAAAATAGATACGTCTGTGTAACTCACATCCTCATCAAGATACAAAACCTTCCCATCACCCAGAAAAAGTGCTCTTGTACTTTTCACGGTCCCTCTCCTCACTTCCGTGACTTTTCACCATATTTAATTTAGTCGCCTGTCCTAGAATATCTGTTCATTGTTTTTTAATATAATAAAACTATTTCCATTATAAAAGCTGTACATGTTAGGGAAAATCTTGAGGGTAAAATAAAACCCTAGAAAAATAGAAAGAAAACTGATAATGAATAGTCCCACCACACAAAGGGAAAAATCGTTAAAAGTTTTGTTTTCTTCTAGTTCCTGGGTGTAAAGTTTTCTTATTTTATGTATCTGTGATTGCTTACTTCACATGACTTCCCATAATAATTTCACATTACTCTCATAATACTTTCATAAGATAAGCATCTCTCCTATAATATTCACAAAGGAAAAAAAAACTTGTCAACCTAGAACTTAATACCCAATAAAAATATCATTCAAAAATGCAGAAGAAATAAAGATTTTTGCAGACTTACAAAAGCTGAAAGAATTCTTCAGAAACAGATGCACACTGCAAGAAAGTTTAAAGGAAGTCTTTCAGGCAGGAGGTAAATGACATCAGATGGAAATATGGACCTGCACAAAGGAATAAAGAGTACTAGAAATGGTAAATACATGAGTAAGTAATAGGAATTTTATCTTATTATTTAATGTCTTTAAAAGATCCTCGAGGACATCCAGTCCCAGCCAAGGTGGAGTAGCCCCATTCCCCCCAGGTCCTACCCTCTTACAACTAAAAACCTCTGGATGTAACACAACATAGCGAACAAAAGACAACTCTGAAAAGGGTCTGAAAGAATAAAGTGAACTGCCTAAGGGACGCAGGGCTTGAGGAACAACACAGCAGTGGGTACCCTGTTTGGTTTTTAAGAAAAGTTTGTGTTTGTTTTGTCTCCTACACACCCTGGATGGGGTACCCAAAGCTGTCAACAGGCACAGACAAAAAAGCCCTAAGAGGGCTTCCCTGGTGGCGCAGTGGTTGAGAGTCCGCCTGCCGATGCAGGGGACACGGGTTCGTGCCCCGGTCCGGGAAGATCCCACATGCCGCGGAGCAGCTAGGCCCGTGAGCCACAACTACAGAGCCTGCGCATCTGGAGCCTGTGCTCCGCAGCGGGAGAGGCCACAACAGTGAGAGGCCCGCGTACCATTAAAAAAAAAAAAAGCTCTAAGAAAAGTCTGCTTCCCTAGCTAAAGAACCAGTAAAAGGTGACATAACAATAGAAACTCTTGTTTGATCATATTTGCCCTACTTAAGCCCAACACCGATGGAATCCCGTGCCCCCTCCCCCCTCCCCTCGATCCTGCTCAGAGGATTCAGTCCAGCTGAGTGGGAGCTCATGGTCCACTCCCTTTATGGCAGAAGCAGGCGGCACTCCAAGTCCCCCACTGGGGTTGCACTAGAAGGGTCCATTAGGGAGCTGAACCTCCTCCCCCAACCTGGCACCAACAAGACCGACTGAGGCAGTGTGGGGTGACGCTGGTTGGAACTCTGCTTTCCTACAGCTGGTGTCAGCAGGGCTCAGAGAGAAGCTGAGCACCCATCCCCACCCGGCAGCAACAAGGTAGAATGAAGTGGTGTGAGGGACACTGTGTCAACAGGGCATAGAGGGGGCTGAACTTACGCTCCCCTCAGTGCCAGCAAGAGGATGTGAGAAGATGCTCCATTTTTCTCAGGAAGGTACCAGCTGGGCTGAGAAGGGGGGAATTAAACATCCACCCCTACCACAACCTACCACTATACCTAAACAGGGTGACTGCCTGCTAAAAAGGAAGGTTAACTAGAATCCAGTCACACAACATAGTAGCCAAAATGCCCAGGATATAATAAAAAATCGCTTGTCACACCAAGAACCAGGAAAATCACACTTGAATGAGAAAAGACAATCAACCGGTGCTTACAGCGCGATGACTCAGATGCTGGAATATGCTGAAGAGTGTTCTAAAGCAGCGATTATAAAAATTATGCAATGAGCAATTTAAAACACGCTTGAAACAAAAGAAAAAACTAGAAAATCTAAGTGAAGGAATATAAGCTATTAAAGAAACAACCGGTTGGAAACGATAAAACTGAAAGATACAATAACTGAAATAAAAACCCAAAGGATGGGCTCGATAGTAGCTTAGAGACAACAGGGAATGAATGAGTGAGGTTGAAGATGGATAACTGGAAACGACCCAATCTTAGTAATAGAAAAGGAAACAGGCTGAAAAAAGAAATGAACAGAGTCTGAGAGATCTGTGTGATGATCACAAAAGATCTAGCATTGGTATCATGAGCATCCCAGAAAAGAGGAGAAGAAGCGTGCAGCTGAAACAAGTACTCAAATAAATGATAGATAAAAATTTCCCAAATTTGACAAAAGGCAAAACCTAGAGATTCAAAAACTGGAACAAATCCTGAACAGGATATAGCCAAAGAAATCCTCACTAAGACAAATTATAGTTAAATTTCTGAAAATTAAAGGCAAAGAAAAAAGTCTTGATAAAGGCTAACGAGAAGTAAGGTATTGCTTATAAAACTATTCAAATGACAGCCATCTCTCCTCTGAAACCATGGAAGCCAGGAAGAAGTGGTACAGCATTTTACAAGTCCTGATAGAAAAGAATTAAGAATTTACTTGTGAAATTCAAAAGAATTGTAAAATTCAAAAAGAATTGTAAAATTCAAAAGAATTCTACTTCCAGCAAAACTATTCTTGCCGTATCTGAATCTGATTCTGATACTTGCTAAGTCTCTTCAAACTGTGGGCTTTGGGGTGTTTTTTTTCCTCTTAATATGCCTTGAAATTTTTTCTTGATAGCCAGACATGACATACTAGATAAAACAAGTTGAGATAAATAGGTCTTCAGTAGGGCTTCCCTGGTGGCGTAGTGGTTGAGAGTCCGCCTGCCGATGCAGGGGACGTGGGTTCGTGCCCCAGTCCGGGAAGATCCCACATGCCGCGGAGCGGCTGGGCCCGTGAGCCATGGCCACTGAGCCTGCGCGTCCGGAGCCTGTGCTCCGCAACGGGAGAGGCCACAACAGTGAGAGGCCCGCGTACCGCAAAAATAAATTAAATAAAAAAATACGTCTTCAGTAATGTGGTAGTAAGTGGTAAGGTGTAGGGGGAGCATTCTACGGTCCTGTGATTAGGTCTCAGTCTTTTAGCGATCCTGTGCCTCTGAACTGTGAACTTCACAACTGCTTCCCAGTCTCTCTCGCCCTCCTCACCCCGCACCTTACATTGGACCGGATGGCTAGCGTGGCCTGGAGTTGGGTATTTCCCTTCCCCCAGGTTGGTTCGGCTCTGATAAAATCCTAATAGTTTAGGCTCTGGAAAAACAGTTTCACTTGAGGGCAGGTCTTGTTAAGAACGGAACGTTCTGACTTATTTCAAAATAGTTCCTTTTCCATCCCCCGATGGAAAAACAAGGGAATCTTTCTCTGATGTTCACTGTAAAACCCTGTTTGAGTTCCTGGAGATAATACTTACAAAAGTGTGTGGGCTCCCTAGGATAGGTCTCCCTGGAGTTTTTGACCCTAAGACTTGTCCGCACTGAGCCTCCGGCAATTCAGGTTTTCTTACCCTGGCTCTGGTTCCTGCAGAGGTTTCTGCTCCCTCAGGAATTTTTGCTCCCATAAGAAGTGATTCTCACTATTTGCTTCTCTGTCTTTTCAATTTGGGGAGATGTGGTTTGCCTTGTGATCTCATTTCTCTGAAAATCAAAGAGTTGTTGATTTTTCAGTTTGCTCTACCTTTTGCTTGATGTTAGGACAGAGTGATGACTTCCAAGCTCCTTATATGATGAATAGGAAGTCAAACTATTTTTTAGGAATAAAGGTAAAATAAAGACATTCTCAGATGAACGGAAACTAAGAGAATATGTCACCAGAAGACCTACCCTTAAAGAAGGACTGAAGGAAGTGCTCTACACAGAAAGAAAATGATAACAGAAGACTTCAGGACCTCGGGAGGAAATAAAGAAAAGAAAGCATGACTATAAACATAATTGACTATTTGAACAAAAATAATAATGATTAGAAGAATACTTATAAATATATGTACATGTAAAATGAATGACAAAAATAAAATCAAGGCCAGGAGGGGAGAAGCGGAGGTATCGTGTTGTAAGCTTCTTTTACTACCTGGGAAGGGGTATAATATCACCTGAAAGTAGACCTGGTAAATTAAATATGTATTCTATAAACACTAAGGAATACCAATATAACACAACAGAGAGAGCAAATAAGGCAACAAAAGAGGTAAAAGTTAGTCATAAAAATATCCAATTAATCCAAAAGAAGGGAGAGAAAAGGTAAGGGGGGTGGGCAAAGAACAGATGGGATAATTTTTGGAAAAAATAGCAAGATGACAGGATTAAACCTAATCATATCAATAATTACATTACATGTAAATGCTCTAAATATCTCTAATAAAATGCAGAGTTTGTGAAATTAGATATTTTTAAATAGCAGTTCCAACTGCATGCTACTTACACAAAATGTATAAATAGGTTAAAAGAAAAAGGATGGGAAAAGATATACAATGTGAACATTAATAAAAAGAATCTGAGTGGCCATATAAATATAAAAGTAGATTTCAAGCAAAGGATATCATCAGGGATAAAGAAGGACATCTCAAAACGATAAAGGGCTCAATTTTTCAAGAGAACATAACAATCCTAAATAAATGTATGTGCACCTAATAAAAGAGCTTCAAAATACTGAAGCAGAAATTGGCAAAACTATAAGGAGAAATGGATAAATACACATTTAGAGTTATAGATTTCAATACCTTTCTCTCAATAATTGATAGACAAGTAAACAGAAAATCAGAAAGGATGTAGAAGACTTGAACACTACTATTAATAAAATTTAGCTACTTGGCATTTATAGAATACTTCACCCAGAAACAACAGAACGCACATTTTTTACAAGGGCGCTTGGAACATTTTCTAAGATGTAATATATTCTGGGCCATAAAACAATGCTTAACTTTAAATAAATTCAAGTTATTAAAAGTATGTTTTCTGGGGCTTCCCTGGTGGTGCAGTGGTTGAGAGTCCGCCTGCTGATGCAGGGGACATGGGTTCGTGCCCCGGTCCGGGAGGATCCCACATGCCACGGAGTGGCTGGGCCCGTGAGCCATGGCTGCTGGGCCTGCGCGTCCGGAGCTTGTGCTCCGCAACGGGAGAGGCCACAACAGTGAGAGGCCCAAGTACAGCAAAAAAAAAAAAAAAAAAAAAAAAAAAAAGTATGTTTTCTGAAAAAAAATTACAATTAAAATAGAAATCATTAACAGAGATGTATCTGGAAAATTCCCAAATATTTTGAAACTAAATAATTCATTTTTCAATAACTCATTGGTCAAATAATAAGTCAAAAGATAAAAAAAATTATTTTCACATAATGAAAATGAAAACACCCTATATCAACATTTGCAAGATGCCACTATAGTAATCTGAGAGGGAAACTTATGGCACTCCATGTCTGTTTTAGAAAAAAGGAAAGATCTTGAGTCAATGGCCTCAACTCACACGTGAAACAAGCAGAAAAAGAAAAGCAAATCAAACCCAAGTAAGAATTAAAAGGGAAATAATAAAGATCAAAGTGAAAAATCTATGAAATAGAAAAACAATAAAGAAAAGTCAATAAACCAAAAGCTAGTATTTTAAGTAGATCAACAAAATTTAAAAACCTCTTGTCAGACTGATCAGGAAAAAAGTATTAAGACACAAATTACTCAATATCAGGAATGATAAAGATGACAGCACTCAGATTCTACAGATATTAAAAGGATAGTAAGAAAATATTATGAACAACTTTAAGCCTATAAATTAGAAAACATAGATGAAATGGACAAATTCCTTTAAAGACACAAATTATCAGAGCTCACTTAAAATATAATAATAACATGAATTGCCCCCATCTATGGAATAAACTGAATTGTAGTTAAAATGTACTCATGAAGAAAACTGCAGGCTGAGATGGCTTCACGAGTGAACTCTACCAAACATTAGGAAAGAAGGTATAACAATCCTCATAAACTCTTCAAGAAAATTGAAGTGAATACTTCCAATTCATTTTATGAGTCCAGCATTGCCCTGATTCCAAAGCCAGGCAAAGAAAACCATAGACAAGTAACTTTCATGAACAAAATGCAACAATTTTTAAAGAAAAATTTTGCAAATTTAATCCAACAATATATAAAAAGGATAAAACATCATGGCCAGATGGGGTTTATCCCAGGAATGCAAGGTTGGTTTGATATGCAAACCCTAATCAATACAAGTCGCTATATTAACTACAAGAGAAAAACCATTTGATCATCTCTATAGGATGCAGAAAAAACTTGGCCAATTTTAACACCCATTCCTGATTAAAAACTTAGAAAACTAAGAACAGAAAAGTACTTTCCATCTTGTGTAAGGTCAGCTATGAAAAACCTACAGTTGATATCATATTCCATGATGAAAGATGAAATCTTTTCACCCTAATGTCATGAACAAGGCAAGGATGTCTGTTCTCACTACTCTTTTTCAAGATAGTACTGGAAGTGCCAGCCAGCACAAAAAGACAAAGAAATAAAAGGCATGGACTGTAAAGAGCCACAGTTGGCATAATTATGTATGTATGAAGTTGCCAAAAATCTACAAATAAAACACTAAAAAGTGAATTTAGCAAGCTTGCAGGACACAGCACACTGTAAAACATTATTGTATTTCTATGTGCCATATACCCAAAATACACACACACACACACACACACACACACACGCACACACACACTCGGACAGCTGCTTTTTGACAAAGGTGCAAAGGCAATTAAATGGAGAAAGGACAGCCTTTTCAACAAGTGACACTGGCACAAGTGGATGCCCATGTGCAAAAGAATCAACTTGAGTCCATAACATGCATCATATAAAAATAATTTAAGATGGATTATAGATCTCAATGTAAAATCTGAAACTATAAACCTCTAGATGAAAAACATAGGAGAAAATCTTTGTGATCTTGAGTTAGGCAAAGAGTTTTTAGCTACGACACCAGATACACAGTACATAAAAAGTAAATTGATAAATGGAACTTTATCAAAATTAAGACTTGTGCTCTTTGAGAGACACTATTAAGAGAAAGAAAAGACAAATCACAAATTGGGAGAAAATTTTTGCCACGTATATATCTGATAATGCACTTATGTCTAAAATATATAATGAACTCTCAAAACTCAATAGTAAGAAAATAGCCCAATTAAAAATAAAATGGACAAAAGATTTGAACAGACATTTTCCCAAAGAAGTTATATGGATGGCAAAGAGCACATGAAAACATGCTTAACATCATGAGTCATTAGGGAAATGCAAATTAAAATCACAATATGATACCATTACACATATTTCAGAATAGCTAAAATTAAAAAGACTGACAATACCAAGTGCTGGAGAGGATGTGGAGGATATTAATCCTGATATGCTGCTGGTGGAATGTAAAATGATACAACCACTTCGGAAGTTTAAAACTTCTCAAAAAGTTAAACGTTTACCACGTGTCCCAGACATTCAATTCCAAGAGAAAAGGCAGCAGATGTCTACACAAAGACTTGTACCCAGATGTTCATAGCAGCTTTATTTGTAATAGCACCAAACTGGCAACAACCAAAATGTCCATCCACAGATGAATGGAAAAACAAATTGTGGTACATCTGTACAATGGACCACTTCTCAGAAAAAAGAAAAGAAAAAGAAAAAAGAAATGATTTACTGATAAACACAATATGGATAAATCTCAAAAATAACTATGTTGATACAAATAACAAATGCTGGAGGGCATGTAGAGAAAAGGAAACCCTCCTACACTGTTGGCGGGATTGTAAGTTGGTGCAGCCACTATGGAGAACAGTAGGGAGGTTCCTCAGAAAACTAAAAATAGCATTACCATAGGATCCAGCAATCCCACTCCTGGGCATATATCCAGACAAAACTCTAATTCAAAAATATACACGCACCCCTATGTTCATAGCAGCACTATTAACAATAGCCAAGACATGGAAACAACTTAAATGTCCATCGACAGATGAATGGATAAAGAAGATGTGGTACATGTATACCATAGAATATTACTCAGTCATAAAAAAGAAAGAAATAATGGAACCTAAAATATGACACAAATGAACCTATCTATGAAACAGAATCACAGGCACAGAGAACAGACTGGTAGTTGCCAAGGGGGAGGGGGTGGGGGGAAGGATGGAGTGGGAGGTTGAGATTAGCCGATGTAAGCTTTTACATATGGAATGGATAAACAACAAGGTCCTACGGTATAGCACAGAGAACTATATTCAATATCCTATGATAAACCATAATAAAAAAGAATATTAAAAAAATGTATATATGTATAACTGAATCACTTTGCTGTACAGCAGTAAACACAACGTTGTAAATCAACTATACTTCAATAAAAAATAAGTATAAATTTAAAAAATAATGTTGAGTGAAAGAAGTCAGGCAAAAAAAAAAGACTACATACTGTATATTCCATTTGTATAAAACTATAGAAAATGAAAGTCTACACTGACATGAAACAAATGAATAGGGATGGAGGGGAAAGAGAAGGGAAGCCTGGGAGAGATTACAAACGTACAGGGGGTGATGGAGATGTTTACTATACAGATTGTTGTGATGGTTTCATGGATGTATACATATGTGAAAACTTACTTTGTATATTTTAAATATGTGCAGTTTTTTGTACGTCAATTATACTGCAGTGAAGCTGCTTTAAAAAAATAAATAAGGCCACGGAAAGTAGAAGGACTTTACTTTCATAAGACTGTACTCTATCTGGTCTGCAAACAGGTGCACACAAAATCTGCACACTTAGCTGGAGCCTACCTGACAACACCTCTGCAACATTATGCAAATCACCGTGAGAAAGAAACAATAATTACGTTAGAAACCACCAGAGCGTGGTTGTTTTCACACACATTTTCTTGTTTGTTTTCAGATCTGGGTTGTCTTTAGCATATGGCTGTCAGTTAACCCAACTCGGGGCTTTTCTCTTCGGTTTAGAGAATCTGAAATTGAGCTCTGCTGGGGTTAAGTCCATGTGGTGGTTCATGGGTGTGGAAAGTACCTACAGCTGACCACAGACTAGAGTTCCCTACAGCTACATTCGTCTCGGAACTAACTATTGTCTCCTAAGTTGTTTGTTTTTAAAAAAATCCCATAGTCTTCATTTTAATTGCTCTTAAATAATCTACGAAATATGCTTCTTTTCTGTTCTTGTCAGTTCCTAACTTCAGATTTTTCTTTCTGCATCCCGGCGGAGATCTTGCTAAAGAATGATTCCAACAGCATGTTCAGTCTCTCCTTCCCTTTTGTGCTTCCCTGAGCAGACCTCCCAACCCCACTGCTGTGAAGGGGCCCAGATCTAAGGGCTGTTCTTGGCGCCCCAAACGCGCCAAGTCTTGTCACTAAGGTGGCCCCGTCTGGGCATAGCCATCTAAAGCAACCGTCTACTTCTTATCAGAAAATCTTTTGCTTCAACAAAGCCTTTTCTAGAATTAACCACGCCATGGTGAGGTGCGGAGGAGGGGCAGAGCACCCCTGGGCCTGGGTTTACAGAACCCCTCGTCAGCTCTGCACCTCATCTCTGTTTTGCAGCATTGCTCAGGGAACCACTGGACTTTGTATCTGTGGAAGAAGGCGGAAGAGACCGCTGACTGCATTTCTGTCCCTGTGCTGAAAAGGATGCTATGTCAGAGAACCATTCCAGCAAACTTCAAAGGTCAGTATCACCCCATGTTACAGATGAAGCTCAGAGAGCCTCAGCAGCTCACATGCCCCAGGTCTCAGTGCGATGGGGCAGAGCAAGGATTCGAACCCAGGCCAGAGGACCCACATGCTTTCCTCAGCTCAGCATGCTGCCTCACCATGACTGCAGGGTCACCACCACTCTCCATGACCACCCGTTCATTGCTCCGCACTACTGCCGGGTCACTATTCCCCACTGGTCTGATCCTCCAGGTTTCCCTATAAATAAACCCATTTGTCCATGAAGTCAAGGAGGCAGGCAGGGGCCCTTCACACAGGACCTTTTAGGCTATGGTAAAGAGTTTAGACTTTAGTCTAAGAGAGGGTTTTGCTTAGAAGGAGAGATAGGATCAGGTCCTTCAAGAAAAGATGCTTATAAGACTAGGAAACAACCTAAATGTCCACCGACAGATGAATGGATAAAGAAGATATGGTACATATATACAATGGAGTATTACTGGCCATAAAAAGGAATGAAATAATGCCATTTGCAGCAACATGGATAGACCTAGAGATTATCATACTAAGCAAAGTAAGTCAGAAAGAGAAAGACAAATACCATATGATATGACTTATATGTAGGATCTAAAGTATGACACAAATGAACTTATCTACGAAACAGAAACACTCACAGACATAGAGAACAGACTTGTGGTTGCCAAGGGGGAAGGGGGGTGGGGGAGGGTTGGGCTGGGAGTTTGGGAGTAGCAGATGCAAACTATTATATATAGTATGGATAAACCACAAGGTCCTACTGTATAGCACAAGGAACTATATTCAATATCCTGTGATAAACCATAATGGAAAAGAAAAAAAAAAAAAAAAAACCAGAAAGAAAGGATGCTTAGGGACCGGTCCAGGCTCCACTGCAGTAGCCCAGGCAGGAGGTGATAGTGTCTTGGACTTGAGTGGTGATAGTAAGAATGACAAAAAGTGGAGACACTCAGAAATTGTTTCAGAGGTAGAGTCAAACTAGACTTGTTGAAGAACTGGATGTGGGGAGTGAGGATTACGAGCAGAACCAAGGCTGACTCGTAGGATTTTGTCTTCAGAAATTTGAAAACCCAAGACGAACAAGAGTGAGGTAAAATCAGACTTGGGAAAATCTTGTGCTTCGTTTGGGACGAATCTAAATTTGAAATGCCTGCTGAAATAGAAGTAGAGTAGACCATGGAATATATGAGTATGGACTCTGGATGGATATAGAAATTCAGGAGTCATGAACACATTGATTGTAAACATAAAGCCATGAGAGTGGATGAGATCACCAAGGGAGACATTGTGCATAGAGAAGAAAGAGGGGTAAGAAATGAACCCTGGACAGGGCAGCACTTAGAGCAGAGGCAACAGATGCAGCCTAGAAGACTAGGAAAGGACAGTCAGTGCAGGAGGAGGAAAGCAGAGAGCGTGCGGTGTTCTGGAAGCAAAGAGAATAAAGGGCATCAGAAAAGAGGTGTGGTCAGTTGTGTCAAATCAGATGAAGACAGACTTGTCCACTGAATTTGGTAGCAACAAATCATGGCAGCCTGCCATATAAATGGTTACATCCAAAAATATCTAGAAAATATTGTTCATCCTCCACACATTTCATAAGCACTATGTGTGAGATATGCTCTCAGGTACTGGGAAACAGAGATTCATAAGACATGGTCTCTGTTCTCAAGGAGTTTACAGTGTTGAGGAAGAAAGAGGCAATAGTCACTACTGATACTGCAACAGCCCTGTACGTCAGTTTGCCAATAAGGATACCGCAGCAGGGAGAGGTCAAGGGATGCCTCAGATTTTCGACGACAAAGCCCAGGCTTAAATGTAACATAAAACATCCAAATAGGAATTCGCTAAGGTGACAGCAGTGATTTGACAAATCAACAACAGTTTGGCCAGAAAGCAAACGTTTGCAGTTGAGGCAGACTTCAGCACACAGGGAAGATGCTTTCCACTTTGTGAGATGTGTTCTGGTTGGTGGAAGACTGTGTGAATTAGGTAGACTGAGGGAAAGACTAATTGATTTAGGAGCGTACAATCAAGACAACTGGATAGCCTAGTGAAGCTCGCAGAAAACAAGAATATAAAAGTATAAGGAAGATAAAATTAGATTTAACTTGGTGGCCATCGTGTCTGAGTAGAAACTGATGTATAAACGAAGACAGCAGAGTGACAAAGACAAGCTGCAAAGTAGGAACCCAGGGGCAGGAATGTGTTAAGTCCGGAAAAAACATAATGATCTGCTTTTCCATGTGGGATTATAAAAGGTTTTAACTGAACACCAGCTAAAATGGCAAAAGAAAAACAGACTGCAAAGAAAACTCAAGAAGCCCACTGAAGAGGGAACTTGGGGGCCCAGTACATACTTGCGGATCCCTAACCTTCCCCATCAGCAACATATGCATGTAATATACATTAAATAAAAGTGAGGTTGAGAGTTGTCTGCCCAAATTCCATTATCTGACATTATATCTCAGAATTCCTATTGATTTCGCCAGAAATAGAACTATTGTAATGGATCTAGAAAATGCCTAAATTGTATTTTCCATCTGAAAATTGTTCTAATTAACTTTTGATCTTTTGTCCAGTTAGACTTTAAAAATTTCTTATGTCAAATCTTGTTTAAACTATTTCTCCTCATCATAATAGAAGAAACTTATGTCTTCATTTTTAATACCTAGTTGCTTTGAAGATTCTTTTAATACTGAATTTTCATTCTTATCTTTTGGACCGGTTATTTGAAAAATTATGATTTTAATGCAGATAATCTGGAAGGGATAAAAGTATAACTCCGAGTAATTTTCATATTGCTGCCAGTAGAAAAGTAATACACGATGCCAATCTATTTTGGCAAAAAATATTTTTAATGGGCAAAAGACTTGAGTGACCAGATGCCTCATAAAAGAGGATATCTAAATGGCCAATAAGCACATGAAAATGTTCTCAACCCATTATTCATGAGAGAACTCTAAATTAAAACCACACACGAAATATCACCATAAATCCACTCAAATGGCTAAAGTTAAAGAGATGGACAATACTAAAAGTTGGCAAGATGTAGAAAAAGCAGAGCTCTCACGGTTGGTATGGATGCAAAATGGTACAAGACCACTGAAAAATTGTTGGCATTTTCTAGTAAAATAAACATTTCCCTCCTGAATCACCCAGCAACTCCACTCCTAGGAATTTATCAAAGAGAAGTAATAGTAAATGTCCACCAAAATGTTTATAAGTTTAATTTGTGATAGCTAAAAATAAGACACAACCCATATATCCATTAAATGTCTATCAAGATACACTCTAAATTGCAGTGTAGCCATACAATGGAAAACAACTTAGCAATGAAAAAGAGCAAACTACTAAGATCCATGTAATTTAAATTTGGATGAATCTCAAAAACATTATGCTGAGTGAAAGAAACTGAACACAGAAAGCCTGTATTGTGTGATTCCATTTTCATGAAGTTCAAGAACAGGCAAAACCAATACTATGATGATAGAAGTCAGATAATCGTTACCTCTGGGGAGATGTTGACGGAAAGGGCCAGGAAGGAACCCCCTGGGGTGATGGACTGCTCTGGATCATGATCTAGGTGGGAATGCATAAGTAAGATTTGCACATTTTACTGTATGTAATGTATATCTCAATTTCAAAAAATATAGAATGAATCATAGATGTAGAAAACAAACATATGGTTACCAGGGGATAAGGCAGGGAGAGGGGTGATAGACTGGGAGACTGGGATGGACATATACACACTACTATATATAAAATAGATAACTAATAAGAACCTGCTGTATAGCACAGCAGCACTCTACTCAACACTCTGTAATGACCTATATAGGAACAGAATCTAAAAAAGAGTGGATATATGTATATGTATAACCGATTTACTTTGCTGTACACCTGCAACTAACACAACATTGTACATCAACTATACTCCAATAAAATTTTTTTTAGAAAAAATATACAATGAAATAAAGGTCGGGGGCAGGGAGCTATGGTTTTTTCATTTTCTACCATGTTCCAGAAGGGATCTCTTCTGGGGATGCTGAGCCTCCAATAGCTTGGAGAACGGGTCCAGGCCCAGGACTAGCTTAGAACCAAAGTCTGGCTGGTCTTCTCCTCAGTGACTGAGAGCAAGGCCTCTCTCGACTTGAGAGCACCCCAGCTCCAGCCTGTTGGCCTGCAAGTGATGACAGGTTTCTCTGTAGAAAGTGCTGGAAGGCTGCCCCTCCCTTCATAGCTGGTCTCAGAAGCCATCGATAGCACCTAATCACAGTCCAGAGGACTCTCCACGCCTGGCTGTAATTAGATAACAGCAGGGTGACCTCTCAGGGGAGAAGCAGGTTTGCTTTGAGACTTCATGCATTGAGCCAGGACCACTTGCCCCTGCTGGTCTTCTTGAGCAGAACTGGGTGTCAGCGGTCATGGGCACAATTCTTATTTATTGGGTTACACTGGCCCGGGCCTATGATCAGTAGCTTTCTTTCTCATGTGCTAGTGCCTTTAACCCTCATTGTAGGTCAGGACTCTTAGCCCAAGCGGTAGAGGCCACTAATACTAGAGGGCTGGCCCCTGAGTTCAAATCTCTCCCTCCTTCTCCTTCCCCCCCCTTCCTCCCTCTCTCCCTCTCTTTCTTCAACTCCATTTTTCTCTGTACTGACTTTATTCTCTGGACCACTTTCTTGCCTGCTCCTGACTTTCTGATTTCAGAATAAGAGACCTTCTCTGGCCCAGGGTCCATACCAGTTATCCCCAAAGGACTCTTATTGAGCCATGCCAGGGCCAATCACTGCAGCCCAGGCACGGGGCTTTCTGATTGGTCGGTTGTGTTATGGGCTCACCCCCTTGATTGACAGTCCCACCCCTGCAGTGGGGGAAAGGGCTGAGCCAGACAGAAAGCTAGGCCATGCATACAGAGGAGTTTCCAGTGTCCATTCCATATGCCCATTTCACAGACAGGCACCCAAGTACCTGAGCCCAGATAGTGTATCCGTAAGTAACAGAACGAAGATTTGAGACCAGCTGCCCATCAGGGTACATGAACTGGAAACCACCAGAAGCCTGTCTCCATCCCACTTAGGGGAATCAAGCCCAGTGTTCCCCAGCTTGCTCCACTGAAACAGAAAGAAGCCATGGGGAAGACACAGCCCTAGTCCAAACTCCTTCCCCCGTCCATCACCCACACTCGCTGGTGATAACAGTAGGACGGTTTCTCTCTGCGAAACGAATGAGATTGATCTGGGCGCTTATTAAAGGCAGGGGTAGATGTCCCACTTGGGGATGGGGGAGCAGAAAGGATTTCCCTGCTGTTAGGGAGATACACAGTGGGGAGGGGGGACCCCGGCTGGGAGGAGAGGGCAGGGGACAGACCCCACAGGCTCTCTTCACTCTCCTGGGAAGAGAAGTTAGGGCTGTGGAGGGGAGTCAGGGAAATGAGAGGTCATGTTTTCCGTGTGTTTGGGACACTGGTTGAGAGAGAGCCCCTTCAGACAGGGTGCAGCCACCCGGGGGCTCATGGCAGGAAATAACAAGGCTCCTCTGTTTTAGCACTTGCCCTTGGGCATCAGTGTCAGTTGACAGTCCAGGACATAGGGGTCTTTTCCTCAGAGCCTGAGTGCAATAGCTTCCCGGGCTATATACACCCAAACTTCTGAGGACCTCTCCCACAGGTTATGATTTTTAGGCTGTCAGCAGTGAGATCAATTTCTGCCAGGGCTCATGGGAAGGGGAGGATTCAGAAAAAGCCTTCCAAAAGTGGCAACTCCTAAACTGGGTTTTGAAAGATAAATAAGAGTGTTCCAGTTGGCCATGATAGGATGGGGGGCAGAGCATTCCAGGCAGTGGGTTGGCATAGTTCTGGGAGTTGTTGGTTCTTTATTCTTGTGGAAGGTAAAGGCTAGGTCCCCGACAGAGAGGAGAAGAGAGGAAAGCAGGGCAGGAGGCAGATCCCCTGGCCCCCTGGCTCACGCCACTCCCCAGATTCAGTTTGAGTCCATCTGTATGACTACTGCCATGTGCCACCACCTAGATCACTATCAACCTAATATTTTTCTTCCAATCAACTAAAAAATAAATTTTATCCTACTACCAAAAATGGAAGACCATCTTACTTGTCCTAAATAGAAGATAACCATAAAAATAGAAATATAACCATCAAAATAAAAACATTCACCCTTATGCCACCTAAAGCCATCTGGTATGTTATATACCACGTTTTGGAAAACTGCCGTGAGCCGCAGGGAGCCAGGGAAGGATTTGAAGCAAGAGAATCACATGATCAGATCTGTGCTTTAAAAAGACCAGTTTGTTGGGAGGGTCGTGAACAAGCAGAGGGCCAGGCCAGAGGAGAGAGCAGTTAATCAGTTGTCTATTGTTACAAACCCCATACAGATGTCCTCAAAAAGAAAGCAAAGTTTTTTATTCATATGTCCTTAAAACTAAATTGGGCATCCTTTTCTAGAAGCTATTACTAGCAACTGGGAATTATGAAAATGGCCATTTGGTACAAAGAACCGTTTTACGATGAATGGCCAGTGCAATTCTGGCCTCCCTTTGAGGGGTGAGTTTAGATTCTGGGCTCTCTAAGATCTTTGGGTGAAGAAGTGAGCAAAAACATCTCCCCTCTTTTCAGGGTTGAACTCATGCAGAGAGGGAACAGGAGACTGCTGACTGTGGTGTGTAAAGTCATCGACTGAAGAGGACCAAGGAGCTTATCTGAAGGAGGTACATCCTTCATCCTTTCCCCACTCAAGGGACTGAAACCAGGCTCTCCCACAGTGCCTGGCCCATGGCTGGCCCTGGGCAT
This sequence comes from Leucopleurus acutus, assembly GCF_964270905.1. NCBI lineage: Eukaryota > Metazoa > Chordata > Mammalia > Artiodactyla > Delphinidae > Leucopleurus > Leucopleurus acutus. The sequence continues at coordinate 16,000,881 of NC_139154.1, forward strand.
CTCACATTCGTCGTTAGCAGCGATAACAGAGGAGTGACAGTCTTGTGTGCAGGCTTAAATGCCAGGGCATCTCACAGAAGTTTCACTGCTGTGATGGCAAATTTTGTGTGTCAACTTGGTGAGGCCACGGTACCCCCTTGTCTGGTCAAAAACCATCTAGACGTCACTGTGGAGGTATTTTTTAGGTGCGATTGATGTTTAAATCAGTAGACTTTGAATAAGGCGGAGCCGATTACCCTCCATAACATGGGTGGGCCTCATCCAATCAGTTGAGGGCCTTAAGAGAAAAGACTGAGGTTTCCCGAAGAGAAAGGAATTCTGCTTTCAGACTGCAACAAAGAAATTCTGCCTGAGGTTTTAGCCTTTGGACTCAAGACTACAACATTGACTCCTGCTGGAATTTCCAGGCTGCCAAGATGCCCTGTAGATTCTGGACTATCTGACTATCTATCTATCTATCTCACCTAGCTAGCTGGCTATCTATCTATCTACCATCTAGCTAGCTGACTATCTATCTATCATCTAGCTAGCTGGCTATCTATCTATCATCTAGCTAGCTGGCTATCTATCTATCATCTACCATCTAGTTAGCTGGCTATCTATCTATCATCTACCATCTAGTTAGCTGGCTATCTATCTATCTAACTACCATCTAGTTAGCTGGCTGGCTATCTATCTATCTATCTACCATCTAGCTAGCTGGCTATCTATCATCTACCATCTAGCTAGCTGGCTATCTATCTATCATCTACCATCTAGTTAGCTGGCTATCTATCTATCTACCATCTAGCTAGCTGGCTATCTATCTATCTATCTATCTACCATCTAGCTAGCTGGCTATCTATCTATCATCTACCATCTAGTTAGCTGGCTATCTATCTATCTATCTACCATCTAGCTAGCTGGCTATCTATCTATCATCTACCATCTAGCTAGCTGGCTATCTATCTATCATCTACCATCTAGCTAGCTGGCTATCTATCTATCATCCACCATCTAGCTAGCTGGCTATCTATCTATCGTCTACCGTCTAGCTAGCTGGCTATCTATCTATCGTCTACCGTCTAGCTAGCTGGCTAGCTATCTATCATCTACCATCTAGCTAGCTGGCTAGCTATCTATCGTCTACCGTCTAGCTAGCTGGCTATCTATCTATCATCTACCGTCTAGCTAGCCGGCTATCTATCTATCGTCTACCGTCTAGCTAGCTGGCTAGCTATCATCTACCGTCTAGCTAGCCGGCTAGCTATCTATCGTCTACCGTCTAGCTAGCCGGCTAGCTATCTATCGTCTACCGTCTAGCTAGCCGGCTATCTATCTATCGTCTACCGTCTAGCTAGCCGGCTATCTATCTATCGTCTACCGTCTAGCTAGCCGGCTATCTATCTATCGTCTACCGTCTAGCTAGCCGGCTATCTATCTATCGTCTACCGTCTAGCTAGCCGGCTATCTATCTATCGTCTACCGTCTAGCTAGCCGGCTATCTATCTATCGTCTACCGTCTAGCTAGCCGGCTATCTATCTATCGTCTACCGTCTAGCTAGCCGGCTATCTATCTATCGTCTACCGTCTAGCTAGCCGGCTATCTATCTATCGTCTACCGTCTAGCTAGCCGGCTATCTATCTATCGTCTACCGTCTAGCTAGCCGGCTATCTATCTATCGTCTACCGTCTAGCTAGCCGGCTATCTATCTATCGTCTACCGTCTAGCTAGCCGGCTATCTATCTATCGTCTACCGTCTAGCTAGCCGGCTATCTATCTATCGTCTACCGTCTAGCTAGCCGGCTATCTATCTATCGTCTACCGTCTAGCTAGCCGGCTATCTATCTATCGTCTACCGTCTAGCTAGCCGGCTATCTATCTATCGTCTACCGTCTAGCTAGCCGGCTATCTATCTATCGTCTACCGTCTAGCTAGCCGGCTAGCTATCTATCGTCTACCGTCTAGCTAGCCGGCTATCTATCTATCGTCTACCGTCTAGCTAGCCGGCTAGCTATCTATCGTCTACCGTCTAGCTAGCCGGCTATCTATCTATCGTCTACCGTCTAGCTAGCCGGCTAGCTATCTATCGTCTACCGTCTAGCTAGCCGGCTATCTATCTATCGTCTACCGTCTAGCTAGCCGGCTAGCTATCTATCGTCTACCGTCTAGCTAGCCGGCTATCTATCTATCGTCTACCGTCTAGCTAGCCGGCTAGCTATCTATCGTCTACCGTCTAGCTAGCCGGCTATCTATCTATCGTCTACCGTCTAGCTAGCCGGCTAGCTATCTATCGTCTACCGTCTAGCTAGCCGGCTAGCTATCTATCGTCTACCGTCTAGCTAGCCGGCTAGCTATCTATCGTCTACCGTCTAGCTAGCCGGCTAGCTATCTATCGTCTACCGTCTAGCTAGCCGGCTAGCTATCTATCGTCTACCGTCTAGCTAGCCGGCTAGCTATCTATCGTCTACCGTCTAGCTAGCCGGCTAGCTATCTATCGTCTACCGTCTAGCTAGCCGGCTAGCTATCTATCGTCTACCGTCTAGCTAGCCGGCTAGCTATCTATCGTCTACCGTCTAGCTAGCCGGCTAGCTATCTATCGTCTACCGTCTAGCTAGCCGGCTAGCTATCTATCGTCTACCGTCTAGCTAGCCGGCTAGCTATCTATCTATCTACCGTCTAGCTAGCCGGCTATCTATCTATCTATCTATCTACCATCTAGCTAGCTGGCTATCTATCTATCATCTACCGTCTAGCTAGCTGGCTAGCTATCTATCGTCTACCGTCTAGCTAGCTGGCTAGCTATCTATCATCTACCGTCTAGCTAGCTGGCTAGCTATCATCTACCGTCTAGCTAGCTGGCTATCTATCTATCGTCTACCGTCTAGCTAGCCGGCTAGCTATCATCTACCGTCTAGCTAGCCGGCTAGCTATCTATCGTCTACCGTCTAGCTAGCCGGCTAGCTATCTATCGTCTACCGTCTAGCTAGCCGGCTAGCTATCTATCGTCTACCGTCTAGCTAGCCGGCTAGCTATCTATCGTCTACCGTCTAGCTAGCCGGCTAGCTATCTATCGTCTACCGTCTAGCTAGCCGGCTAGCTATCTATCGTCTACCGTCTAGCTAGCCGGCTAGCTATCTATCGTCTACCGTCTAGCTAGCCGGCTAGCTATCTATCGTCTACCGTCTAGCTAGCCGGCTAGCTATCTATCGTCTACCGTCTAGCTAGCCGGCTAGCTATCTATCGTCTACCGTCTAGCTAGCCGGCTAGCTATCTATCGTCTACCGTCTAGCTAGCCGGCTAGCTATCTATCTACCGTCTAGCTAGCTGGCTATCTATCTATCTATCTATCTACCATCTAGCTAGCCGGCTATCTATCTATCGTCTACCGTCTAGCTAGCCGGCTAGCTATCTATCGTCTACCGTCTAGCTAGCCGGCTAGCTATCTATCGTCTACCGTCTAGCTAGCCGGCTAGCTATCTATCGTCTACCGTCTAGCTAGCCGGCTAGCTATCTATCGTCTACCGTCTAGCTAGCCGGCTAGCTATCTATCGTCTACCGTCTAGCTAGCCGGCTAGCTATCTATCGTCTACCGTCTAGCTAGCCGGCTATCTATCTATCTATCTACCGTCTAGCTAGCTGGCTATCTATCTATCTATCTATCTACCGTCTAGCTAGCTGGCTATCTATCTATCTATCTATCTACCATCTAGCTAGCTGGCTATCTATCTATCATCTACCGTCTAGCTAGCTGGCTAGCTATCTATCGTCTACCGTCTAGCTAGCTGGCTAGCTATCTATCATCTACCGTCTAGCTAGCTGGCTAGCTATCATCTACCGTCTAGCTAGCTGGCTAGCTATCTATCATCTACCGTCTAGCTAGCTGGCTAGCTATCTATCGTCTACCGTCTAGCTAGCTGGCTAGCTATCCTATTTCAAGCCACAGCACCACGTCTTTGCTTTGTTACTGTTGTTTGCCTCTATTGCTGCCACCCCCAAACGTAGTGCCTTAAAGCAGCATTTTATTATCTTCCATGATTCTGTGGGTTGACTGGACGCAAGGGGACCGGTTTTCTGTTCCACGAGGCCATGGCAGAAGAGGCTAGTTACCTGGGGCTCGTCTGAGCTGGAGTCTCCAAGACTCCCTCCTCATGTAGCTGACAGCTGGTGCTGCCTGCTGACGGGTACCCCAGCTGAGCTATCCTCAGGGTGCTTGCTTCCCATCCACATGCCATGTGACCCAAACTTCTGTTATCACGGAGGCCGAGGTCCAAAAGCAAGTAAGCAGAAGCCACCGGCCCACTTCAGGTCTGGACTCGGAAGTCCCAGAACACACTTCTGTAGGAGTCCTTTGGTCAAGGCAGTCACAGGCCCAGCCCAGGCTGGGGAGGGGAATAGATCCTACATCTCAATCGGTGCATAAAGGAAGGAATGAATTGATGGTGGCCGTGTTTGGAAACTATCAACCACACCAAGTATATTTCCCCTATTTTACCCTGAAAAAACGAACAATACAAAAGCATACTATGTTATTTATAGCTATTTGGGAACACTTAAAGATGTTTCTTCAGCTGCCATTTCTCTGCCCGCTTCCAAAGAGGATGTGTAGTCGCTTTTAGTGAATGTAATACGGTAATTGTACTGTTGGCATCAAAATAAAAGATTATAAAAAGCCATGCAGAGGTAAGAGAAAAGCATGCTAGAGAAAAGCTTGACTAAAATTGTTACTGCAATGGGGCCTCCATTCACTGAGTTCCTGCGTGCCCTGGAAAGGGGAAGCTAGCCTTTACCAAAATATTCCATTTGATTGAAGGGACCAGGGCCCGCCCATGGGAGAAACTCAAGAGGTAGGAACTTATAAATAACTTATAAATAACAACAGCATAGAAACAATCCCTCAACCACAGATGCAGAGCGTTCTTCTCCCAGAAAAGGAATCACGTTACAGAGCGAGAGTCCTGCTGAGGGGAGTTAAAACAGTAGGAACCAAACCGATGTCTGGGCCCCCTGCCGCAGACCCCTCAGAGCCCAATCTCGGAGCCTAGGCTGGTTCCCAGACTTTTTGAAAATTCTTCTGAAGACTGGTGAGCACCCGGGCCTGTGTTTGTGCTGAATCCTCCGCGGTCCAGCTCCTGGTAGTAATTGGTTGAGATGGTTGATAACTGAGCAAGGTTGACATCCCATCAGGCCGTGACTCCAGGCTCTCCTGGAACCTCCGGAGCTCTGGATTACTGGACAGCGCGTGTGGCACTCCATCCAGACGTGAAGGTTGGTGGGAGGGCCACAGCGGAAATTCCGAAGAAGGCAATTAAAATGTGTTAACCAAAACAGGAAACATCGGTGAGGTAGATGAGAGCGTTTTACTTCAGAGGTGTGATTTTATCAATACTTTTATTGTTCATATTTTATTTGTAGAGGTATTTTGCCAAGCAAGCCCAAACTTTACTTCTCACTCATTCTAAATTCTTGCGTCTTTTTCATGCTTGCATTTGGGGCAAGATTGAGACAAAACACTTCGTCCACATCGGAGTGTCAGGTTCTTTTTCAAAAGCACGGAAGGGTTTTTTACTGGTCAAGAGATGCTGTTTCCTGAAGGAGAGAGGGCATCGGACCAAAGCACTGGTTTAATCAAAAAGATTTAGGAAGGAGTGAACACCTTTTTTCTGTGGTGACCAAAACGATCTCTGACCACTAGCAAACTCATAGCATCAGTACGCAGTGTGACAGATTTTCAAAGCCACCTACTTCTCCACATCCAAGATGGTTCTGTGCCCATACTCAGTGCATCCATGGCAAATCCACTGAATGTGAGAATTAGAACCTTCCAGAGAACAAGTATATTAGCCAATGATCATCATTATCGTCTTTTTTTATTTTTTGGTCCTAAGAAATTTGGGACAAAATTAAATAACAGGCTTTTGATTTAATTCAGCCTGTTTTTTGTGTATAAAGCTGCCATGTATTACCTTTACCTTAAAAAGTTACTGTGGGGGCTTCCCTGGTGGCGCAGTGGTTGAGAGCCCGCCTGCCGATGCAGGGGACACGGGTTCGTGCCCCGGTCTGGGAAGATCCCACATGCCGCAGGGCGGCTGGGCCCGTGAGCCATGGCCGCTGAGCCTGCGCATCCGGAGCCTGTGCTCTGCAACGGGAGAGGTCACGGCAGTGAGGGGCCCGCGTACCGCAAAAAAAAAAAGTTACTGTGAACGGACTGGTGAGTATGCTTTAGTTTTCCGTTTTGTGGAGTACCATGCAGCTGTGAAAAGTATTGATGAAGGAGGTCAGGGACATGGAAAGTTATTTCCACTCAATAGAATGCTGAGTGGAAAAGAAGTATATTTCCTAATGTGTACACTGCAATGATCCCATTTTGCATACATCTATCTATCATCTATCTATCTATCTATCTATCTATCATCTTTCTATACTTACATGCATCCACACATACCTTTTTTTTTAAAGATTTTTTGACGTGGACCATTTTTAAAGTCTTTATTGAATTTGTTACAATATTGCTTCTGTTTTATGTTTTGGGTTTTTTGGCCACAAGCCATGTGGGATCTTAGCTCCCTGACCGGGGATCAAACCCGCATCCCCTGCATTGGAAGGCGAAGTCTTAACCACTGAACCACCAGGGAAGTCCCCATCTACACATACCTTTAAAGGACATATACCAAAATGTCAACAGTGGCTATCTCTGACAATGTTTTATTTCCTTCTTATTGTACATATTTATTTTCTAGGTTTCATAGAAGAAATACGTGAATTCTTATTTTAAAAAAATTACCAAGACACTGAAGGAGCCAAGAACCCCAGGGGAGTAAACCTGCTGGCGAGTCTATACTATGAAGACCCAGCTTCTCCGGCAGGCAGCCCTCCAGGAAAGCCACTTGCTCCCCTGACCGCCCCAAGCACAGACGTTAAGAGTGTGGGGTGAGACCCACCCTACTGGCTCTAATGATCGACCACACTTACGGAGAATTCATTTTCTGGGGAGAAAGCACAGCTGTAGGACAGGCAGATTCAGGACTGGACATTCAAGTGGGCATCTCCTTAGGCTAGGAGATTAAGGATCTTCCAGTCTGCATCCAGGTAGGACAGATGTGTGTCCACCCTGGGCTGGCTAGTCCTCTGGTGGCCCTACAAGCAGACATTTTTCCCATAACCATCCAGCTTTTATCTGGAAGGGATGTTGCAACCTTCTGCTGTTTCTGAGGCGGCATGAATGGTGGTCTTCCAGAGTGGGCGTGGGACGATTGGCAGGACAGCTATGGCGCCCCTGGTACCATAGCCCTTGGGCATTGGCCAGCCCACCTTTTCCCCCAGCTCTGCCTGCCTTCCATCTACCCAGGAAGGGCAGCCAGTGCCAGAATGAGCAGGGACTCGAGGTCCAGAGAGCTGGGTGGGGCCGATGGGGGTGGAAGGAAGTAAAGGAAGTCTTTACTTTATCACCTGCAGAAAGGTGTATCGGAGAAGCCCCTGCTGTGCTGGGCTGCACGAATACATGGAAATTGCCCAAATGCCCGGCCCCTACTGGGACTGAGTCACACGGTTTCCAGAGCACAGACAAAACAGGAAAATGCTCATGGGAAGGTAACTTCCTCAAGGGCAGGGATATTGGTCTGTTTTGTTCACTGCTGTCTGTCCAGTGTCTACAACAATGCCTGGCACAGAGTGGGCATCCGATGAATAAATTCATCCAGGAGTGCATGAATGAATGAATGAATGGAACTTGCTAGCAATCAAAGAAATACACATTATAACAATGATGTGGCATTGTTTTGTGTATTAATCTGCCCCAAAGTAGCATAATGAAAAACACTCAATCCTGGTGAAATCTGATGGGATCTGCCATGTATCTAGTATTAACGGCAATATGTATTAATATAAATCTTTTGGAAAGCAATTTGGTAACAGAGGTATTTAAGAAGTTGCTACTCAGTCATTCCAGTTCTAGAAATGTATGTTAAACAGGTAAATCAGCAGAAGGACAGAGCTGCATATATAAACTATTCCTTGAAACGTTATTCATGACTGTAAAGAGAGGGAGGCAGTCTGAACGGCTAGAACAGTGGACGAGCAGAGAGCTTGTGGTGGTGATTAAGGCCTGTGAAACGGTGAAGCAAAGTGGCAGGTGAGAAAACAGCAGGGATGCAGAAGTGTCCACCTGAAATGAGTGCGACCATAAAATATATTCTGGGGAAAAAGCCCGGAAGGAGGGAGAGTGTATGGATTTTTTTTCCCTTCTAATTTTTGTCATCAAAATATTCTTCACCAAAAAGAGATTAACCAAATAAGACCTCCCTACAGTACACCATGCACCAGTAAGCACACGTACGGCGGCTCGCTCAAGGCGCTCGCTGCTCACACAGTTCCCGAGACAGAGCGGTCTGCCCACCGCCCGCTCACCCAGCTGAAGTGGGCCCCCAGCCTCCAGGTTTCAAGCCACTGGACAGCAGAGCCAGGGGAGTTTTCTGCCAGAGTTTGCCATGGGGTCACCCACCTCTGAATAACAAGCAAGTGCTGCTGTGGGAACAGTATTTAGCACCACCTGATCACAGAATGGAGAACGTTTGCCAGAAATAACCTTTTGGGCTTTGGCAAAGCAGGTACTGAGTTGCGCTTTCCGATGGTGGTTAAATCAGCATCGTGGCTGCCTTTTGACGGTAAAACCGCCCATGTATCAAGACGCACTTGCCTTCCTACTGCAGGAGGGCAGTATCCAGGGCACCTACAAAAGGTATCAGGTTCCAAAAGTGTAAGAAGGAGGTTACACCTAGGAGAGCCTCTGATTCTTGCTAATTCAGCACTAGGTGGTGGTTCTTAACCTCACTGCGAACAGAAACCACCTGGGAGCTTTAAACATGGACCCCTGGGTCCCTCTTGCAGAGATTCTGATTGAATTGGTTTGGTGAACCATCCGGGGCGTTGGAAATTTTAAAAGCTCCAAGATGCTTTAGATGAGCAACCAGGGTTGAGATCCACTGTCTTATGGTACAAGCGGCGGACATGCATACTGAAAACATTCAGACGGAGTCTGAATGGGCGCGGTCTCTGTGCAAAGATCAACAAGAATCCGTGCCACGTTTTGCAAAGGTTTGCCGTGCGCTCCTAGCCATCACAGGAAGCAGAGCACAGGGTCAGGAGGCCCAGGGGGTTAAGGCTCTCAGAGGCCAGCAGGCTGGGTGCCAAGTGTGACTCTATCACTTACTAGCTCTGCAACCTTGGGCAAGTCACTCACCCTCTCTGAGCCTCTATTTAATCATCTGAAAAGGGGATGCTTGTCACCATGCCAATCTCACAGTGTTGTTTAGAATGTGATACGTCCATGCAGGGGGGATGTGGACCCCTCAGGATATGTGGCTATTCCCCCAGATCATGTGGGCATGTGGGAAGAATACCGTTACCCTTTGATTTCACAGAACCGGGCCAACATTCTGACGACCTTCGCGGATTTGACGGAGAGCGGCACACCCTTGGGTTAGGTATTAAGTGAGTCAGATACCAAGTGAATTAGTGGCTCTGTGATTTATAGGAGACAGGGAAAATGGAAAGAGGGCAGACGTTGATGTGAAAGTCTCCCACGATCTCCACCTCCAAAGTGAATTCAAGCATATTTAGAAGAATCACAGCCCACCCTCAGAAGAGCACCTGACCGGTTTAGGAGCAGACAGATCTCTCTTCAGAGGGCAGAGAAGCGGAAGGTGGTAAGATTTCTGGGACCCATATTCAAGGAGACAGCTCCTGACCCCACAAGATGTAGGGAAACTGCCAGGGGACCAGGAGGCTGGCCTGGGTGTATTCCTGAATCTGCATGTGTCTTCATGACGAGACAAATGTTCTTAAATCTGCCTGACGTTGGAAAGAAACAGACCAAGGCCTGACACTCTTGGTGGAGGGCTGTGGCAGCACAGTGGTGAGCTTCTTGCTGTCCCTGACCGTCACCTCTCTAGGGAGCCATTCCTAGGAAAAGTCATTCCTGGGAAAAGCCATTCCTGGGAAAAGCCATTCCTGGGAAAAGCCATTCCTGGCTTTCACTTAAACGGAAGAGCAAAGAGGTAAACATGTTACATTTTAGGAAATGTGTGATGGTCGCTGGCCACATGGATGCTAATTTCTTCCCCTGTCACTGGAGCTGCGCTGAGGTTTCAGAGCTGACTACAATTAACTGGAGAATCACATCTCGCTGTCTGGTTTGGTCAGGAAGGGATTATGGCCTCTGGCATCGTACATGTGGCTGACAGCCACTGGAGGAGGCTTCGGGCTTTCTGGTTCAGCCATGGAGATGGCTGAAGGTCAAGGCTACGGCCAAGGGACTGTGGCGGGCACCCCGCCCCCCGGCCCCCCCAAACCTTGGCTGCCATCCTCCCTGCTCTCCCTGTGGCCAGTCTACTGCAGCAAGCAATCTCTGGGCTGTGTTGGTTTCTGTCTTGTGTTTTTGGTTTTTTTTTTAATCTTTTTTTAAAAAGTATTTGTGTTGTTACCATAGAAGGCCCCTTTTGCATTCACTTGTGTTTTGAAGAAAATTCTCTCGTGTGTCTGTCTGGCTTGCGTTGTCTGCAGTAAAATGTGGGCTCCCAGGGGAGGGAGGTGTCTTGGAGGGGAGTCTGAGAGAGGCTCCTGCCTTCCCCATCTGCAGGTAGGGCCAGGGTCTGGCTCCATCATCATCCTCCCACAGAGGGCAGCCCGAAACGAAGACCCGCCCCCTCTCCCCCCGGCTTCGGAAGCTGAGGTTCTGCTGTCACATTTCATTTCATCATTGTCATGACACTCTGATCGCACCACTATAATTATCTCCACTTTACAAGGTACCATTTTTTGGGGAGGGCCGGGCTGCGTGGCATGCAGGCTCTTAGTTCCCTGACCAGGGACGGAACCTGCACCCCCCGGGGTGGAAGCTCGGAGTCCTAATCACTGGACCGCCAGGGATGTCCCTATCTCCATTTCACAGAGGAGGAAACCGAGGCAGAGGGTGGCTAAGTACCATAGCAAAGGACCACAGCAAGTGCAGGAACCAGGATGTACCCAGGCCGTGGGACCTTGGAGCCCACAGCTGCGGCCATCTCACCAGGCTGCTGGGTTCCCATGCAGGGTGGCCCCCAAGGGTTCCCAAGCCTGGCTGGCCTCAGCCTGCCCTGGGAGATTTGACAGGTAGATGCCCAGCCCCATTCCCCACGCAGCCACACACACCTGTTGAATCAGGTTCTTGGGGGATCTGAGGCCCAGAAATCTGCATTTTAATTCTCTAGGTGGTCCAATAGGGCAGGACCACAGAAAGGTATCTGGCATCCCTGGGTCTAAAATCAGACGATGGTTTCCGCAGGGACCTGCCTGGTCTCACTGCTGGACACAGATGCATTTCTGAAAAGACCTGGGTGTGAAGAAACTGTGGCCTGAGAAGCCAAGCCTGAAGAGTAGCACCTTCATTCCCTCTCTGGAGCCAGTTCTGGAAGGAAGCCCTCCAGTGGCTGCATATGGAGCCAGGCATCTTTGCCTGCGAAGGACATCGTGCTTCCATTGACCACACTTGTACTGAGCCTTTGCTACAGGCCACGCAAACCAGCGTGGTCCCTGCCTGCCATGCAGAGGACGCGGCTTCTTGGCCGGGCATGGGGTCCCCAGCCCAACTCCCGGTACGGGGCACCCGGGCAGAGCAACCAGGCTGCTGGCAGGGCGAGAGACCCCCCGGCCGGGGACCCAGCTGAGCCCGGGCTTTCTCCTGCATCAGATGCGCGAAATGGTAACAATAACGCCTGCCTGTCTACTTTGCAAGGCGGAAGGGAGGTTGCCATCGCCGTGAGACGCTCTCCAGAGGCCGAGATCACAGCCGGGCCTGCAGGCTGGAAAGTGTTTTCACTGTGCTCTTCTGAGCGGAAGAGTAATGATGTGGACCACGGCGGTGACAGTGAGGGGCCCGCCCTGGGGGACCCAAGGCAGGAGCGCACAGGCCAGTGGACTCGGTTGCAAGGCAACGCAGAGTGTGTGTATTCCTTACTTTTAGTGGTCAGCGCTTTCAATGAACGAGGAAGAGAGAATAACGTTGTAAAAGGACCCCTGCCATCCCCCTCCCGGCCCCCAAGGGTCCTTTTGTGAGTGCGATTTGTGTGTGGGACCTGATGATGGGGTCAAGAGGCTGACCTGACCACAGAATCTGCACGGACAGACTGAGGAGGGCTCAGCGTGGGTTGCCCGGGGGCCCCTCGCACTGAGAGACCTCTGGCTGGGGGACGTCTGGCTGTGTGGGACGGCGGAGGGATCCGAGCTGGACAGCTGCCCTGGCTGCAGGGCGAGGTCAAGAGCAAGCAAGTTTTCCTGCCCAGCCCTTTCCACTCAAAAGACCGTGGAGCTGGGGGGTTGGGTGCCTGTTCAAGGGTCTGTGTATTAGCGGGAGCCAGAGTCACTCAAGGGCTTTTTTTTTGGATTTATCTGAAGGTTTGGACAAAAAAACACCAGCCTGGTTCACCCTTTCTCACGCCTCAAGGACCAAGGTCATATAGGACCTCCTCCCGGTGGTCAGTCCAGGGTGTTGTGGTGAAACAGCCCTGACTGCCTGTTCTAGGCCTCTGCACCCGCGCACACGGTGATGGGTGGTGTCCAAACGCACAGGCCCCCGGTGTTGGTCTCACCCCGACATCCTAATAAGGGTGGCCAGCAAGGCCTGCCAGCTACAAGGGCATCCCCTACGAGGGCTGAGCTCTACCAGGTCAAAGGCAGAAACTCCAAGGTGGGCTCTCCCCTCCATGAACCCTGCAGTGGGCAAAGCAGGATAAGCCAGGAGGTTCATGCTCACTGTGACAGAGGCCCAGTGTTCCCTCACCACCAAGCGCCTCCATCGTTCACACACACACACACACACACACACACACACACACACACCACCCTCTGCACAGCGCACCCCAGAGGGAGGTAGCCTGGCTGGGTGCATCAATATCACCAAGTGATGGGAGCAGAGGGGACCCGTGCTCTGCTCAGAAGAGCACTGAAAGGCCTGGGGGAAGGACCTGGAACCCGGCTCATTCTATCCCTCACTCTGGAAAGGATACCCAAGAAGGCCCATGTCACATGGAATGGCTCATTGTTCCAGGGAACCAGCCAGCGTTCGCCGAGCCTTTGCCTGGAACCTAGCCTAGGCCTCCGTGCCACAGATTGACGAGAAGACAGCCCAGGGCCCGCAGAGCCTCCGTTGCAGCCATGACTGACCTGCTGAATTATCATGCTCCCATTCAAGCCCACGGTGGGGGGAAGCCGTGGATGTACAGGTGGGTGAGAGGGCGGGAGAGGGAAGGAAACGTCATCAGTGGAAGGGGACCGGAGGGAGGGGGTCAGTGTTCACAGTGGGGCTGTGATGAGCCATTATTTCACTCATTCACACAGTGTCATTGATGGTCCACATTCTACAGGTGAGAAAACAAGCTCAGGGAGGTGACTTGCCCAGTCACACAGCTGAGAAAGGACAGACTAAACCAGCCTGACCCAACCTGTGCTCCTTCCTCTACACCATCCACTCCCGGCACGTATATACATGTACGCATGGTTGAAAAACACGGTTGATGCGTGGATGAACAGACTGCCCAACCACACGTTCCTGAGCTGGATTCTGAAGGATGACTAGACCCTAAGTGGCAGGGAGGATGAGAAAATGCATTCCAGGCTGGGCAGACGAGATGAGGCATGTGGAACTGTTCTAGGCTGGAGGAGAGACAGCTGGTCAGAGCAACACGTTGGGAAGATGCCTCAGGCCGGCAGGAGCTGCGCCCTGCAGAGTTTGCCTCAGTGGGGTCCTGGGAGGGGTTCTCCCTCAACAGACCTGCTAGTACTTCGCAGAGCTCCCTGGAGAGGAACTGGGACTGGACCAGGGCGGGATTGGTCAAGCACCTGGTACCTCCTCCTTCAGGTAAACCCACTTATTCCCTCTGGTGAGGCAGCCAAGGTAGGCTTGGACCTCTAGAAGAGGCTAAGGATGGGGGAAGTAATTAGCAAGGAGCTTGGGGCCATCGGTCATCAGAATTATCCCCACCACCACCAGCACCACCACCACCACCACCATCATCATCATCACCATCTTTATCACTGCTGTCGTCTCCTGCATCATCACTGCCAACCCTCCGTGGCAAGCTTAGTGGCTAAGAGCAAGGCCTGGGAAGTCTTTCTGGGCTCTAGCCCAGCGCCATCACTCACAAACACTGTGAACTTGGGCGTATTTTTTAACTTGCCCAAGCCTCATTTTCTTCATATATAAACTGGGATGATTGTAAAAGATAATAAAGTTCTTAGCATCTGGTCTGGAACGTGGTGCCAGGATAAGTTAGTTAACGTTATCACTAGTATCGTTTTTATCGTTACAGGGCCTTCTAAGTGGAGATGCTTTGGGTCGTTACCATGGTACCCGATGGACAGAGTGGAAATGAGGCTGACTCCTTTCCACTTTTCAGATGAGGAAAGGGAAGCTCTCAGCAGTGAAGACACTTGTCCAGTTGGCTCAGGTCAGAGCCTGGGCAGCGGGTGGGAGGAGCCGAGCAGTCCCCTCCCACTCTGCCTGCCTCCGTCACTCTTGCCCTTGGGCAGAGCTCCAAGAGCTGGGATGCTCTCCAAAATGCCCATTAAAACTCACTGCTATTTTATGGTTTGTTTGTTTGCTCCTAAAGACATAAAATCCAAGCTTATCAAAGAAAAGTCACACTTAGCCCTGCTGACTTGAGTGGTAAAGTCCACCATTATCTGTGCTCTTCAGCCCGCACAGAGAACACTTCGCTCCCCACGGAGCTGGCGACACGCTCCAAGGGCTGACCTTTGGCATCACTCACCCCTGCGGCCGCGGACCAGTCACAGGGCAGGTGGGGTGGGCAGTCAGACTGGCGGGGGAGAGCCCAGAGATCTTGCCTACCCGCTGGACACCTAGAGTAAGTTTTTCAACCTCTCTGAACCTTCCTTAGTATCCTCATCGGTCAAATGGATTTCACGATGAGAGCCTCTCACCAAGAAACCATCAGATGATATGAGAAAGCACTTAACCCAGTGCCTGGCCTCTGAGAAGTACTCAACACATTGTAGCCAACAGAAAGGCGTGGTCCTGTGTTCTCAGGGGCAGGCACAAGGCTGTTCAACCCGTGCGTCTGACATGGCCCGAGCTGGAACCGGCCTGGGATCTCGAGAGATCAGGTTGGAGGTTCAGGGTCGGGCTGGGAGTGGAGGGGGGCATGGGGACACGAACAGGGAAAGAAATGGAGTCTGTGGCTAAAAAGCACAGCTCAGGGAGAGGTAAGCTCCTATAAATTTCACCCAAAATTCTATCAGAAGCTGTCTTGACGGCTTCAGCCAAATGATCCCATGCACCAGAACCTGTTTTAGGGGAAAGGGAGAGTTTGCTAGGTCTAGAGATGGGGCACTCGCTCATTCGGAACTGGGCCCAAGTTTTAGGTGAGGAAGAGATAGCATGAGAGCCAGCCCCTAGCCTTTGGGAACTCCCAGTTGCCTTGGGGTGGTGGCCATGAGGGTTATGCACTACTGTTTCCATCGTGCTACGGAGCCCTTCATAGGATCACACTCTCTTGTCTCCACCTCTCCTCACCTCCCGGGGTAGGTGTGGCCCTGTGATGGCTCTGGCCTGTAATGCGGGAGCAGAAGTGACACGGAGCATTCTGGGTGGATGCTTGGGGAGAACTGATGCCACATTCCCTTCCTCCCACCGTAATGCCTGGCAACACTCTAGAGGGTAGAGGCTCATCAGCTTGTGTCCTTGAACGAGGACGATGGGAGCAGAGCCTCTACCAAATCCCGGTGGACTTGCAGTATGAAACCCCAACCCTTTGCCTGTTAATGCCCACCAGTGTTAAGCCACTGTGCGCTGCAGTCCTGAGAAACCAGCAGGAGAGAGCCAATCCATGGGAGAGAAGCAAAGTCCTGAGACAGGAGACAGCAGGGACATGCTTGAAGAACTAAGGGTCCCCAGGAAGGGCTGGGTAAGAGTTCCAGGAGGAGGTGTGGGGCTGGACCTTGAAGCAGGACCTAGAGGATGTTGAGGAATGGACCAGATGCTGGGGTAACCCTGGAGGTAGCTGCAGGTGGGAGGGGCTTGGAGGATAGAAGTGTTTGAAAACACTTGTGCCTGGAAAAGAAGGTGCTGGCAGCAGTCTTAGAAGAGCTGGTATCCAATTTCTTTCTTTCACAGGCTACATGTACGGGAGAGACAAGTTCAGCTCAGACTCAAAGCCATTTCGTCACGATCGGGGCTGAGCAGTATGGGACCTGGTGTGATCAGAAGGCAGGGGACAAAGGATGGGGGTCTCATCCTTCTGGATCCACCTCCCTTCCT
This sequence comes from Leucopleurus acutus, assembly GCF_964270905.1. NCBI lineage: Eukaryota > Metazoa > Chordata > Mammalia > Artiodactyla > Delphinidae > Leucopleurus > Leucopleurus acutus. The sequence continues at coordinate 16,017,170 of NC_139154.1, forward strand.
CCAGGAAGCCCTCTCTGACTACCATGTGGAATGTGAGAAGAAAGCAAAGCTCTGGAATCAGACAGATGTGGTTAGAATCCCGGTTTTCTTCCTTCAATCGTTCAGTCCTTCACTCAGCATGTGTAACGGGTCAGGCCCTGTTCCATGTCCTGAAGATGTATTGTGAGCAATCCCCTGGCCTCCCCTGCCTCTTCTATTCAAGTGAGAAAATCGACCACAATAGTCACAACACAAATAAGAAAACAATATGAAGTCGTGATGTTGATGAAGAAAATAGCTGAGGGGCAGAAAGGAAGCAGTCCAGAGGGACCTACTCCAGACGGGGTGGTTAGCGACAGTCACTTCAAATGGGCAACTGGAAACTAACACTTAGATGAAGAACAGGAGAGAACCTTCCAGGTAAGAAAAATGGTGTGTGCAAGACCTTTAAGGGGGAAAGAGCTTGAATGGGGAAGGGAAGTAGAAAGAGAAAGGAGAGCAGGGTCTCCGGAGAGTATCCTGGGCTGAGGCTGGGAAGGCAGAGCTGCGTCGCCCAGGCTGTGTTGAGGGTGGATTCAAGATATATTTTAGAGAGCACGTCGGTAGGAAGGGAGAAGGAGAAAGAGAGGGTTATAAAACCTGGGGACGGGGCACCATCGACTGACGGGGGGAAGTCTAGGGAAAGGATGGGGCAGGTCTGCAGGGCAACTGCGTCTGCCCTGGATGTGTTCACTTTGCCATGTCTGAGGTCTAGTGGAGATGGCAGTGGGCAGTGGAATCTGCCATCTGAAGGAGGCTCCAAGGAGAAGTCCAGGTTGGGGATACAGACTTGCGATCATTGGCATAAGAACGGTATTTAAATCCAGGGCACTGCATGGCATCACCTAGGAAGTGAGTGTGGAAGGTGAAGAGACAGGGCCCAGGGGGGTCTAAGGAAGACCAATACTCAGGGGTCAGAAAAAGGAGGACCCCATGAAGGACTGGCCAGTGGAGGAGGAAAACCGGGAGAGTGTTCAGCGTGGAAACTGGGAGAGCAGGGTGTTTCCAGAAGGAAGGAGCAGACAAAGGGCTAAGATGAAGCAGAGGGGGGCTGGACCCAGCAAGATGGGGGTCATGGGTGACCTTGACTCAGCGGTGTCAGGAGAGCCTCGGGAACAGAGCCAGGCTGCTGTGGGGTCTGGAGTGCGTGGGGTTGAGAAACTGGGGACCATGTGTGTGCATCAAACTCTGGAGAAACTGGACTTGGAAAGAGAATCGAGGAATCAGGAGGTGGCTGTCAAGGGGAGGAGTTGCTGTAGGAGGACCAGAGGGGCATGTCTGAGAAAGGAGGAGACCCGTGTGAAAGGCAGGGAGGACACCACCGAGGGAGCCAAGTTCTTGAGTAGCTGGAGGGATGAATCCAGAGCACAGGTGGAGAGACTTTTCTCCATCCGTCTAGGAAGGAAGAAGCAGAAGAGGTGCCTGTCTGGGTGGGGTGGTGAGTTTGGTGCTGGCAAGATGAGAGTTTGGAACTGGAGGGAAAGTGCAGGGATGGGGGAGGAGGTGTGAGAGCAACATCTTCGTGTGGGAGTGGGACAGCGGACTGGCGGAGAGGGCAGTGGGGCTGCCTGGCGGCACTGCGGGGTGAGCCCAGACTGAGATCCTGGATTTAGAGCAAAGCAGCCAACCCTATTGTGTGATTACCCCCCGAAACACTCAACAGCTCTGCTGCAGGCAAGAAGAAGGCACACGGGAGGGTTCATTTAGGGCTGGTATTTTGCCAAGGGGCTGTAACCTACAAGAGGAAGGCTGAGTTGCTGAGGGAATCCATGTTGGAGCAGAGGCTGGATGGGGAGGGAAGAGAGGCCAGCGGAGAGGCCTGGGGCATGGGTGGGGCTCAGTGCATTGAAATGGAAGGAATGGGGCAGGGGGGGAACTTGAGTGGCAGGCATGGGAGGATGAGGACCTGTGTCTGGAATCCAGATTTGAGGTGGGTTAAGGTGCTGCACCGTCCATCTGATAGGATGTAGATGTCACCAAGGATGAGGACAGAAAGCCCTGAATAGGAGGGAGGCGCAGCCATGCATGAGCTCTGAGAGCCAGGCCGGGTGGTGGGGTTCCCAGCAGGCTCTGCAGAACCACTGCCCAGCTTCTGCTACTTTCCAGATGCATGACCCCGGAGACTTATTTCCCCTCTGGGCACTTTGGTATCTCCACTTGTAAAAAGAAGGACAATAATTTGTACCTGTCTCAAGTCGCTGTGAAGACTAAACGAGATGATTCAGATAAAGCACAAAACAGGGCCTGGGGCAAATTAAGTGCCAATACGTGTTAAGTATCACCCCGTGGAGTGGGATGAATTGTAGCCCCCCAAAGACAGGCTCATGTCCTAATCCCCGGCACCTATAAATGTGACCTTATTTGGGAAAAGGGTCTTCGCAGATGTAATTAAGTCAAGGATCTTGAGATGAGACAGTCCTGGATTGCTTGGTAGGGCCCTAAATCCCATGACCGAGAGACAGAAAGGAGACACAAGACACACAGAGGGGAAGGCCGTGTGACAGTGGAGGCGGAGGTAGGAGTGAGGCAGCCATGAGCTGAGGAGTGCCTGACTTATGGTATCAGAAGCCAGAAACAGCAAGGAAGGATTCTCCCCTAGAGCTTTCGGAGGGAGCACAGCCCTGCTGACGCCTTGATTTCGGATTTCTGGCCTTCAGAACTGTGAATGAATAAATTTCTGTTGCTTTAAGCCACCACGTTTGTGGTAACTTGTTACAGCAGCTCTAGAAATCTAATACACTCACATGTCTCCGGGGTGATAATCGTTACCTTTGGAAACTGACATGGGCATTAAAGAAGAAAGTACATGAAAATTTCAGGTGCAATGAGGTGACCAATAAATATCAGAGTGACCCTCCCAACCTCCACCATACTGGCATGCTTACACACGCACACACATACACACACGCACACTCAGGCATGCACACATGCACACTCAGGCATGCACACTCAGGCATGCACACACGCACACTCAGGCATGCACACTCAGGCATGCACACTCAGGCATGCACACTCAGGCGTGCACACACGCACACGCACACTCAGGCATGCACACTCAGGCATGCACACTCAGGCATGCACACTCAGGCATGCACACACACACTCAGGCATGCACACTCAGGCGTGCACACACGCACACGCACACTCAGGCACGCACACAGGGACATTCTTTTGGCCTAAATGCCGCTTTGTACTGTTGGTTATTATTTTCTTAGGCATAGCCTTTGATCACTGTATTCAGACTCAACCAGAGACGCTGCTACCAACGGCCACAGACGTGCAGTTGGCACAAGTACACACGTACATATGAAACATGACAGGGACCAATGTCCAGGGCAGCCCCCAGCATCAGACATGATAACGTCAGAGAAGCAGAGGGTGGTGGGGCTTCAGAATGTGGTTCACTGAGAGGATGACGTGACTGGGGAGGTTTCCCTTCCTCGGCTGGCCACAGGCTGGTTCTGGACCTGCACGAGTTCTGAAAGACTTGGGGCACAGCCGTGCGGGGAGAGAGGCTGGCCCTCCGTGGAGCTGTGAGTCATCTGCTATAGCTTTAATGAGAATTAACTCACAGAGCGGGGCCTAGGGCGGGGAAAGGGCAGCCTGGAAGAGGAAGGTAGGGGCTCCAGGCTACCTGATTGATCAGCACAGGTCAATATCTTGTCAGTTTCAAAGCTGGACCCCTGAGAACTTGACTCTGTACTGAGCACAGTACTCACAGCTCTCCTCTGGATCAGCATTTGATCCTTTCCAGTCACCGGGAATGCAGCCTCTGACACTCACCGGCCAGGTTTGCTTCCTCTGCAGATATTGTCAACTGAAAACCATGGCAGGCTTAAGGCAACGTTCAGTCACAGAAAACATGAAAAAGAAGGTTCTTGGCATTTGGGAACACTGGTGAAGAATTCTGTCTCTCTGACACTGGAGTTTCATTTGATGTTTCTTGGAAAGAAACCATCCAACTTACTTTCTATAAGTCTTTCACTTCTTCAAAGGGTTTAGAATCAGACCCCCCCAAAAGCATAAATAATCCAAAAACATGTTGTACTCTGTCCTATGAATGCTCCTTCCTTCCTCCTCCTATGGTAGGTATACTTATGAACTCTGAAAAGTAATTTCAGGGGAAAAAATGTAATGTTAGTCCAGTTTTATAACAGTGAAAGTGTTTTTGTTCTTGCCTTGCGATTATTTTTAAGTCAGTGTGGTATTACTGATACAAGTTGACATACACAACTCACTGAGGCCAAAGTCCTTTATGTCTGCCTTCCCAGGTGTTTATGCTTTTAGAAAAGGGGATTTGCCACCCAGGAATGTGTGTGTTAATCCAAACAGGGCTCCTTCCCACTGTTTCAGATCCCCGTGTAGACCTGACCTGTGGGCCCAGCCCTCCCATCCCCTTCCCCTGACCCATGGGTACTCGACCATGCTGACCTCATACCAGGTTTCAGCCATGGGGGCAAGTGTGTCCCCTCTCATCTCAGCCTGTCTGTCTGTCTAGACATTCAGAGCTCCACCAGGCAGGTCAGTCCCATGGCTTGGACCCAGATGGAGGCAACAGGGCTGTGACCCGTGATGATGGCCCAAAGCCCAGTCCCTCTGATGCTCTGAGAACAGCTCCCAGCGGCCTTTTCGCGGACAGCTGTCAGATAAGAGATGCAGTGTCCCAGGGCGGCCCTGGCCACCTGCTGGGCAAGTATTTTAAGCCCAATTTCTTCTGGAAGGAAGTTTTAAGAAACTTCTGCCTTGATGTTCCCCATCTATGCATAATAAAAGACCACCCATGACCGGGTCCCACAAAGGGAGGCTATCAGGGGTCTGGAGGGAGATGGGGAGCCTCTCCTCTTTCCACCCAGTTGAGTGCTCTCTTAACTGGTCAGGGTGCTCAGGTTGCCACACTCTTCGGCTAAAGTGAGAACTACGTCATTCCACACCTACCGTGTGTGAGGCTGGGGAAGCAAGGGGTGGGGTCCCCACAACCCTAGTTCTCACAGAGCAGACAGCCTTGCCAATCACCAGACCCCCGGAGATGAGGACCCAGGTCCCTCCCTCTTGTCCCACGGCCCCTCCAAACTCCAGTGCCCCAAGTTCTAACACACACTCACGCTGGGGCTCCGAGAGTGTGTGCAAAGCCTTACTGCCCAGAGGATGAAACTGAAGGTGGGATTGAATGGGGTGGCGGGCAAGGCCAGGCAGGTGGCATCTGAACAGAAACCTAAAAAAGCCAACCCTGTGCACATCTGAGCACTTTAGAAAGAGGGGGCAGCAGGCCTGTGATGCAGGGGTGAGCCTGGGGGAGTCCGGGAAACAGCCCAGGCTGTTGGGATTTAGTTCAATCAAAATGTCATTTTCTTAGGACCAATGAAGACTTCTGTTTCATACTATAGCCACTGAGTTTAGACAGCAACTTAATTTTCCAAAATGCACGTGTCACCAGAGTTGCAAGACGCTACCTTCATCAAGCCAGTATCAGTCATTTGTCCTCCAGGGGATGTGATTGGTCAGAACCCTGCCGGCACCATGGCTCTGGCAGCAGCATTTTTTTTTTTTTTTTTTTGTGGTACGCGGGCCTCTCACTGTTGTGGCCCCTCCCGTTGCGGAACACAGGCTCCGGACGCGCAGGCTCAGCGGTCATGGCTCACGGGCCCAGCCGCTCCGCAGCACGTGGGACCCTCCCGGACCGGGGCACGAACCCGTGTCCCCTGCATCGGCAGGCGGACTCTCAACCACTGCGCCACCAGGGAAGCCCTCACTACTCGTTTTTTAAGGGGCAAAATGTGTAAATTGTGCTCTGCGGCCAAGAACAAACTCGAGGATTTGCCACGAATCCTAATCAGACATTTAATTGCCACCCGCCCATCCCACGGTCGTGGGTTGAGTGCGCGCCGGGTGCCAGGGACCATGCTGGACCAGGGGTCTGCCTTGACCCTTACGGTTCAAAGGCCAGAGAGACACAGTTGCAATGTAGTTATTAAAATCCCCTGGCGGGGACGAGGGCATTTACCTGCAAGCCAACAGAAGGCCGGCCCCAGAGCTCGGTGACTGGGAGCCTGAGTCAGGCCTGAACCCCTGGGGATAGGAGTGGAGCCCAGGGAGGGACTTGGAAGGGCCAAGGCTGAGCCCGTGCAGCCTCGCCCAGGGCGGTTTCTGGGACAGCTGACACAGCATCCTCGCACGGCACTGAGCAAATCCAAGCTGACATCTCTTTGAAGAGCCCCTATTCCAACTGGGGGCAACGTGGGCTGTGATGTCTTCCCCAGCACAGGTGGCCATGTTTCCTCTCTAAGTACTCAGACCTCAGACCTAAGCACACGCTCTCAGGGCATGCTGTGCGTCCTCCTGCCTTTGCTTCTCACGGGACCATGATACTTCCAGACAACTCCAAGATGCCCTCAATGCCACGCCCACCGAGCTGCAGAGAGCTGGGGTCAAGCTCACTGCCATTCACACCTTCGTTCATTACCTGCTCTGCACGCCGATGCCATCCCACCTCTGCCCCCGCGGAGCCCGGTCGGCGGCCCCTTCCCACGTCTCTGACCTGGCCGAGCCCTTCGGCGCTGTCATTAGGAGGCTCTGCCCTACCTGATGATGGACGGGGCTCTCCCCAGGCACACAGACTAGGGCGGCCTCACCTACAACAGGCCGTGGCCTTGGCCCTGGGCCCTCCAGCCCACTCTGTCCTCCCGCTCACCCTGAATTTGGCAGGACACGTGGATGTCTGTGCCAGGGCAAACTGACAGAGGGAGGCAGAAATGAGGATTGAACATTTTGCAACTACAAGAGAAACTGAAGCCAACAGAAAGCACCTTACTGAGCGGCGTCCTTCAGAGCATTCTCCCCGGGTGACGCTGCGGCCCCAGGGTTTCTGAAGTCACCCCTGGGAGTCCTGAGAAAGCTCCCGAACCCTGCCACGCTGGATCACGGACAGGGAGCTTAAAAAGCACTGCACTGGAATCCCACTGGAGTTTGTAAAAAGCCCCTGGGGGAGTCTACCGTCCTCCAAGGTTGGGGACTCCCCACCCCGCTTCCCATGCAGCATTCGGCCCATATTCAGCAGACGCTCCACATGGGTCGTAAGGGTGGCAGGGATCGTCCTCCGTCTCTCATGATTAAAGACCCCATTTCCTCCCTTCGTGTTTTGCAAAAAGTGTTTCATTAAAGTAAATACCTACATGTTTACGCTGTAGCCTTTCTTCAAGCAGCCAAGGGTTTACCGTCCAACTGGCTGGGATTTCTTTCCCAAAACCCAACATTTGCCCTTTAAAACGAGCTGATAACACTGTTTCTGGATCAGCCCTGAGCTGAGTTGGCAGCTCAAAAGAACAGAACCCTCCACGAGCCCTCCCCGGCCTATCCCTCCCTCCACCCAGTTTCTCTTCTCACCAATCGCTCTGGCCAAAGTCCACAGTTAGGATCCTGTCCTCTCTCTCTCCTCATTGGGAGGACCTGTCTCCTCTCGCCTTGAGCATCTCTCCCTCCATTCGGGTCCAGGACCAGGTCCCAGGCCTCCTGGGAGGACCCCTGACCGTCCCCTGCGCCTACACTTCTGTTCACTACCACCATCCAGGTGCAGCCAGAGGGGTCTTAAATTTTTCACTTTTTATTCTGACATAAAATAAAAATGTATTTTGACTTACAAAAAAGTTGCAAAATGGTGTAAACAATTTCCTTACAGTCCCCACCCAGATTCCCCAAATGTTGACATTTTGCCACATTTACTTCATCCTTGTCCCACGCCCCTAAGATATAACCCACATGTACGCCTGTGATATGTTTCTCTGAATGTTTAAGGCTCAACTGCAGACAGGCAACGCCCCTCACTCTTGAATAAGCTTCCGTGTGTGTCTCCTAAGAATAAGCACATTCTCTTAAATGACTGTGGTTCAAGGGTCAAAATCAGGACAGTAACCTTGATGCAATACTGTTATCTAACATACATGTTTGATTCAAATTTTACCATTTGTCCCAATCGTGTCCTTTATGACAAGAGGAAAACCCCTGATCACACATCACAGTCAGCCATCATGTCCCTTCCATCTCCCTTAGTCTGGAATTCAGAGGAATCTTTCTCAAAGAATTCAGATTGGATTATGTTGGCTCTGTAACAAAAGGCCTCCACTGCCCTGTGAATTTAAGGGGAGCCCGTCTCTAGGATGTGGTCCACTTGGCCCTGCAGCCCAGCCCCCAACCGTTCCCTACCGTGCTTGTTCCCGGCCTCCTTTCCGCGGCTCTGGTCCCTCTGTCTGGTCTCTTCTCCCAGCTCTTGGCTGGCTGCTCCTGGCTCATCCTGAGGGCTCAGAGAAAAGGCCTTCCTTGCTTCAGCTGTACCACCAGACCCTCTGCACCACGAGACCCGCTGCATCACCAGACCTGCTCCCCCCCTACACTTGGCCTTGTTTATTTCCTGCACCTTTTGTTCACCTGTTTGTCTTACGCCCCTCAGCCCCACTGAATGTAAGCCCCAGGAGGGCAGGGGTCTCAGCAGCCTGGTTCCTGCTGAGTCCTGAGCACTTGGAATCAATCGTGTCTGGTACATAACAGACGTTCAATAAACACTTGTTGGTCAAATGAATACGTGAAGGAATGAAGGCAACATTTTTCCAGACTATCTGAGTTAAAGACAATAAAATCCTTTCACCTACACTTAAATGGGATAGAGATTTCCTAGATGCTGACAGAAGAAGGAAAAATGTTTGTTCCCCAGATAACCTTTCAGAATGCTATCCAACGACTGAAAAAGCTTTGGTGCCTGGCTCTCCTCTTCCAATGGTCCGGATGTCAAGGTAACAGAAAGGATCTACTTTTTAAGAAAATGAGCCAGGGGACTTCCCTGGTGGTGCAGTGGTTAAGAATCCTCCTGTCAATGCAGGGGACACGGGTTTGAAGATCCCACATGCCGCAGAGCAACTAAGCCCGTGCGCCACAACTACTGAGCCCGCGCTCTAGAGACCGCGAGCCACAACTACTGAGCCCGCGTGCCTAGAGGCCACGCACCGCGAAGAGTAGCCCCGGCTACCCCCAACTAGAGGAAGCCTGGGCACAGCAAGGAAGACCCAACACAGCCCCAAATAAATAAATGTATAGGGGAAAAAAAAAAAAGCCAGATCTTCCACATCCAGGGCTTTCTGTGTCAGGCTTCTCAGCACAAATAATGCCACATATTGACATGAAGGTCACGGTTGAATAACGGGGGGAAGAGTTACTGACAGAGCCACAAGTTCTTTCCTGTTAGAGGGGCCTTAAGAGGCCGCTGGATGCCCTTGGGAGACCCCAGCCAGAACCCCAGCCTCTCCTCATGCCTCTGCAGAGATGGCTCCCGGCCCAGGGCCCCCGAAGCAAGAGGACAGGGTAGGAGTGAGCCTGGGCCTTGGGCAGCAGGACTGAACTGCTGTCCCTTTAAATTGGTCGGATTCTGCATCCTCACTGGGGAGATGAATCCTCAGCTATAGACATGAGTCAAAGTTTGTCGAGAAAACTGTGCACTTGACTGTACGTATTTGTACCTCCATCCGTTTTTTTTTTTTTTTGAAAAGAGAGAAGAGGGGACTTCCCTGGCGGTCCAGTGGTTAGGACTTCGCCTTCCAATGCAGTGGGTGTGGGTTCGGTCCCTGGTTGGGGAGCTAAGATCCCACATGCCTCGCAGCCAAAACATCAAAACGTAAAACAGAAGCGATATTGTAACAAATTCAATAAAGACTTTAAAAATAGTCCACACTGAAAAAAAGTCTTAGGAAAAAAAACAATGGGCAGAAAAACAAATGAAACAGTGAGCAGGCCAGTGAGATGTAAGAGGTAGAGGAGAGCTGACCGTGCAGGGGCTTTGGCACTGCAGAGCCGGAGCAGAGGCATCGCATGGTAGGCTGCTGCGGGCCGGGAAAGCTCTGGGGAACATCTTCCTGCTCCAGGTCTGGGGGCGAAGGTTCCAGGGCGAATGGGGGAGAGTGGATCCTGTTCCCAACGGATACACGCCAGGCTGTCCCGGACCTACCTCACTCACTCTACGTTCTAGTGAAGAGACCAGCCTTGGGGGTTCTGTGACCCCTGTGCTCCATCACCCTGGCACCCGGATGCCGCCACTAACATGGCCTTACGTGTGAACAAATGTCTGGGAGCTGCTCCACCCTGGTGGTGGCATGAGTGGGACAGCGGGCAAAGAGGGGTACAGCTTCCCCCAGACCGAGGCCACGCCTTACAGGGCAACTGGCAGCAGGCGGCAGGCTCGGGCCATACCCAGCACTCCTGGGACAACCCACACGTCAACAGCAGGCCCTCAGGCAAGGTCACCAAGAGTTGCAGGAGGTCTGAGGCAAGAAATGCAGGACCTGGGCCTCCAGAGGGAGGCGAGCCATTGGTAAAGCTGAAATGCCCTGGTGGCCAGGGATGCAGGCAAAGCCTGGGGTCTGCAGTGCCCACCCCCTCCCTCCCCCACGAGGTGGATTTGGACCAGGCCACAATGACGTGAGCCCCCAGAATGCCCGGAACTCTTCTGAGGCCGGCAGCCTCACGGGCATCCCCTCCAAGGCAGACCCTGCCTGGTCTCAGCCTCCCACACCTGCTCCACTGGGACCTGAGAGGGGGACGGAGGAACAGGTAGACCTAGGTGCGGTGACAGAGCCACACTGCCCAGCTTCACACCCCAGCTCTGCCACCCACGAGCTCGGTGACCCTCGGCAAGCAGATTAAATGCCCCGTGACTCAGTTTCCCTATCTCGGCACCTGGGGTCGTAACGGCAGTTTCTTTAAAGGGCTGTTTGTTTGTTCTGAGATGATGGGGTGCTGTGAACAGGACCTCACACATACCAGGTGCCCAATGGTTCGCTGTCACAACAGGTGATGGGGTGCGGGGCTCTGGGAGCCGGATGGGGGCTGGGCGAGACACCCAGGGGAGCTGCGGGTCTCTCACTCTCCAAGCTCCGGAAACAGCTCCCTCTGCAATTCCAGTACAGAATTCTACTGCGGTCTTTCCGCTTACTGGCCTGGAGACCCTGAGCAATAGTAGCATGTCTGAGTTTTAAGCATGTTTATATTTTTATCTGCACCTGGGAGATGGTAGGATCTTAATACACATACTTGGATTGAATAAACTGTTTAGACAAAGGGCCACCTAGAGGCTAAAAATGTAACCAGGTGCTATAAGCTCTCTGGCGTCCTTCCGGGCCAGAAAGCCCACACCCTCTAGGGTGTATTGGGAGAATGGCTCCCCAAGTTTGATCTTGTTTAGTCAGTAGATTGAGGGGTTACTATAGAGCCAAGTCTCCCAAAATCTGCCGTAAGGAGACAGCTGAGCGGCTGGTATAATTTCACCTTCCCGAATCCCTTTTGGAAATGCATGTCATATACGGGATAACAGGCCAGAAACAAGGGCCTTCTACTGTGTCTTCTTCTTGGTACTAAATTCCCCTAAGGACTTAGGGTTTGCCTCAGGAAAGAGAGGTTTCAGGCAAAGGAGGCCCCGTGGTAGGAGTGAGAGACAATGAGAGCGCAAGCATCCTTTTGCCTTGTCATTTCCCTTCTTCTCACAGCCCCATTCTGGTCTCGCCCAGCCTATCTCAACCTATCACCTCACACCTTCTGAATTCGTCCTGTTCATAGGGGGACTCCTAACAACCCTTGACTCAGTCTTTCCTGACAGGTAGGAATGAGTCAGCGCTTCAGGCTGCCGGCAACAGCATCTGACTTAGCACAGAGAGAACTTATGGGAGGGGCCCTGCGCTCAAGGAACAAACAGGAAGCGTGGAGACCAGGCACAGGCACGCCGGCAGGCACCAGGCCAGGGAATGCGCATGTGCCTCCCTGCCTACCCGGCTGCAAGGATGCTGCGCTCCCGTCAGCCCCTCCTTGCCTCGCTTGCTCCAGGTTCAAAGTGCTGGGGAAGAGCGCTGGAATGGCCCAGCTTAGGCCACGGCTGCCGCCGGCCGTCCTGGGGGCAAGGAAAGTTTCAAAGGTGGAAGGCAACGGTGGGGGGGGAGGCACACAAAGGGCAACTGTGGTGGCAATAAGAATGGGGGGCGTGGGTGGGCTGGATGCTGGCTGACCCCCATCCCTCCCCCTAGAGAAAAGCTCACAAGAAACGTGCAGGGGGCTTCCCGGGTGGCGCAGTGGTTGAGAATCTGCCTGCCAATGCAGGGGACGCGAGTTCGTGCCCCGGTCTGGGAGGATCCCACATGCCGCGGAGCGGCTGGGCCCGTGAGCCGTGGCCGCTGAGCCTGCGCGTCCGGAGCCTGTGCCCCGCAACGGGAGAGGCCACAACGGTGACAGCCCCACGTACCGCAAAAAAAAAAAAAAAAAAAAATGTGCAGGATGTGTGGAAAGAAAAGTCAAGTGCACTAACATCATCAAAAAGAAGCCTAATAGATGAAAATACGAGCTGGCTGCCTTGGAAAACGTCTTGGGAAAATGGCAACGCTCACTAAATGAATATGGTCATTGCAGTCCCAAATTAAGACACTCACCGAACTTGTCAAGAAGCTTAAGCTAATTCCAAAATGCACGTGAAAGACAAAATGTGGAATGGCCAGGACAATCTTGAAAAATAAAGACGAGAAATTCAAAACATATTATGAAACCACAGTAATCAGCATAATGTAGATGAAAACAAAAAGATCACTGGAAAAAAGAAGAGCTGAGAAACAGAACCACATAATAGGAGAATTTGGTAGATGTCAAAGAGCCATTTCACGTGAAGAAAAGAGGACAGTCCTGGCTGTCTATGGGGGAAAAAAAATAAAGTTAGATTCACATTATAGCATTAAAAAAAAAAAAAATCCAGGTGGGTTAAAGACGAAAACAAACTGTAGCGTTACATGAAGAATATATCACAAAATATATTTAAAACTTTGGCCTAGGGAAGGGCTCTTAAAATACAAAATACAGAAACCTAAGTAAGATTAATAAATCTGACTTCTAAAGTGGTGAGAACTACATCAAATACACCACAGCAGTTCGAAGACATGCAGTGGAATAAAACCTACGTTCACAAAAAGATGTGTTCAAGAATATTCGTAGAAAGTTTATTCATCCTAGCCCAAACTGTAAGAGCTCAGGTGTTCATTAATAAGACAACAGAGAAAGTGTGGTCTGTTCATACAACAGACTACTACTCAGCAAGAAAAAGGAAATTAGTGATGATTGTAACATTATGCTGAGCAAAAAAGAAATGTGACACAAAAGATCACATACTGCATGATCCCATTCAAACTCTACCTAAAAAGTAATTTATGGTGGAAAAAAATCAAATCAGAACTGAGGTCACCCCTGGAGGCAAGAGGGGAGGGACTGCCTCAGAGGGAGCACGAGGGAACTTTCAGGAGTGATGGTCATGCCCCTTATCTTGATAGGGGTTTGGGTGACATCTGCACCCTTGGTCAAAACTTAGCAAATGTTGGGCTTCCCTGGTGGCGCAGCGGTTGAGAGTCCGCCTGCCGATGCAGGGGACACGGGTTCGTGCCCCGGTCCGGGAAGATCCCACGTGCCGCGGAGCGCCTGGGCCCGTGAGCCATGGCCACTGAGCCTGCGCGTCCGGAGCCTGTGCTCCGCAACGGGAGAGGCCACAGCAGTGAGAAGCCCGCGTACCACAAGAAAAAAACAAACAAACAATAAAAAACACAAAACTTAGCAAATGCATACTTAAGAGTTGTTGTATTACGTGTAAATTTTATCTCAGGAAAAATTTATAAAAAATTAATGAACTCTAAATGATATACGCGTTGAAGTATTTAGGGATAAGGCTGTTGATGACTACGACTTCCTTTGAAATGCGTCCCAAGGTAAGATGCAAGAATGGATGGACAGATACAGAATCAAGGAAGTAGAGGAAAATGTGAAAGGCAGAATCTAAGTGGTGGGTATATGGGTGTTCTCTGTACATTCTTCCAACTTTTCTGTATGTCTGAAAATCTCCACAATAAGATGTTGAGAAAAAAAAGATACCAAGACTGGAGGAAATGTATTTCCAAGAGGCAAGAGATTTTTACCCAGAATATACAAAGAGCTAATTATCAATCGGAAAAATAAAACACCCAACTGAAAAGAAGCAAAGGCCTTTAGGACAAAAAGCAGATGCCCACAGTGTCTGAAAAGATCATCCTCTTTGAAAGCGGAAAATCTGAATTCAGACAACAGCACCCCTCTTCCCCCTCCAGGCTGGTATCATCTTGCGACGCCTGGCAGATGTCAGCAGGTGGTCGTGTGAAGCAGAACAGCCAGTTTGGCAGCACCTGTGAGTCTGTTGAAGCCGCTAATCCCACCACCCTGAACCATCGGCCGGCACCTCTCCTGCAGGTTGGTGAAGAAGGGACCAGGCAGCGCCGAAGATGCAGAAAAGCCATAGCAGGACACCAGGCAAGGAGCTTTTATTCCTGTGCGCGGTGGTTAGAATGGAGTCACTACGGAAAAACCTATGACCCACCGCTAAGTCAGAACCACATACTGACTGTACAGCGTTTACAGAAAAGCAAGACTGCTGAATAAGTACACACACACACACACACACACACACACACACACAGCAGAGAAAATGGGCTGGAAAAATCCAAACTCCTGCCTTGCTGAGGAAGCAGGATGAGCAACCAGCCAGAAGCACCACTTGATTTGAAATAAGTGTGTATATACACACAGGCACTGCTCGCCCAATGAAAATGAAAGGCATCACTCCGCCACCAGCTTAAAGCAAAGCTCACCCAGGCTTTAACTTTCCCAGCACTTATTTCAGAGCCAAAGTGGCAAATTACATAATTTATTTAGGATTTTATAACCTATATCCCCAAATCAGCCTATTTCTCTCTGCCATCCCTAAACTAGTTCACACCTACCACGCAGCACAGGTCTCTCCAAACTCCGTGAACCCTTGTAAGATGGCAGTGATTTCTCTCTCTCTCTCTCTCTCTCTCTCTCTCTCTCTCACACACACACACACACACACACACATCCAGGCACCTGTTGATTCGTGGCTTCGAGCAGGTGCTATAGAACAGCTTTCTATTAGAGTCAAACCAGACTTCTATCCTTTGAATTTTCTTCAAACTGTGAGATGGGGTGAGATGGCAGGGTAATCTGCTATAATCACTAATCAATACAGTTCAGATCTGTCTCCTAGTACCACCCCCCATCCAGGTGCTGAGTCATACCTGACTACGTGGGCAGAAAACTTTGCAGTCGCTCTCCCCAGCCACTTCAAAACTTTAAAGAGTGGTTTGCTTTTAAGTATACTACACAGAATTGACTTCAAGCGAGAATTCATGAAATCTGAGTGTCCGTAATACATTCTATGACTGATAAGGGCAGAGTGTGGGCGTGTATACATCCATATTTCAGCTGTTTCTCCACCACTTCGTGAAACAAATCAAACAGCTCACCAAAACTAGTTGAAAGTTTTATTTATATAAAATTCATTAAGAACATAAAAGACTGAGTTTCTTTAAAAAAAAAATCTGCAGTTATTTACAGCAGTATTGCACAAGTAAAGTGGCAATTACCCTGTCAAAATTCATCAGTGCAAAACACAAGTAAGCCAGGGAAATTGCAATACATATGCTACAATATGCTGGGTCCTAGAAAACAAGTTAGTGATGAATCAGTATACAGACAGATCAGTGCTATTTATAAATGAGTAGTACCTGATGAGTTCTGATACAGTAACTAGTGGTCACAGAACCTGGACATAAAACGTTAAGAGAGCTTCTAAAGTCTGAAATTCCCAAATAAAAGTAGTCAAGTTACTTAGCCGGGAGCTTGAGGCTGCTTCTTGCACACAATGCTGTTTGGAGCAGGACAGGAGTTACCCCAGCTGGTTTAGCGACACGCGTGGTCACATTCCTGCACACACGCGTGTGCGGCGTGGACACACGCAGGCACCAGGCTAAATCAGCAGGGATGACAGAGCCATCGACACAGAACGGCTAGGAAGTCTCTTTCAAGCTTCCACTTCTTAACAGCCAGTCCAGTGGGGCCCCCAACCTCTCTCGAAGGCTTTGGAGAAGCAGAAGGAAAGCGTCACCCTGAAGAAGCAGGTGGATCAAATGCAGGGACCTAATGGTTCAGGGCAGGGGCTGTACAATTAGTTCCTGAAGACACACAGTTTAGTTCGCACCTCAAAGCACAGGAAGCCACAGAGCGGGTGGCGGGAACTCAACTACTCATCAGTTGCCAGTGAGGGGTTAGGGGTGTGAAGAGGTCCTGATGTGTCTCTGGAAGCAGGGGCCACTGGTCCCACTGTGCCTCATCCTGCCTGGCCCCTGCCCTCAACAATCTCACAACGGCACCTCCAGAAGACGACGTTTCCATTTCTCTGAATATAGTATTGTCAGGGATACATTTTCAATGGAAAAAATCCTTCCCAACTGCCAATAAACACATATTGGGTTGGCCCAGAAGAAGTTCGTTCGGGTTTCTCCATAAGATGTAATGGAAAAACCCGAACGAACTTTTTGCCTGCCCCCCCCCCCACATATACACACACACACACACACACACACACGTATATATTTTGGCTTTAAAATACGGCCTGGAGTTAACAATATTTGCTTCCATGAGAAGCTAGCCATTTGGGAACAAGAGAAAGTCACTGGAAAGTTCTAGAGTAGAATTTGACAGCCTGCTAGGTTTATGGTCTCTCACTGGTGTCTAAACACAAACTTCATCATGAGGACAGCAAACTCTACGAATCTAAACCCATTTGACTAGAAATACCAGGAAGCAAAGCTGGAGGGCCACCCCGGGGGAGACCGCGTGGCCTGCAGTGAGGTAACCAGTGGCCACCTCAGAGCTAAAGCAATTAACAGGACAGCAGGGGCTAGGGGTCAGGGAGGTCAACACTTTTCAGAATTTAAGACATTAAATAAGCTGGAAATAAATATACAACATCTCTACAAGTTACAGCATTATGAAACAGTAGGACACATTACACAGAAAAGGAATCTACAATATTCACAATCCTCAATTCTGAAAAAGTTTAGTAAAAACAGTGATTTTTTTTTTTTTTTTTTTTTTTTTTTTACTCATTTATGCTGTACAAAATCTTACAAGAAAGGTAAAGGAAACATAATAATTGCACACAGACGTTTGGCTCAGTTGATAAGTAAAGTATGACTTCCTAATCTAATAAATAGTCAAAATATATACAATATTAAGAAGGGGAAACAGGAGACGGCTGTCGTCTACTGTGTACATTTTGTTTTTGTTTTTTTAACTCGGAAGAAATTTTCACCTGGTTTCTCCACAACCAAGAAAAAAAAAAATTCTTCATAAACAGGAGTCCAGGTGATTTGCAGATTCACTCTTGAAGTTAATTTCGTGTGTGTTTATTGCATTTCTGTGAAAAGTCACAGGACACTTTCTACAAACCTCACGTGAGACGAGGTGGTCAAGGCACAAAACCCGCATTCAGTTTCCAAAAAGGGATCGAGTTATTTTTTTCTCTATAAAAAGTCAAAGAAAGGAAAAATAAGAAGTCAAAGGTACACCCACAGTGGGTATACTTTCTGCAGGGAGGCATCTTGATAAACAGATACGTACAGTACAGAGACGTCCAGTCACCTCTCTTAAGTCCTGGGGCAACATCCTCTTAATACTTCTACAATTCATAGAATCTCTAGTTTCCTCACCAGCTGCTTCCACGGCCAGCCCGGGGGCCTGGGGGCCGCCGAGCCCGAGGTAAACTTGCACGTGGGCGAGCGAGCACTCAGCCCCCGGGCACCAGGGCTGAAGGAACAGAATAAAGTGCTCCAGTCCGAGAGACTGGCCCGTATAGAGATCCTGGGAGGGGAGCGGCCCAGAACCAAATACGTCTTTGGTGTGTGTGTCCAGCAGGCCCACGGCTGCAATTCCACCAACCACCTTAACAACCGCGTGGACTTGAGGACCCTGCAGAGGGGTTCAAGACATGTCAAGGACACAAGCTGAGACTCAACACAGCTTTAAAACAATTCAAGACCCCAAGAAGATATCTGGGGAAAAGAAAACTCTTAGAAGGAAGAATATTTGGAGTCAAATATCTCTACCTAAGAAGAAAGTGTATATGCAACATATATATATATATATATATATACTTATATAAAATTATGAAGATACAAAAATGAATCAATTTTTCCAACTGATAACGTGAAAACACTGGTTCTCGATGGGCCAAAAGCAAATACGATAGCTGTTGTTGGCACTGCTGACTCATCTGAAAAATCACGTATCTTTTTTAAAAAGCTGTTTAATGATCTGAGGTTTCTAAAACTATAAGAGTGATGGGGTTCACAGAACGATCTCCACCTCCCCTCTTTCAATGCTCCCTAATCTTTCTTGGGTCTCCCCAGTAGTTTGACTGCCTTTGAAAAGACTGACCAACTCATGGGCTTCCATTCTCTGCCATAATCGCGGCAGGCGAGGAGAAAGGGCATCCCCAACAGAAGTGGCTGCACGAAGGGGGCCTGACGAAATCCAGCCGTCCCAAGGGAAGTGGAACAAGTGACACAGACATCTGTCAGAAGGCCAAGGGACCATTTCAGACTTGTGTCCAATGGGGTTTTTTATGGAACTGCTGAGAGCAGAATTAAGTCTGTGTTTCAGAGAGTGGGAACCGAGTGTCAGCCATCAAAAGCCAGATGAACTCTGAGTTGGACAAAAAGCCAGGATGCCCAGGAAACAGCTGTCTCAAGTCCCGCCCATAGCCTGCGTCGATTCCCACAAGGGCTCGAGCTTGGATACCTCGACGGAACTCGGCTGCACGTGGGCATGTGAACCACCTGGGGCCTCAGGCTGAGAGTCCATCCTGTGATATGGGAAGGCCTGCAACCAGAAAAGCCAACAGTGCATACCTTGTGTTACGACCGCCATTGCCTCTTCAGAACACTTCTAAGCGACAAGCCCGTCAAAACCAAACGAAAACCAACATCGAGCACCTCCCAGTGAGTAAGCTACCAATAGACAAACAGATCTGTGTCTGATACAGGCAGATACTAACTCATGTTCAGACCCAATTATACTTTTGATCATGAAAATACACTGGACCAAATGTGTGCATCAGTGTCCAACAGGCTGGAGGAGCATCACCAAAGGACGTAAGGAGAAACACAAAGAGAGTCTGCAATTTTGCCACAGATGCAACTGAATTTAAGGAGGTAAGTAGATATTTACAAAATGGGAGTGGCACGTCAATACAGGCTGACAAGAGACCCCTCTGCCCCTTTTACCAGTTCCATTTCATAAGAACTTTTTTGGTATTAATAATAATGACTTAAAAAAAAAAAAAAGGTCCAAGAAGCAATGGCAGGGAAGGGAGGGGCCACATCATACCTCTCCTGTTTAAAAATGCTGTACGGTGACCTCTAAAAATAAACTAAGGCAGCTTTATAAATCAGCTGGCTCAGTTTCCACTGTGGAGTTTACACAATCCTCTGAGAGGAGGCCAAAGGTTCTTAAAATTTTAGTACAAAAATCACTCACGAGTTGGTTAAAAAGTTTCCGTTTCCTTTTTGAAAAACCTGTTCTTATCAAAGAAGGTGGGGGGGAAAAGAAAACGGCATGTAAACACCATTCTTGCATAAAATCCTGCTCCAAAGAACCATGATTTGTACATTGTTTAAAAAGAGAATCCTCCCTCATTTACATTCACAACAAGCTTCTGTCAGAAATTCGGCCGCGTGGTGATGATGAAAGACAAGGTCAGGTCCACGTGCAGCTCGGACACGCCGGCAGGCTCCCCGCCCGCCCCCTCCAGCGAGGGACCTCGGGCTGCACAGCAAGGGCACCGAGACACCGAGACACCGAGGTGCTGCGCTTGTCGGTCTGAACGAGCAAAATGTCCGCACATCCCGGCTCCGTGAGGAACCCGCTGTCACTGCATCCTCCACACCAGACGGATGATGTGGCGTAACAGCCGTAAGATAACCATTTGCGGGGGACCTTCGGCCGCTTGGTGATTATTCAGAAAGACCTGAAACAACAAAAGGAAAGCTCCTTACTTTCCAGCCCCGACTTATTTTGGGGGCTGGCGGGGGAACCCATATTTAAGGGGACAACCAATCCCATCTGAACAGCTATGAAGGTGCCTCTTAAAGGGCCACTTCTTCCCTGAGACGTCGCTGCAAAAAGAGCAGGCGCACCAAATGATGGTTTGCTTTAAAGCGACCAAAAGGATGTTTGGAAAGCTCAAAGAGAATCCCTGAATCTGTTCCCCCCCACCTTTTTTTTTTTAATTGTAAATTCTTCTTTGGAATAAAGGAGGCGTTTACCGTTCACAAGGTTACTTATGAGCTGCAATTCTTCCCTGTATTCCCCCATTCAACCTGGGCTGCCACAATCAGACAGACAGAAAGCGTGAGGACACTTTTTTCTTGCATCTCTAGTGGAAATCTTAGCAGACAGAACTGCCCCAGGTCTGTCAAATATATGCACTGTTTCTCCTTCTAAAAACCACATATTCTTTCCACAGGTGATGCCATCGCTGGCCGGAGCTGCCTTGATCAGGAAACGTAGCAACCATTGGAAAATGAGTATCCCCACCGGCTCTGTGCAGGTGCTGGAGGAAAGCCACCCCAAGTCCTGGAGTTGGGGGGGGGGGCCGTGAAGAGAGGCGCAGGTAAAGCAGATGGAAGAGAGGAAAGAAAGAACTTGGTGGCTGCGAGGTAACCACCTTACTGCCCAAGTTACCAACATTCAAAATATGGTTCAGACTCCCTCAAGGGTGAGTTTCGGGTGGCTGTCATTTACTTGAGAAATCAGCGATTCGGGGTAATTTGCCCTAAGAAGCTAAATAAAGTGGAGCACTGATGCGCCACCGCGCCTCTGCCTGTCGGTGGGCAGCTCCGGTGGGTAAGCGCTGTTGGTCCAGGGCTGCGGCCACGGTCACCGACACAGGCGGCGTCAACCACTGGCCCCTCCAGTACCCCGGAGTGCCGGGCAAAGAGCGATGAAAAATAGAAAAGCCCTGTTTGCTGGGGACCACCACAGGATCATGACAAGCTGAGAGACTGTTCCAAAGGAAACGGCCAGGGTATTTCAGGGCCTCAGAGGTCCCTGGGTCTTCCACCTTTGAGCTCTAATCCATTTCGCGGGTTAAGTGCAGGGTGTAAACTCAGAACAGCCAAAGCTGGTAACAGAGCACATCCGCCTCCATGTCAGGAGCTGTGACCGGTTTCCCTGTTCAGGTCTGAAATCCACACCCCAGGCCAGCTCCCTGCTCTGTCTGGATCACTCCACCAACCCCCTTCTCAGCCCCCCGGCGGGCTGGGGGGTGCTTTCCAACACACATCCACGGGACCACCTGCCACGGGGCAGGCCGAGGACGGGCGTCCCCTTCCCAGACACAATCGCTGTCCACAGACGCCAGCTGCAAGCAGAGCTCCCTCTTCGCCACTGTTTACACAGCCCTCTGGGGCTCGTTGTATGGGATGGAATTGTGATAAGGCCGGAGCACTTCCCTTGCTCCTTCCAGAACCAGGAGCCAGACTGGAGGAAATCAGCTTTATGTAAGCGATTCCTGTAGAGGCGCTCCGTAACCACAGTCTGCGATTTTTATCAGCCTGACACACAAGATTGCTTTGTTTTGATTTAACTTTCAAAATTACTTTGCTTCTTCTGGGTGAGAATAATTTAGGGGAAGGTTAATTTTAGTTGAGACTAATATTAACAGGTTGAAAGAGGCTTATTCAAAATAAAACCACGACTTACTAAAATGAAGAAAGTGTGTGCAGAGCTGAGCTAAACTATCACTTCAAGGTGGGGAATCTCAAGCCAAACAGTTGTCGCTTCTGGCCTCAGGAGGACCGGAGAACGGAGTCAAAATGACGCCACTGGGTCATACAGTAGGGACAGACCCCCAACTGCTGACACTTAGCCAATTTTATATTCCAGAACTGGCAGCGTCTGAGAGGAGAAACCTTCCACGCACCCTTGAGGACAACAGGTGTAGGATGAGAGAAGTCTTCCCGAGTTTTTTAGACTGTTGCTTTCATATCACATGAAAATAATATGGGGGCGGTATGCAAAGACATGCCAGGGTGGCAGGGGAACGCAAGGAAGATCTGTTAGAAGGAACACCCGATCCCTGACAAACAAGAAGATGCTACAACATCCGGGTTAGCGAGGATACGGGGACACCTGGCCCCTCGACAGCACGCGTGACAACACGGCACACGCCGTTAAACCAGCGAATGATTGCTTTTGGACGACATTCCATGGAGGAAGCCATTACCACTGATTCCAAGAGCCCTGGCAGCCCAGAAAGCCCTCGACAGCTGGCAGGGCCCGCCGAAGCTGCTGCTGGCACAGCGTGGATGGCCCGCACCTCACGAACAGCTGGAGGACAGGCAGCTGGCGCCAGGGCAGACGCGCCGCCCTCTGACACCTGCAGCCGCACTGATAAGCTTCCTTACCGGAGTCACCGAGCACACGGTCTGGGCCTGACGATGCTAACGTAGGGCAGACGTGGTCGGCCCAGCCAGCATGAGATCCTAGGCTTCTGGCCTCCAGGAATGTGAAGAAATACATTTCTGCTGTGTAAGGCCCCCTGTCCGTGGTCCTGTGCTCTGGCCGTCCTAGCAAACTAATACACCCGCTCATGCTTAATCATCCTTCCTGGTCCTTCACCTTTTAAGTGAAAAACAAAACTTCTTAGCTCAGAGTTGCGTAATGCTGTTTTAGTCTAAATCATAGAAACACTTTAGAAAGATATATTACAATGATTCATTTGGGGGAAGAACTAAAAAACTAAATACACTCCTAGGTACAAACAATTTATGTCTTACACACACACGTGTACAAAGTGCAGGATCCCATCCAACTGGGATTTTCATCTCTGTGGTCTAGATCAAGGAGCGGATTATTTGGGGTAATTGACTTCTGTGGCCATCCTGACAGTCCATGCTCCTCTCTGGCTGGGGGGCTCCGGCATCACAGGCAACGCTCGACTTCGTAGCCTGTCTGCACCCAGTTAAGTCTCATGGGCGTTCCCGAGTCGCCAGCACCGCATGCAGGAGAGCACGGCGCAGCCCACCGTATAGGGCGCCCACGGTACCACCATCAATGAGAAGAGCCCGAGAGAAAGCTGCCCTGTCTCGGGAGCCAGAGGCAGGCAAGTGCAAGTTCCCACCTTGCAGACGGAAACACATCCACGTGTTCCAGTGAAGCCTGAAGCCTACACCCAAACACAGTCAAGATGCGGAGGGTCCTTCTTGTCCAAAGAGCAACACGACAGCATCTCCTTTACGGAGCTTACGCTCTGCTGAGGGACAGAGCCATGCGCATGAACCCGATCTTGTGACAAGGGTAATACAGAGGTAAAGACGATGACAGAGGAAGAGGCATCGGCCAGAGAGGCGGGCAGCGGGGCCAGGAGAGCCGGGCAGGAAGGCACAGAGCCAAGCCCCATGCTGAGTCAGAGGAAGAAGAGTTGCTGGGAGGAAAGGAGAGGGAATTACAGGAGGAGAGGCGGGGCCCTGCACGCAACAAGGAGCAGATGGCTTAGGGAAAATCGTATTTTATGGTAAAATATAGTATTTGATTTTTCACAATAAGCCAGAATGAAAAGCAGTGTCAAATTCCGGGGCTGCCCCATCCAGGAATCGTCTCGTAAAGGCAAGCGATGGACTCAGGAGCTCTGAGTTTCCCTGGACAGACTTCGGTTTTCTTTGAAGATGTGAAATACGACCTTGCAGACAGTGTCAAGGGCATTCAGCAGGGAATCCCGAACAGTTCCCTGCACGTCCACACCAGAGGCCACAGGCTCACCTGGGTGGCAGACAGGGTGGGCTGCACCGAGGGTCCGCCCTGGAGTGGGGAGCAGGGTCCAGGCTGACTTGTCATGACCGGGGAGCAGCCCATACGTTGAGGAGCTGGGCCTCCGCGTGGGGTGGGACAGGAGAGGAGGCTCAGGGACTGGACACAGCGCCGGCGACCACCATGGCTTTAGCACCGGGACCGCCTCAGGTTGCACTCGAGACCACCAATCAAGTATCGGGGAACTAAATTACATTTTAATGCCAAAACAACAATCACAGCCAAACCAGGGAAGCAGGTGTGCCGCATGCAACAGAGGCCTGGAGCCCAGGCTGCCCCGGGCAACTGGCCAGGTTGACCACAACATACCTGCAGTGGGCCGCTCTGTTCCCGCCTCACTCTCCTGCAGATGGAGAGGAGCCCAACCTCTGCAAAGTACACAAGACACAGCAGGCCTTCGGACTCTGTGAGCCTGAGCTTGGGGATGAGAAGGGTCGCCCACCGTCACCGATAAATGGAACCTGGCACACGCCTTTTCTGTCTTCATGACCCCCCGAGCCAGCGTGGCTCTCCTGCCCTTTCACAGACGGAGCTTGCAGGAACCACCAAGTCACCCCGACAGTTCAGCTCAACTCCAGCTCAGTGCAGAACACACACTCACCAACCCGGGCTCCAAAGGCAGGGTCAAACCTTGCTGGGCCAAGTGACTCAGTACGTACAACCCACAGGTACAGTCAGCATTACTCAAGGGGTTTACCGACTCAAAACCACAGAGGTGCGCACAGCGCAATAAAAACAAAGGTTGAGGAAGATCACAAATATTAAGAAAGAGAGACTTATCCTGGGAACTAGGGCTGAGATTTGCCGCAAAAGAACCACAGTTTAGGGAAGAGTTTCCTGGCAGTCAAGGTAACAAGGACATTATTTTTCACCGTCTTATCAAAAAGAGCTCAATACCAAACTCTAGGAGACACACCAAAAAGCAAGGTATATCCGCAGAACTCTGAGACTGAGCAATTTTTTAAAACTTGTTCAAAAACTTGTTTCTTATAGAATTTCAACACTGAATGCCTGAGACACCCTAAACTTTTTTTTTTTTTTTAAGGTAGATACATTTTTAAGTGGGAACACGTTATAGGAGACTGAACTTTGGAGTCTGACACCAGGAAGGACCCTGACAAAGAGAGAACCTCTTTGTCAGAGGATGGAGTGTCTGTCTGTCTAGATGGTGTCTGCTCCCCCAGGGGCGGTCAAGGCACCTTCCAGAACAGTGCTGAGAGCTGCCATAATCACAGGTGACAGAGTGAGGCAAGGGACAGAGTGGCCCCGGTGATGGATGGAAGACCACCTCTACCCATTTCATAACCCATCGATCTAAACGTTATTTTAAGTGACAAGCGCGTGACACAGAGGTCAGAGAGGAACAGGGCCCTTGTGTGATGACTCGATGTGGAGACTTGCTAAGAAGACCTGGTCTCTCTCCACTTTAAGACCAAGAACCACAGTCAAAGGACATCTCAGCTCAGATTCCAGTGCAGCCTCCATATCCACTGCTGTTCTCAGGTGTCAGACATGCTGCTGCAATGCTGTCCAAAGACCAAATTCACTTTCTATTTATCACCAAGGCAACATGGGCATTTGCATAGCTAGTGCCTAACACGCTTTGATGTCAACACAGCTGTGGAAAGGGTGCTAGCGGAGCTCCTTGGCCGGATGCGGTGCCCCTTCCACCCCAAGCACCAGAGGTGAGCTCTCCCACTAGGGTGATGATGTGATCCTCAAACGTCGCAGAAAGACGGCATCTGCACAAATCCCGCTTTCCAATTTTCAGTGCATCATTTCAAAGAATCTATTACAGGTACCGCTTTTGGTAGGTCAAATACTCACTTCTCCCATTAACCTGGCATGCGCTGGATTTTCTTAGTACAGTACCTCCCCCTCCCCGCAGCAGATCTCTAGATAACTTGTCGGCCCCACGGCTCCAGCTGGCTGAAATGAAGAACCCCCGGCCCGTGACCTTCGAGGTGTGTCACTGTGTCAACCACGGAGAAGCCGGAGAGACGGCTCTTACAACTCCCGCACGAGGCACCATTAGACAAAATATTAGATGCAGAGCAAGAACACGCTGTTCTAAAATGCCCCAGCCTCCGACAAATGCTAATGAGATGTAAGCACTTTAACCGCAGCTCAAACCCCTCTGCTTTGGCTCAGCTGGAAGAAGTCTAGCGGAGGATGACGTGATAGGCTGATTATTTCTGTATGTCTGCAGGAGGGCCGAGCCTCAAAGTGCATCTCCATTTCCTCCTCAAGAGATTAAAAAAAACCCAGCTCGACCTCTCTGAAGTCCCCCTCCAGGCACCTGCATCTCCAAATGGTTATGTGTTGATGGCCTCCGGTGCCTCAAGGGCCAGGCAGCCATGCAGGTGTGCCCACCTGCCACAGTGTGAGCGAGCACACAAGCCACATCCAGCTTGGTGCCCACCCAGCCATTCACACACACACCAGCGCCTCAACCTCGGCTCACATCTGTGTAACCCAGACAGACGCAGCACGTCCGGGGTCCCCACCCCACGCCCCCGGGGGTGCCCCCCCGACACTTCCTTTAACGAGCTGGGTACTTAGCAGACACGCAGGTGAACAAAGTTACTAGTATCTCTCTATCCAAAGCTTAAAGACCGATGGAGGAAAGTCTCAACTACAGTTCATAGTGAGAGAAAACAGAAGGATGGTAGCACGGGATGATGGACAGCATTTTCCAGATGCATCTCTAAATGCTTTGGTTTAATCGTCACTACGTCCCTAAGAGACTGACCGAAAATGGGGCTCCTGAAGGTGGGCAGACGGAATCTGACCCCAAGGTCCCTGCCATTGCCTGTGAGCTGCATCTTCCTACGAGATCACCCTTTATCCTCCACAAGTCATGGAAAGCCCTCGTTCAGCCCTCCACAGCCACGGTCTCCATGGAGATAATCTGAACCCCATGCTCTCGGGGAAGGTCTCAGGGAAACACAGCAGAGCTGATGTCGCAGGAGGGAGGCGCTTCTCTCTCACAGGCTCTGGCGCCTCCGTGATGGGCTCCTTCTCTTCGTCTTGTCATTGTTCGTGTGGTGTGGATATGGCATGTGTCAGACAGGTGTGCAAGGCTCTTAAGACCACAACTGCCTTATCCAACTCCAAGGGAGACACTCATTAAACCTGAAAACTGTATCCCAAATAAATGGTAGGCATCAATTTATCCCGCCCACAGCTGGCTGTGCTACGAAAACTGTCATTCTATCAACCTGTGTGCGACAAATGCGGGGCATCATCTCATGAGATAGGATGGGCCCAGTTTTAATGTTTGATAGGCAGACTTTTCATTATTCTTTTCTCCGACAGTAATAGAAAGCATCTCATTTTGTTAAACTCCAACATGTGATGAACGAAGGCCTCAAAAGAGGGCCATCTGAGAACATGCATCTCTGGACGTTAAGTACGGTTTACGCTATCACCAAACAAGCTACAATTTTGACCTCTCCCCGTCCACTAGCTACAGAAGACCATCTATAGAAGAACAGCCCTTCCGAAAACGAGGCTCAAACAGCACAGGGAATTTCACTTGTTAGGAAAGACGACACATACAGACTTCAAGTTCACATACAGTACAGCTGACCCTTGAACAATACGGGTTTCAACTGCGCAGGTTCACTTACACACGGGTTTTTTTCAGTATTGGTACCTGTTTCATTTTACAGATCTTTAAATTAGCGAAGTGGGGGGGGAGGTTTGTGTTCAATTAGAGATCACAATATGTGGAATCAAAAGGACTAGAGTTTGAGTCCTGATTCTGTCCAAACAGTTTCAGCTTCCTGCCCTTGGGTGAGTCGGTTATCAATTCCTTTGCCTTGAGGCAGGGATGGCAGTGCGTGGATTTTTGACTCCAAGGAGGGTCGGCGTCCAGAGCCCCTTTGATATTCTAGGCTAATGTGAAAATGCTAATGTGTTGACACCAATTAAACTGTGGTTTCCCTCAGAACCAGCCTGCAAGCCACCTTTTCTTCTCTACCTTGTGTGGTTCAGGGCTACGCTTCCCTCTATGTCGTTCGGTCAATTCATGCCTGCACACGCCCGAGACAGAAGTAGGAGGCAGGCAGTGTGAACAAAAGATACACTGTCTCTTGTGATCCAACAATGAAAGGGTTTTCATCTCCTCTTGGCCCTTCTAGAGAGACTGTCCTAGCATCGCGTGCCGCTGTCCACTGCAGCCCCCCAGCGGGACATCCCCGTGCCACCGCTAACCAAGAGCAGCCCGTCTGAGCACAGAGTGCCTTAGGCTGGACACGCTGATGGCAAGGCAAGAAGGCGAGTGATCCTAGCCTCGGTACTGGGGGCAGGGGGGAGCCGGGGCACGCTGGTTAGAGAATGGGGCTGACCACCCCCAGAGCACGTGTCTTCACGTTCTCAAGGGTCTAGCACCCTCTCCATGGCCTCAGACTGCAACCCCAGCCAGGGCCAAGAATCCCATCCAGTTGGACACCATCCCCAAGAACCTGCGGTGAGCACAGGGCATCCCACGCCTGCAGGGGACCGGAGCCCACACCTGCTGACGCTCCCTCCAGCAGACGGGACCTGGACTTGCACTCACGCAATTTCTGAATTGCGAAAGAAGCCAGCAGAGGCTATCAAAAACAACAGGAAAGCTGGGTGTCTGGGTGGGGGCCCCCACCCACGGGGAAGAGGAGGCATCAAGGTGCCAGCTGCTGCAACACACACAGATGCTGCTGCACCGCGGCTCCCAGCCAGCTGCTTGCCCTCTTCAGAAAGCCCCAGAGACAGATGCAGTTTCCCCACTGACGTCCCTGGCTGCCTGGTGTTCCCCGAGAGCCCTCGCCCTCCCTCCCCGGAATCTCACAGAGCTGGACATGGGGAGCTATGGAGCCGGGACACCGTATGGTTGCAGGTCATCCAGCAACAGATCCCAGAGCTCCACCACTTCTCTGGACCCTTGGGTTTTGTCCCACGACATGCTCTACGTGTGCCTAGGCTGCGGCAGCACTTTAATGCCTAATGACATGGTGGAGATGCACCACGGGGCTGCCACTGGCCAAATCTGTGACAATCTGAGCATTAAGTATAGAGAGGAACACATAATAACCTGCTGAACTAAACACAGACCCATGAACTAAAGTTGACAAACGAAGTAAACACAGGGGAGAAAGGGAAGTTCTTCCTCATTTATACACACTTTCCTTCTATGATAAAGGGAAAAGTACTGACTTTGTAGTGGAGGACACCACCTCTGACCAGAGTCCCAGGAATGGGACAAACTGACACCCAGTGCCTCCCGGTACGATGCACGGAGGAGGACACAATGTCACACTGTTGGGACGACTGGCAAAGTCTGCATAAGACCCACAGACGACACGACAGTACTGCCACGTTGTTAATCTCCCAATCTTGCTAATTACTCTGTGGCTGCACGAGAGAATACTCTTATTCTTAGGAAGGACACACTGATGAATTTAAGAGCAAAGGAGTATCGTGCCTGCAGTTCGTTCTCGAAGAGTTCAGAAAATAGTTTGCACACAGGTAGGTACAAGGAGGGAGGACGTTAAAGCAAACATGGCACAATGTTAACAGCAGGGGACTCGCGTGGCAGATACAAGAGGGGTCTTTGTACCATTCCTGCAACTTTGGCGTCAAAGTCTGCAATTATTTCAAAACAGAAAGTTACAAATATACACCAGACTTGGAGCAGTAAAACTCCCATCAGGTAGAGGGGCGGGTCGCCCTGCCCTGGCAGGGTTCGTTTGGGGCGATGACACCCACCGAGTCACAAAAGGAGAAGGGAACATGCACCGGGGCTTTGCGCTCACCTGTGCCTCTCTCACCTCCTGCTTCAAGGATTCAGACTCCACAGCTCCGTCTCATATGCTTCCCCACTGCCCTCAAGTGCACTGAGCACATGACAACTACACGACAACTTCCTCTATTGCTCTAACTGAAAAAACGGGAAAATATCCTGTCAGGCTTCGCAAGGCTTACGGCAACAAAAGACCAACACTTTACAAAACATACTGTAACAGTATTAAGCAAGTAGAGACACTGAACATTTAAAAGGCTCCGATCCACCATAAGGCAGCGTGGCGACGGACTCTGCTTGCCAAGAAGGGACACCTCCCCGGACAGACAAGTGCGTAACTTGGAAGCAAAATCCCTCCCATTTCCTCCCCAGGTTTCCACCCCCAATATTGAACAATGGCCCATCAGTGTGACTGCAGACAATGGACTGTTTTGAATCCAACAACTCTTAAGACAGGCGTCTGCGGCCCTGGGGTCACTGTGTCACTATCCCGAGTTTCAGAGACTGCTGTTTTGAACTGGCTGTTTCTAAGACCCGGAGAATAAGTTTGTTTCGTTTTTGAAAAATGAGGTGATAAGCTAGAGTGTCCCCCTACTCCTCCCCCGATATTCCAGTCTTCTTAGAAAGCTAGAGTCCTTTCAATGATTAGCGACTGCATTTTTGCATTGGTTCTTTTTTAAGAGATGCCAAATAAGGTTCACGATTACAAATATTGAGAACTACTGCAATGAGACTCACTTCTATTTATCTTACCCAAAGCACTGAGAACAGGTTACAGCTCATTTGAAAAAACATATGAGCATCTTCAACATTAAACCGTGTAATAACGCTGGGAACACGGTGGGGAGGCGGGGTGTGAACTCTGAGAGGCTCTTCTCCCATGTGCACGGGAGAGGCTTGGTGATGAAGACCACCCAATGGCCTGTGTCTCCTCTGCACGTGATCTGAACGGTCCCGCACCTCGGCAGCCTACGTGTGGGTGTGGCTGTGCTCCAACCCCGCCCCCCCTCCCTAGCCCATGTCTCACCACCGAGCATTCGGGGCCACCACAGAGATGCATCAGCCAGACCCATCCAGGTAGGCTCGGGGGAAAGCTCTGCAGAGTCACCGATACTTCACGTCAATCGCAGAGTCATCGATACTTCATGTAAGTTCCAAGAGAAACTTTTGCAAAACCTTCTTAAACACACCTGGCTCTCTGGCCAAAGGTTCTGATCCAACCCCCGGACGATGGAGCTGTGCTGACTCATCTCGGTGTCCAGAGCTCCCCGGACTCTGAAGGCACCGGAGGCCGGCAGCCTCACTTCTCCTGCGGAGCCCCAGCCACGCCAGACCTGGAGCCCTAAGGACCTCTACCATCCGCTTTGAGACGGGATGGGGAGGTGGCAGGCCCAGCACGCCGGTCAGTTCACGGCCCAGGCTCAGCCTGAGAAGCCGCCAGAGCCGTCAGAAGTGACCTTTTCCTGCTGGATTCGTGACACGTTCCAGAATCAGGACTGGATATATTCAGCCTACCCTCTTGAAGGGACCGACGTCCCGAATATCCCAGGGCCCTGTTTCTGACCACTGTCTCCTAGTCAAGCGGGAGAGCCCAGTCCACACACAAACAGTAACCCCGAAACCCCACCAGCGAAACCGAGGCAGAAGAAACTAGGGCAACGGTAACTTCTGTGGCAAATTACACAACAACCCACCTTGCCAAAGTGACTGCCATTTCAGATCTAGGCTGAGAGGGAATTTATGTCTGTGAGCAGGTCCCCATCAGGTGTAGGCCGCCGGGCATCCTGCCAGCTAGACCCAGTATCACAAGAAATTCCGGAGCCCGTTCATCAATGTGACATTTCCCGTTTAATGACAGAATCACACGACAGCACATTTCCCATCACACACACACACATACACGCCCTATAGAAGGTATGAAGAGGATCCAGTGTGAGTTTTCTGAAACTCCCTAACTCCCTTCTGGAGATTCTATACTGAAGCAATGGAAGACTCTCTTGTAATGGGAAAACATCTCCACGTATGTTTAAAAAAGCTGAACAGGCATTGCACGTAACAGGAAAACAAGACTGACTGAAAGCAACTTACAGGTAACGTCTGTTCGCTAAGCAACAGCTAGCTACAAAAGAGACTAACATTGAAAGCAGGACAGAAATATTGGGGGGTCCTAAGCATAAACTCCCTCCAGAAGAAAAAAGAAAGAAAAAAAAATCTTTAAAAAGTATTATAGGAAACAATAATGTTTGACAGAAAAGGAGTCAGATGAAAAGTAACACAGTGAGAAAGAATGATATTAAATCTTATTTTGTAGAAAATAACTGTTAAGTGCTTCCTTTTTGATAAATCAACAGAAATACCTTCATACATGGTTGCCAGAAAAAAGGTTAGCGAAGCCAAAATCACATTCTCTCACACATTTGCTGGTGCACCCCTGCAGGAAGTAGTCACACATGCTCCTAAGAGCCTGACTCCCTGAGTTAAACCCTACCCATTTTAAAGTGTCTTCCATGGGAATAAGGTGTCCAAATGGTAACATATATGGCCCCTGGGCAAAACAAAATACACTCTGTGCCTGCAGAGTAGGATCTAAGGCTGAATTTTTTTTTTTTAACCCAAAGGCACACCTCAAAAATCCCAGTGGCACTCAATGTGAGGTATAAAATATTTATACCCCCGATTACAGGCTATGAGTTATTGGCCTCCTAATACATTTCAATAAATGAACACCAAGGAGAGCAGTGGGGGCTGGAATGACACAGAGGCCCCCCTGCTCTGACTCCCTGCCTGGCAAATCACAGGGGAGACTTCTACTTTAAGAGCTGGCATCGTTCCCTTTGGCTAAGATGGAAGTTTAAAAATTTCTTTACTTTTGACCCAAACTGCCTCCGGGGAGGGCTGCAACTCCCTCTCTGGCTTGAGGACTACGTTAGTATTTATATGGGAATATTTCAAAGCATATGCGTAATCCCTTTTTTTTCAAGCACGGAGAATTTAAGGTCTGTGCTCCTACCATCCCTTGGTCGGCCTCGGATTTTGTCTAACGGCCACCACTTACATTCAGCCATAAAACAAATGGAAAATGGGAAAGGAGGAGGAATGGTAGGTCACACATAGGTAATACCGCTCATTTCCAGAATAAGCACAGGATTATTACTAGTCTTTTCTTTTTTTTTTTTTCTTAAATGGCAGGGAGAGGTAGGGTGTGAGGGAGAAAGGGGGTAAAGAAAACATCATTACCCTCCTTGGGTAATATGCATTAAATTCGTCTCCAATACGCCGCAACTCTTGCGCAATCCATATCTCCGGACGCATATCTGCAGGTACAGCCTGAGACTGCCTCATGGAAGCTGCATCAGAACAAACAGAACAAAAATCACATTGTTTTCCATAGATCATTTAGAAAGTCCCAAAGGTCAGTTTCTAGAAGCAAGCCCATCTCACACACGCTTTCATGTCTTGGGACGCTCCCTAACTTCAAGAGCTACAATCATGCATTCGAGATTATGGTGGCAGGCTCTGCTACGTAACTCTGGTTCATGAATAAGGCATACAGAGTAATTTCATTTTCAACAACAACTGGAGATTCAGAATTGCCAAATTTAAAAATCTCCTGGCCAGTGAATTACATACTTCCATTTCGAGAAGGCGAACTAACACAACAACGGCACAATGGATGCTGCCCAAGAAATAGCCTCGAAACATATGAGAGGGTAAAGATTTAGGCTGTCCGTAAAGTAACTATTCTATTTTGATCTTAAGGCAAGGTAAAATTCCTAGGAAAATGTCACACGTCATCGAGGAACATGAAATGGTTGTATTCAAAGCAAAGTCAGTGAAAACCTGAGAACTGAATGAGCTTGTTTCCATGGAAGGAGGTGCAGTGATACACAGCCAGTCTGCACAAGTGCCACCAAGGGGCCAAATGAAAGCATAATTGCATGTTTTGTTTCGATATTAATGCAGCCAATAAAGATGGCTCAAGTCTGCAAACCCCACATGGAGAGAGGAAATGTTTTGGGTGTAAGAGCAAAGGCTTTTTTGAAAGGAGAAAAAAGAGGGAGGTTCACCCTTTCATTAAGCTGTCACTCCCATCTACACCCAGTGCATTCAGCCGTCGGTTAATGAGCCCATTTCAAAGCCACGTGACGGCCAAAAATGGAGCACAAAACTGTGAGTTGTCCAAAGATCCCACCAGCATCAGGAAGACGCTATCTCCAAGTACCACGAAGAAAAGTGTTCTCCACACTCAGAGAACAGCTGGGTAACACGGGTAACAGGAAAAGAGATGAGATTATTGGATTTCAACTGCTATTCACATGCGGCTTACGCTAACTTCCTGTTAAAAGGAGCACTCTGCTGGCAATTAAACACACGTGTTATGTTTTAACCACAGCGAAAAATTTAAGCACCTATCATAATCAGATTTTGCCATAACACGAATATAGCTTCCTCTTTTGTATTTTTGTAAAAAAAAAAAAAATCTTGTATGTTGTATTAAGAGTTTTATTTATCGTTACAAATAAAAGTGCTGTTGGTTCCTAGGTCTACGAAAGCTCTTAAAAGTGAACTCTTTTCTG
This sequence comes from Leucopleurus acutus, assembly GCF_964270905.1. NCBI lineage: Eukaryota > Metazoa > Chordata > Mammalia > Artiodactyla > Delphinidae > Leucopleurus > Leucopleurus acutus. Next base: position 16,051,304 of record NC_139154.1, read on the forward strand.
AGTTTTTACCAAGTCTTCTCAATCTCTTGCCCCAACTTCTCTGCACCCCTGGCCCTCACCCAAGAGAAATGAACGATGATCCCACAAAGGCTGAGAGGCAGGGCATCCTGTGTGCGTGTGCGCACGGGCGTGCATGCGTGTGTGTGCACAGGTGTGGGGGCACTGAACGAAGAACACACGTGCATCCTCTCCAGAATCATCTGTGCTGGCAACGAGCCAGAGGGGAGATTTCCCCAAGGACGCCTGGTGAAGCGCACAAAGGCCGATGACAGGAAACTTTTGGGATACGCCAGGCATGTCCCCTGAACACCCCTCCAAGCACACAGAAAACTGCCTTGGCAGTACCTCTGTCACAAATTCCATCGTTACTCTGTACAAGCCTATTAAAATTAAAGTTTAAGTAGCTAAACCGGCAGAAAACAGAATTTCAGGGTATATGTGATGCCAAGTGGTCTGTAATAGTTCACTCCCTTCTCCTGGGTTTGCAGTGCTTTAAGGATTTTGTCCATCACAGGTACCAAATCATTACTATCTTTTCATACTATCAGCCAATCAAGTGCTCTTTCCCTGACTTTAGCAGCTGTTGTTACAAACTCACCTTCTTCTAAGAAAAAGCCTCTTTTCTTAGAATGAACACTGTGGTCATCACCTGCAGAGTTAGCTCAGGGAGACGCATGTATCCACAGATACAAGTGACCAGACCAGCGCACAGGATGCCACGTGGTCGCTCAGAACCCGTCACCCACCTCTCCTGGGCTCCAGAGCCCCACTCGTTTCGCACTACACTTGGCTCTCTTCCAGAGAGTAAATCTGCCCTCAATCCTAGAGCCAGAAATGCAGAAAATCCCAATTATCCAAAGAAAATCTGTGAAATCTAGGCTGCATATTTTACGAAGATGACAGACTGGTAAAAACTGTTGGCAAGTTACCCAAGGTTTAGTAAATCAAGACACTCACTAATTTACCCAACGAATATGAATGCCCATGAGCCAGACACCGCTCAGGAGATGGTCTGGGTACAGCGGCCAAAGATGCCCAAGCCCTGCTCCCACGAGCTCACACCCCTGCAGATTAAATGCTAACCTTCAACTAAATGATAAACTTCTTCTGGACAAGGATACTCATACCTTATATTCTCATAACACAAAACGAAGTTAACTCCCCCGGTTAACTTCCCCCAACCTGCAGGTGAAGGCTACTGAATTCTATTTAACACCCTCACTTACCTATGTGGTTTAGAAAGTTCTGTCTGGCTCACGGGAGGGCTGACGGCCAGAAGCACCACCATTGGAGCCGGTGCACATCAAAATGAGCACCTAGTGACTGCGTCAACCTGGCCAGCAGCTGAGAAGCGCATGTGGAACCTTGGGGGCCAGATCCAACTTGTTCATCTTAGAGACAAATGCCCTGCTGTTTGTGGGGGGAAGAAGATAAGCAGATGTTTCTTCTGCAGAAAGAAGAGTTCTAACTGCTAGCTTCAATAAATGCACAGAGAGAAACACATCCCCGTGGTCTGGCAGTGAGGCCCTGGAAGCTGTACTCTTACAAGCTCCTGGTGCAGACAGTCCACAGACCAGGCCCTGAGAAATCCTGAGCAGGGGGAAGAAACCACGGGTCAGTTCTGGGGCCCAGACGTGTGTCTTTGGAGAACACTCAGGAGTCAGGAGAGTTGTATTAGCCAAAGATAATTGGTTAGACCAGGCTTAGCATACACTAACTGATAAAACAGATCAGTAAGAGAGCTAGCAACTGTGTTTAGGTATATATATTTTTTGAAGTTTCTATAGAATAGTAACATACACTATAAATTAACATTTGCAAAGGAGACTGATGTGTCTAGACTACTCTAACACAGCAGCTATCACCACTTGGCTTTAAGAATCGGAGTTTTTTTTTTTGCAGTACGTGGGCGTCTCACTGTTGTGGCCTCTCCCGCCGCGGGGCACAGGCTCCGGACGCGCAGGCCCAGCAGCCACGGCTCACGGGCCCAGCTGCTCCGCGGCATGTGGAATCCTCCCGGACCGGGGCACGAACCCGCGTCCCCTGCATCAGCAGGCGGACTCCCAACCACTGCACCACCAGGGAAGCCCCCAAGAACTGGAGTTTTTTGAGAAGTAAATACTGTTCTTATTTCTTGAATAAACCTAAAATGAATGACCAACATTCACCCTGCAATAAAACCTAGCCCATAAATACAGACAGTATTGGTTTTAAGGTAAGATTGTAAGCTAAAAATTCTATTTTGAATATTTTCAAAGGCATCCTATTCCTATATTTTAAAATGGTGGCCTTAATCTCAGTTAATACAGTGGATTTTTGCCACCTAAATTTCAAAGATTATTTCTCAAGTAACAAAATGTCTCCTTCTGGTGGTGCCGGGGGTGCCGGGGGCTCTTCCTTAACTTCATCACTAGCTTAATGCTGGTGTCTGTCACATGCGGTCTCATGTCACGTGAGAACCTAGCAGGGCTAAGAATGGGGTCTGGCTGACCTGAGAATTTGCTTGTCAGCCCCACGGCGGCACTGGTCGGAGCCAGAATGAAGGTTTTTATTCCCTTCATCACCAGTTTGCTGAATTCTGCCCCACAGTGACCAGAGCACGAACCACCACGATGCGGAAGGGATCCAGGGCTCGGTCTTCCGAAGGTGAACCTGGAGCTGGTGGGGTTCAAGGGCAGGGGATACTCGAAAAACACACCCTCACTCCTACAATCCTTTCTAGATACTCAATCTGCCTGCTCCCTTGCTAATATAATCCACTTATCAAGAAGATCATTTACATTTATATCTCTAGCCTGTAAGACAGATAAGCATCAAACATAAACATTTTATTATGCTCTCTGCAATGTGCTTAACAGCCGCAAATACTGATACCTCGTCAATAAAATGGGTCTTTATTTGAAACAAAAGCTCTTATTACTTAGATCACATTTTTAACTAAGGCAATTTTACATAAACATAAGAACTTCAAAGGGGAAACTGTGATGAGGTGTATTTTCACCCACAGAAAATGTAATTTCAGCATTTAAGAAAGCATTTCGGGCTTCCCTGGTGGCGCAGTGGTTGAGAGTCTGCCTGCCGATGCAGGGGACATGGCTTCGTGCCCCGGTCCGGGAAGATCCCACATGCCGCGGAGCGGCTGGGCCCGTGAGCCATGGCCGCTGAGCCTGCGCGTCCGGAGCCTGTGCTCCGCAATGGGAGAGGCCACAACAGAGAGAGGCCCGCGTACTGCAAAAAAAAAAAAAAAAAAGAAAGCATTTCATGCCATAAACCTGGTGCTAAAGGAGAGAGGGGAGGGAAGAGGAAAAGCACAATGAAATATAAGCAGCTCTTAATGTAAAGCTACTGCTCCAAAGCTGTAACCAGAAGTCCACACGAGGCCGGCTCCGATTCTGTAAGCACCATTCTGAGCTGGGAAACTTGCTGGGCCCAGTTTTTCTAACCAAAGCCACTAATCAAAACTTTGGAATGCAACTGTGTCACACAGGCAATTCTGTCAAAAGTGCGATATGTTAGTTGAATTTTCATCAAAACTCTTGGAAACAATGCTAGAGTTTTCTGAAATCTAGCATTTCAGAATCTAGCATTTCAGGTAACCTGATTTCCTATAGGAAAAAAAACCCCCAAACCAAAAAAACCACAAGGTCTCTGATTAATCTATTTTTCTATACCAGTGTGCCGGGTGGGTAGAAAGGAGGACATTTTTTCAACGCCAAAGAACTCTGAGTTACTGAAAGATGTGCAGTATTGCATTAACTGTTGTGGTTCAGCTACAAAACTAGTTTCCAGCCTAGAGGGTAATTCCAAATCTTAAAAGCTCAGAGACTGAAAAAAAATTAATATCGTGGTTAAGTGGCTGATAGTGAAATCAGGCTGAGGCTTTCGGAAAGGGCTTTCTGTAGCGCCGCCAGCGAGAGTGGGAAAATTAAAAAAAACGAGATTGTCGATGCATAATGAGCTCGACATCCGTCAAGCCAAACCTTCTGATTTTTCCTGAACGTCCAACCGCTTCCACCCCACTGTTCCGATCGGCAGGTGTTCAAAGGAGCTGCGGTCACATTCTGACGTTCACTGCCATCTTTCCACACCCGGCCGGGCTGCTGTGCGGATGACGAGAACCATCCTGGGGGCGGCGGGACCGTGTCTTACACGTGCGCTCCCATCACTGCAATCACCCTTGGGGACAGGATGCTCTCACGTCCCAGGACCAGCGGCTGTTTGAGTTCCCAGCACATCACTACTGGAGCTTCAAGTGCAGAACCAGAAACCAAACGAAAATCCACGGAAACATTTCACTCTATACTGTTTTCAGATGTTCGCTGAGCTACAAATACTGGGGTAGAATTGAGATTACATTTTCGACTAATCAACATGAACTGAGCTCTCAATCAATATTCAACTCAGAGTTGAGAAAGGGTTTCTTGGTCCCTGAAGAGACGCGGAATGTATGACTTTGAAGAAATTATTGTTTTTATTTTAAACACACCACAGAACATAATACTTAGGCAAATAAGTGCTCATTGTGCCCGGCACTTACCAGGGACTGTGGAGCAGAAAGCCAGCCCCTCCTCCTGGCATTTCAGGGCTGCCCATCTTTATCCCTGAGGAGACTCTAGGTTGAACCAAAAGACATAAAGGACCACTTCCTTGTTGGCTCTGAAAACAGGGCTAAAACAATTCCAAAAAAGATGCTCCAAAAATGTTCGGGGGAAGCACTGCTTGTGCAGGTGGCCACTGTGAAGGTCAACGCTCATTTGGAGAAGTAAAAATTCTAGGATGTTTATTCAACCCAACAGTCTCCTCACTTAAGGAGCCATCTTCAGAAATATCTTTATCAGTTGAGATTTACAAGAAGGAAGCAACCAGACAGCTGGCCAAGGTTTCCACAGGAAACCCACCTGAGTGACGGAGCTGTCTCAGCAGCTCCAGAATTCCCAGCCACAGGGGAAGGGGGGCCGCTGTCATGATAGTAACTGACTATCAGTCATTTACTATCATTTACTGACTGCAGTAAATGCTATCAGAAATCACCTTCAACTCTGATGGTTCTCAGAACGCAAACGAGCCAGAACCCAATTACACACACACACACACACACCCACACACACACACACACACACACCCCTCCCCTTCTGGGTCTATTATTTCTCAATTCCATCACTTTATTTTTTGATAAATACTGTATCAATTCCACTGAACCACTGGATGAAAATGAACTGGATTCGAAATAAAATAAAGAGATAGTATTCAGCATCAGTACTCATGAAGTTCCTAAACCTGCTTTTCCCTGGTACACACATGGGTCAAGCCTGAGCAGTTGCATGAATTCAAGACGCTGCTTTATAAATAGCTGTTAGGACAAAAAAAAAAAAAAAAAAAACTAAGAAAGCGAATGAGATGTAGCCAGGGTTTTCATACTTACTCTTTCCACGTGTATTGCCCACTGCTTTTACGTGGCCGTGAGTAAGAAAATCAAAATACGCTGCTTTGATCAATTTCCAGTCTGACCATTTGGAAACTGCAGGTAAACCAAGGCTGTGAAGCTGGAAGTCTGGAAACTAGTGTTCGTGTCTTCCCCCTTTGACCTTAACTGCATCCTACAATAAAATATGAATCTAAAGGCATTAAGATGAATGTGTCATGCCTTCTTCAACCTCAGAAGACCTAGTTACCCATCTCCCCTGAGCTGTCCTCTAACACACATATTTTCAAGAAGCCAAGGCCAGGAGCAAACCCAGATCCCGAGTTTTTATGTCTATGTCCAAGGACATACCCGGCTAACTCTGGGTCACAGCAGAAGCCAGCATCTTTCGTCAGGTGGGGGACCTGGCAGGAGCCTCCTGCACCATGATGCCTGGTCACCAGCCCTGGGCCTGGTGCACCCCTTTTCCTAAGGCACTGCAGTCCTCGCTGATAGGCATTAGGGGCTACAAACTTCTCCCTCCTGGGAACTGGAATGTTCTCTTCTGTCCCCTGGGGCTACAAAGACAATCTATGATCCCTCTCAAATTACCCCTCTTTTTAATCAATGCAACTGCCACCTCGCGCCCCAGATCTGGTCCGGAACCAGTTCCTTCCATGTGCCTTTACGACGAGCCCTGGGAATGCCCTCCATCACCACTCGGGTCCCCCTCGGGATGCTCCAGAAACATGATGCTCTGAATAGCGTGTGGCTGTGGTCTGCAGTGGGTCTGGCCGGGGGCAGCAGGACACAGGACGCTACTGTTCCTTGCTTTCCCTACACTGCCGCTAGCCCCACTGTCTCCAGGACAGCTGTGTCTCTATTTCCATAGTCTTAGATTCCTTCCAGAGTATCACGGAGGACTTGACTGTGCCTGTGCCGTCCTACTCAGAAGAACAAACACAACCTCATGACCCTTCCACTGACAGTGGAGGGAAATTTCTATGCAGACAATTTATTTCACTACTCACTCCAGCAAAACTACAAAAGGAGAAATGCTTTTTGGAGACCTTTTATTTTCTTTTATTCTGCCCACACCACGCAGCATGTGGGCTCTTAGTTCCCCAACCAGGGATAGAAGAACCCTCACCCCCTGCGGTGGAAGCGTGGCGTCTTAACCACTGCCAGGGTTAAACTGTAACCCCGGCAGTGGTTAAGACTTAAGTGGTTAAGGTTAATGCAAAGTAGTCTAGAAGTGATTTCTGGATTGGGATTGGCTAAGTGGTTACAGCCAGGGAAGTTGTAAACATACAACTCTACATGTTAATTCACTTAAGACCGTTCCTTAGAAATAAAGTGTTAACAATTCTGAAGTTACTAGCTTTCGGTAACCATCCGTTGTTCCTGGCCCAAAATCAGATGTGGGGGAGGAAATGAGAATTTAAACTACAAATATAAAAATTTCTGATTACAGAGTGTGTGTGGCTTCCTCTATAAAGTTGAACGCTGGCGGCAGGAAACAGGTGACGAAAAATCTCTTCTCCTTAGTTCACATGAAGGTCTTAAGCGTCCCTGTTATTCTGTCCTAATGCTAGTGGAGACCAAGGCAAGGGGCAAAACACAGAATCCTGAAAAGCTACATCCGAAACAGCTTTCCAATTAAGACGTGTAAAAGCCTATAATTTTATTTATACAGTTAAAATTTATACCGGCAATGCACGAAGTGAAGCACTCATCTGTTAATGCAGATACATGGTGACTGATAACACACCAGAAGGCATAATGAAAGCTTCCCACTTCGAACCAATTCACAAGACGCAGCTGCCTCTTTTTATCCCGCATCATTATCAAGAGAGAAAACATTACACCTCAGTTCCAGACACTATTTTGCATAATCACAAGGACGGAATCATTGTGTTTGGACATTTGATGGCTTAAATATTTGGCCTCAAAACATACGTCTGTTGCCGTCGGGCTGTCTGACTTCTCCCTAAAACACTCACAGGGCTTGTGCGTCTGGAGAGCACGTTTATGCTGAAAGGGACACAAGTGAACACAGCCCCAAAGCCTTTTGTAGGAAACTCAATGATAAAAAGAAGTGTAAGAACTGAACGCTGTGTAAAAAACAAGAAAACCAAAAGGCTAAAAGTGAGCAGAGAATCTGACTGGTATCGTGAGCGATCCATCAGAAAGATGGTTGGAGCCCAAGTTCCTTCATCCACTGACCAGCCTGTACCGACCTCGTTCAAGCCACCACCTAACCTCCGCACGCGACACGGCAATTCGGGGGGTGGGGGGCTGCGGATCCTAGGCCTTCTCTGCAAACCACAAAAATGTTCTGTCCATGGCTGTGCCACGTCCCCCCCCCCAACACAGGAAAAGAATGGAAGCTAGAGTCGCCGCCTTAGGGCAAATACAAGTGTAAGATGTGCAGAATTCTGCACTGAAAGATGTCTCGTCTGGTGGTATCAAAGGTCTTTTTATCTGCTCAGGTTCTCAGGTTCTTCCTCTTCCTCCCGATGCCCTTTCCCCTCCAGAGACACAGCTGCTGGCCAAGCTCTACCCCCTCATGGGCTCAGATCCTGGGTGCAACAGTTTGGTTACCCCCGCACTGAGAAAACCACCGTGCAATACCGACTAAACAGGGTCGTTCCAAACCAGAGCAACTCCCACCCCGCCCACACCAGATACCCTTCAGTGCTCTGACCGCTGCAGACTGGCTGCAACACCTTCCCAATTCAGGAGGACACTGGCCCCCAGGCAGGTGGAGGGACTTGCCCGGGGCGGGGAATGGACGGCATCAGAGGAAGGACCAAGACTGGCCTGGGTCACCTGCTGGAACTTTCCACTCCAACAATTCCTACCAAACTATCAGAAAAAAGGACTGGAGAGAAAACGAAGCACGGTGTATTGTATGCGTCAGGCTTTCCTTACAGAGAAAACCCGGTTCTAAGCTTCAAATGAGCCCAGTGATAAAATCTGCACAACAAAAGAGGGAATCACGGGCACTCATCCACTGTCTTAAATAGCACTGAATTCTCTAAATCAACAAATATATGTGGTTCTGCCACGTACCAAATCGTTTCCTTAAGTTGGCGGGTTGTTTTGACCAGTTTAGCAGAATTTATGCTCAGCTGTAAGTAAAACTGAGGTCTGAATTCAAATATATACTAACATAGCATAGAGCCAGAATTCACTTCTAGACGACTCTGCATTAAGAAATTTCTCAAGGGATGAAAAAACAAAGAAAAAACCTTCTTTTAGCCTCTTCCCTGGCAAACTCACCCAAACTAAGGTTGTCAAGTGTGGCTCATCCCATACATGCATGCCCTGACCCCACCGACACACATTTGCAAGAGAAAAACAGGTCCCTTCCACGTAAGCAAGCTTCTGTTAGAGAAGTCTCAAACCACTCACTAAATCTATAAATCACTTACATCAGAATGTTTTAGGAACTGGAGTGGGACGCATGCTCTAGTCCAGGAACGTGACTTATTTTGGGGGAAAAAAGTTCCCAGAGCGACTCAGACAGTCGAGAATCATTGTGTCGAACCGGTTTTAACACATACACCCTCTTGGACTGAAACGGTTGATTCCACTTTTTAGAAATTTTAGCTCCAAAACCATTTTCACGCCTAAGGAAGGGCCGCAAAGCCCGAACTAAAAGCAGCATCGTGCCCTGTGCAGAGCCAGACACCTGTGCCGAAGGCCCGGTTTCAAGGCCCTGGCTCCAGCACCAGATGGGGCCTTGAACAGCCCTCACTCCTGGCCTGCGGGCACACGTGGCCAAGCAGCCCCCTCCCAGGAGCTGGTCTGCTTCATCACCGTCTGGTTGAACCACAACGCTACTCAAGAGCAGTGGGGATCTGGTCCAGGGCAGAGAACAGAGGAAATGCAAAGTGAATTTGGGTTTCCCACAGGACACTGGGAATATCAACTCATCCTAAGCAAATACTTAAAACCACGAAGGCCTGCCTCTTATAAACTGGGCTTCAACTCGTGCACCAGGGAAATGTTTGTACTGACTGTTGGCATCGGTCAGCCCACAGTGTGTGAAGCAAAAGTTCCCAAGGATTCATGATTCACTCACTCAGAAGCAAAAACCAAAATTTAACGATGGCCAAAAGAGCAGAATTTCCTCAGGGAAACGGGGAAAAAATTAAAAAGCTGTTTTAAAATTCTTGATTCTAGTCAGGCAATGAATATTTCTAATGCTAAATCCATGAGCAAAATAACTTTTATTTTGAAAAAAGGTGCAATAACTTCTGATTGCAGGAAAAAGTAGTTCAGCCTATGTCTTATGTCTCCAGACCATTCTTGCTCCAAACACACATCTTGAACTACAGTCAAGTTTCTGCCAAATCCAATAGGCCGTCTCCCACAGGTGTCCCCAGCACAGGCCCGGTTCAGCAGAGCCAGGCGCAGTGTGGGTTTCCAGATGGCTCTCCATGGTCTAAAGGTTCACCAAGGTTCCTTCTCAGGGTGATATGCGGGTTCACGGGCAGGTGAGGGGTGGTGAGTTGGACCTCCCCTGCCCTCCCAGGCCAGTTTTTAGAATGGATTTTCTTTTTCTGTTTGTTTGTTCTGGGACCTGGCAGGGTTAGAATTATAGTAGCATTTCCAGATAATTCACTTCCCTGTGAGTTGCCTAAAATTCTGAAACGACAGCTCCTTTCCATGGAAAGGAAAAAAGAACATTTCATTACGTCATGCTTGCTGACCTGCCGTGGCCACGATGGTCACTGCACAGCAAAGAAAACAGTGACCGAGTCCCTACCAGCCGCTCTCCGCCCAGTAGCTTATGCAAAAGTCCCCCAACCCTTGGAAGTGAGCACTTCTGTCTCCACCTGACGGATGAGGAAACCGAAGCTCAGAGGGACTAACAGATCTGCCCAGGTCACTCATGGGTCTGGAGAACAGCCGGATGCCATCCAGACCCTGCTCCAGACCCACGCACAGCCCTGCAGGTAAGGCAGTAGCAGCTCACGGGCACTCAATCAACCGGGAACCCTGCCAGATGAAGATGTGCTACAATAAAATACTCACTTTGCTAAAATAAGAGGCAGATCCCAAAAGAGTAAATTAGGGGGCTAATGTCCATCAAAGTACTCATGGTGATGGGCCAAAAGCCTGATCTCATCTGGATGAAATCATAAGGGGCGTGACAGTTAACACCAGACCATATGAGCAGGCTAATACTGAAATCATGCGCGCCACAGTGACAAGCTGCTGCGCACACCAAAAGTGAAGATTAACATTAAGAGAAATTTTTAAATATATATTATTTATTCAATTTATTCTATTATAAATGCTAGCCATGAGGATTTTCCATATACAACAACAACAAAAACACGTAAGACCACCTGTAAGTTGAATACAAAAATATTCACTATTAACATTTTGATATATTTTCCTTCTAATCTTCTTGTTATGCTGATAAACTTCTTGATACCAAATTACATGTTATGGAATACATGTCCATGTCCACCCCAAAACTCATATGCTAAAAATCTCTTCCCCAGTGTGATGGTACTTGGTAGGTGGGGCCTTTGGGAGGTGGTTAGGTCATGATGGTGGAGCCTTCGTGAATGGGATTAGCACCCTTGTACGAGGAGGTCAAGGAGATAGCTTGCCGTCCTTCCATCACATGAGGACAGTGAGAAGGTGGCCACCTACAAGCTAGGAAGAGGGACCCCACCAGAGCCGGACCGTGGCAGCACCTTGACCTCACACTTCCAGCTTCCAAAACTGTGAGACAAATGTTTATTATTGAAGCCACCCAAACTATGGTATTTTTATTATAGACTATGACACTAGGATGTTGCCAAGAACTCTGTAACCTTTTTAAATTGAACGTAACACCAGGAGCCTTTTCCACGTGACTATTCTTTTTAACACCATTAGAAGACAGCACCACAGTCTGGCTAAGGTAGAGGTTTTCCTATACCATTTGGACTGCCAATAGTTTTCCGGTTGGTACAAAGCAACGCCATGATGAGTCCTCTGCACATACGTTTCTGCCAGCATTTCCTACATAAGGAAGGAATGGCAGGCCCTGTTCTGTGCCTGCAGAGCAGGGTCGGCGGGTGGGCAGGCGGGTGGGCGGCACAGTGCTCACAGCCCAGTGCCCGACACAGCACAGGACCAAGGCGGCCGTGTCTTAAAGGACAGACGTTCGCTTTGGGTCCACAGGACCTCCACGGAGAAGGAAAGCAGTCTTAGGTCACATGCCCCGGCACGGGTCCTGGCCACTGACCAAGCAGAACGACCAGAGGACAGTGACCAGAAGGTGAAAGCAGATGGAAATTGTGTCACAGGAGGAATATACACTGAAACTGAGGCTGACCCAACAAAGGAGGAATGAAGACCACTGGACTCCAGTGTGGGAGGGTGCTGGTCCACGGGGAGTCCCATCCAACACAGGCAGGGTGACCACAGACCAGGGGCGTGCAGAGACTCGGGCACTGGGCAAGTGCTCCGATTCAGTGGTTGTAAAGTAGGTCAGGAAGCAAGACGTCAAGACAGTCGAGCATTCAACCGGCAATTATGTGCATATGTCTATCTAGAAATCTAATACCACAAAGGCCCTAAATACTAACCAAAACAAATCAGTGGATGATTGATCTTTCTCCTGCCTTGGAGTCCAATCACACAGAACTACAAGACTTAGCATTTTCCTAATGAGAAGGTCCCTTATGGCATGTGCAATCAGACTTGTGTCACCCATACATTTTCAGGCAGTGCGTTTGAGGGTGGCGTGGTGTGTACCCTCTGAGGGCACGTCACCAGGGGAATCACAACAATAGATACTGCAGTTAGTATGCGAAAAAAGTGGCTAGGATTACTGTTAAATCGCTTCCTGACATTAAAATCCTACTATTCCGTATAGAGAATAAAAATAAAGGGTGAAAGAGGTGATTTCTAAAATTCTGAGTAGTACTTTGCAACCAGAGCCAATCAATAGCAATCGTAAATAGTTCAAAGAAGATACAGATTTTTAGCTCCATGAAGGTGGGGTCACCCTACTCCCCCAGGTCCTCCTTTTTACAACTAAGCACGAAGGACTGAGAGGGGAAAGAGAGTGGGCTGCCTGGGGACCACGGGGCTTGAGGAATGACAGGGTGGCGAGTCCCCCGGTTTGCTCATACCCTCCATACATCCCGACCAGGGCACTGCAGAGGCCTGCAACGTGATCTCCAACAGGCAGAGAGGAAACTATCCAAGGAAAGCTGTTCTCTTTAGCCAAAGGACTGGGGAATGGGGGCCCCCAACGGAAAGCCTTTTGGCCATACCCACCCTACTGCAGCTGAACACTGCCCGCTGCCCATCCCCCTGCCCAGCAGGAGTGGTTGGTGCTCTGAAACCACTCAGGTGGTACTGGCAGGTTAGGCAGGGAGCTGATCTCCCAGGCCCTGCCCAGTGGAAACAGATGACGCTGTGATTCCCCCCACCCCCTCCAGGGCCCCAGAGACAGCTAATGCTCCCCCTTGACTATGCAGCATGGAGGTGGGACCAGGCAGGGTGAGTCGCCACTACACACACACACACCCCCCCATGTATCAGCGGGCCCAGCCCCACCTCCACCCAACGCTGGTGAGCAGTGAGACAGAACAAGTCAGAGTGAGTCAGCCCTCACTGCCCCCCGCGGGAAAGGCCTAGTGCGAAGCTGAACCTGCCCAGCCCCCGGCAGCAGCAAGACTGAATGAGGTGGTGGAAAACAGAGCTAGTGGCCCACTGATCCCCCACCCCAGCCTCAAGGCTCAGTGGGGCCTGGTGGGCCACTGAGCCTCCACGCCCACCCGGCATGAAGGAGAACAAAGGGGAACTCACACCCAGCACCAGTGAGGGGAACGAGGTAGTGGAAGGCAGGGCTGGTGTGTTCCACCCCCGCCCCCCCCCAGCCCTCACGCTGGTGTAGACAGGGAACAGAGAGGAACTGAGCTTTGGCCCCCGCCCTGCAGAAACAAGGCCTGCAAGTCAGCCCTCCACCTTTTCCCCCTCCAGGTGTCAACAGGGGCCCAGGGAGCTAAGCGTACACCCCTGACTGGGCTCCGTGAAGCCGTGCTGGTCAGTGCCCTGCTTTTGCTGGGAAAGCAGCAGCAAGGCCCAGGAGGGATCTGAACGTCCACCCCACCCGGCAGAAGCAGGCAAAATTTTAGAACTGAAAAATACATTTAAAGCAGAAAAGCAAAAAATAAAAATAAAAAATCACTGGAAAGGGCCAATAATAGAGTGGAAGTGACACAGGAGGGAATCGGCGGACATGAGGCTAATCAGTAGAATTTAGTTAATCGGAACAAAGAGAATAGATGATGAAAAATGAACAGTCTCGGGGACCTGTCGGACCACAACAAAAATACTAATACTCTTTTGTCACGGAAGTCCCCAAAGAGGCAGGCAGGGCCTGAAAAAATACCCAGAGACACAATGGCTGAAAACTTCCCAAACTTGGCAGAAAATATCAAACCACGGATTTGATATTATATATATAACTCATATATATATATATATATATTCGAGTTAACCTTGAAATGGATAAACCCAAAGAAATCCAAGCCACATTAAACTTCTGGAAACTAAAAGACAAAGAAAAACCCCTGGAAGCAGCCAGACAGAAAGGACACATTACTTACAGGAGAACAATTCGAATGACAAAGGATTTCTCACCTGCAACCATGAAGGGCAGGAGCAAGAGGCGTGTTTTTCAAGCACTGAAAATAAAACCAACCGCCAACCGCAAATTCTGTAACCAGTGAAGATATCCTCGGGGGCGTGCCGGGGGGGGGGGGGCGAGGGGAAATAAAGACATTCGCGGATGAAGGAGAACTAAGGATTGCTGCCAGCAGGCCTGTCATTGAAGAATGACTAAAGAAGTCCTCTCAACAGGAAGGAAATGATAACAGAGCCTTAGGACTTCAGAAAGGAAAGAATACTGGAATGGGAAAAAGTGGGCGCAAGTAACTAGCCTACTTCTCAGGAGTTTCTTAAATTACATTTAGCAAAAGAGATAACGTCATCTGACACGGTGCTCAGTGTATATGGAGGAAATATTTAAGACAATTATATTTGAAAATCGGGGCAGGTAAGCGGACCTAAATGGAAGAAGTAAGGTACCCACACTGCAAGTGAAGTCATAAGATGGTGACGCCACTGACGCTGGTAGATTACATCTGCATAGTGTAACAGCAGAGCAACATATGTAAAAACACTACAAAAAAAGTCAAGATGGAATCCTAAAAAATGCTCAGATAACTCACAGTAAGGTTGAAAAAAACAAAATAGGAAACAGAAACACAAACAGAGGAAACAGCACACTTAAGCTCTAACATACCAACAAGTACCTTAAATGTAAACAGTCTAAATGCACCACTAAAAGGACAGATTGGGTGTGGCAGAAAAAAACCAGTATCATCTAAAGATATGTTGTACACAAAAAAACTTATTTCAAATACAACATAGGTAGGCTGGAAGAGTAAGCATGGAAAAAGACATCCCATGTAAACATTGCTAATATTTTTTACAAAAAACAGGAGTGGCTATGCTTTATAGCAATGATAAAAGGATCAACCTAACAGGAAGATGTAGTTCAAAATGTGCAAACACCAAACAGTGCCTCGAAATATACGGAGCAAAATCTGACAGATATGAAAGGAGACACAGACAAATCCACCATCATAGTTGGGGACTTCAACACTACACTGAGCAGTCGACAGGACTACGAGACAGAAAACCAGCAAAGATATGGAAGAACCAAACAACACAACCAACCAACAAGACTAAATCGACAAATATATAACGAACATGCCAACCAACAACAGCAGAAGACAGGTTTTTTCCCCAAGCACTCATAGACCATTCACCAAAAACAGACCATATCCTGAGCTGTAAAACAAACCTCAACGAATTCAAAAGAACTGACATCATACAGAGTATGTTCTTTGACCATATTGGAATCAAATAAGAAAACAATAACAGAAAGACAAGACAGTCTTCACGCACTTGGAAGTGAAACAACACATGTCTAAGTAATCTAGGGTCAGAAAGGGAGTCTCAAAGGAAATAAAAAGAAAACACACAGAAGTCAATGGAAATGAAAACACAATATACCAAAACATGTGGGATACAGTTAAAGCAGGAGAGAAGGGAAATTTATGGCACTAAATGCTTGCAGTAGAAAGGTCTCAAAACACTACTCTAAGTTTCTACCCTCAAGAAATTAGGAAAAACAAAACAGACACAAAGCAAACAGAAGAATAATAAAACAACAGAATTGAAAACAGGAAAATAATAGAGAAAAGTCAACAAAATAAAAGGCTGGTTTAAAAAAACACAACTGGGGAATTCCCTGGTGGTCCAGTGGTTAGGACTGTGTACTTTCACGGCTGTGGGCCCCAGTTCGATCCCTGGTCAGGGAAGTTAGGTCCCACATGCTACAGGCAACCAAGAAAAGAAAAAGTGTTTAAAAAAACAAAACTGACAAACTCTGATAAAGATTAAAAAGTAAGAAAACATAAGTCACCAATGTCAGGAATAAAATGGGCTATCACAACAGATCCTGTATCCATTTTAAAAGATAATAAGGGAACACTATAAACACTTCATAGGCTCAAAAATTCAACAACTTAGAAGAGATGGACCCATTCTGTGAAAACCACAAAGTACCAAAACTCAACCAAGATGAAACAGATAACCTGAATAGTCCTATAAACACTAAAAACTTGAATTTGTAATTTAAAAACACCCAGAAAATAAATCTCCAGGTTCAGATGGTTTCATGAGAGCATCCCACCAAACATTTAAAGAAGAATTATTACCAATTTTACAGAATCTCTTCCAGAATAGAGCAGGAGGGAACACTACGCAACCCACTATTAAGGCCTTGATCAAAACCAGACAGTCTTAATACAACAGATAAATACCTCTCATGAACTTAGGCACAAACACCCTCCACAAAATATTAGCAAATTCAATTCAGCAATTATGAAAAGAACTACACCCTGACCAAGAAGGATTTATCCCAGGCATGCAAGGTAGATTAATACTGAAAGTCAACATAACACAGCATATCAACTGGCTAACATAAGTCACATGATCATATCAATTGATGCAGAATAAATGTTTTATAAAACCCAACATCCATTCCATTCATGATAAAAACTCTCAGCAATCTAGAAATAAAAAGAAACTTCTTCATATTTTTAAAGAGCATCTATAAAATAGCTACTTCATACTTAATGGTTAAAGACTGAAAGCTTTCCTGTTAAGATCAGGAGAAAAGGCAAAGATGTCTGCTCTCACCACTTCTATTCACCACAGCACTGGAAGTTCTAGCCAGTGCATTAGGGCAAGAAAAAGAAATAAAATACAAATCAGAAAGAAAGAAATAAAAACTGTGCCTATTTTCAGATTACATGATTGTCTAGATAGGTCTCCCAATAAATTTTTGAATTAGAGTTCAACAAGGCTGTAGGATATTAAGATCAATGCACAAAAATGAACTGCATTTCTATACACTAAAATGAATATGTAGAAACTGAAATAAAAAATAAAGTACCATTAATAATTTCTCCAAGGTAAATAAAATCTAACAAAATATGCATAAGATGTTTATGCTGAAAATTACAACACCTGAAGACCTCAGTACTTGAAGAGACATTCCTGCTTATGGATTAGAAAATCTAACATAGTAAAGAGGCAAATTCTTCTCCAAAGTGACTTACAGGTTTAACAAAATTCCTATCAAAATCCCAGCAGGGGTTTTGGTAGGCACAGACAAGCTCATTCTAAAATTTATATGAAAAGGCACAGGGCCTAGGCTAAAACAATCTTGAAAAAGTAGAATAAAGCCTGAAGAATCACTCTACCCATTATAATGGCTTCATACACAACCACAGTAATAAGGCAGTGTGGTATCGGCAGAGGGACAGATACATCAATTAATGGAACACCAAAGAGAAACTGGAAACAAACCCACACAAACCTGACAATTGATCTTTGACCAAGGTGCAAAGCCATTAGATTGAAAAAGAAAAATCTTTTTGACAAACAGCGCTAGAGCAACTGGGCACCGTAGTCCAAAAGAATAAACACTGACCTAAATCTCATACCTAACACACAAATTAACTCAACATAAGTCAGAGATCTAAGTGTAAAATGTAACACTATAAGACTTCCAGGAAAAAAAAGAAAAACCTAGGAAAAAAATTTGGGGACTTAGAGCCTGGTGAAGAGTTCTTAGACTGGACACCAAAAGCATTACCCACAGAAGGAAAAACTGATTAAATGGACTTCATCAAAATTTAAAATTTCTGCTCTATGAAGAGGATGGAAAGACAAGCTACAGATTGGGAGAAGACATTTGTAAATCACATACCTGACAAAGGCCTTGCTTGAGTCTAGAATACATAAAAACTCTCAAAGCTCAAGAGTTTAAAAAAAAAAAAAATCCAATTGGAAAATGAGTGAAAGACATGAACAACCATTTCACAGGAGGGTAGACAGAGGCAAAAAACACACAAAAAATATTTGACATCATTAAAACTACAATGAGATATCATTACGCACAGGTCAGAATGGCTAAAATACAAAAGAGTGATAACACCAAATGCTGGCTGAGACCTGGAAAAAATGGATCTCCCACACATCGCTGATGGAAATATAAACGGCACAGCCACCCTCTGGCAAAGTGTTTGACAGCTTCTTACAAAACTCAAGTACCGTAGAGGATCCAACGATTGCGCTTCTGGGCATTTATCCCAGAGAAATGAGACTCATGTTCACAGAAAAACCCGTACAGCACAGTTCACAGCGGCAATTCTGCTGCCCCGGTGAAGCCTTGGTGGCCAGTCTGATGGGTGGCTTCACCAGGAAGACTGTGCCCATGGCCTTCAACTGGCAGCTGCCCAAAGATGTACCAGAGGACAATGTGTAACGTCCAGTGCAGGCTGGCAAATGCCCCCCAAGTGCCAGCTGTGCCAGGTCCCTGCCAGAGCTGCAAATGGCCCAAATGTCTTTCAACAGGTCAACAGCTAAACTGTAGCACATCTAATACACACAGCGTCCTGGGTGGATCTCAAAGGTATCATATGCTAAGTGAAAAAAGCCAAGCTCAAAATGTCACGTATAGTTTGACTCTATAGCATACTCGGAAGAACAGAAGTATAGATATGCAGCACGGATTAGTGGCTGTCAGGGGTTAGGGGACAGGAGGGAGTTGGCTGTGATATACAAAGGTAGCAAGAGAATCTTTGGGATGGAACTGTTCTGGATCTTGACTGTGCTGGTGGTCACACAAACCTACACATCTGATGAAATTGCACAGAAGTAAATACACTCTCACACACACAAATGGAATGCATGTGAAATTGGTGAAATCTGCATAAGGCAGCTGGAGTCTATCAAGCTCATGTGCTGGCTATGATACTGTACTATTTAAACCAGGTGCTGCCATTGTGAGAAACTGGGTAAAGGACACACACATAGGTCCTCTCTGGGTTATTTCTTACAACTGCATGTCAAACTATAATTAGCTCACAATAAAGTCCTTTTAAAGATGTAAAACTTTAAAATGTCTAGACAGCTATCAATTACTAAATTTTGTTTGGAACCAGTAAAGAAAATTTTCCCTCTCTTTCGTCACTTTCTCTCCC
Source organism: Leucopleurus acutus (assembly GCF_964270905.1). Taxonomy (NCBI): domain Eukaryota; kingdom Metazoa; phylum Chordata; class Mammalia; order Artiodactyla; family Delphinidae; genus Leucopleurus; species Leucopleurus acutus. The sequence goes on from NC_139154.1 coordinate 16,070,354, forward strand.
CACACAGGACATACAAAGTGAATTTGTTTCTCTTGGTGTCCGAACGAGTGACCCTGGGGGGTCTGAAGGCCAGAACCAGGTCTTCAGGAGAGAAGATCCTATCTCTGTCACCAGGCTCCAGGGCACCCTGAGGTGCCCGAGGAACCAAACCACTCCGCCTTCCACCTATCCAAAGCCTGCACGTACCACAGAGTTTAAAGAGGTGAAACGAAACGGACAGTCCTATTTGCCTGGAGGACAGATCTACAAGGCTCACTTGATGTTTAAGATGCTCACAAGATTAGGGTAATTCAACAAAAGCAACATCTAAGTCAACAAAAGCAACCAAAGGAATAAGTTCCACGGACACGATGTGCTTTGAGTGGAAGAATCAGGTCTGGCTTGCTAAAGCACAAAGCCTGGTCCAGCTCCGCCATCTGCCAGGCCAACCCAACCATTCTGCTAATACAGAACGCCAGTGGCAAATCTAATTTGAAAATTTTCTAGAAGCCACACTTAAAAAAAGTAAAAAGAAACCAGTCAAATTCATCTCAAAACAAACTTAATGGCCAACATATACAGGAAAAGATGCTCCACGTGACTAATTAGGGAGCTGCAAACCTAAACCACAATGAGTTATCACCTCACACCTGGTAAAATGGCTAGTACCAAAAAGATAAGAGATAACAAATGCTGCTGAGGATGGGAAGAAAAGGGATACTGTTGGTGGGAATGTAAATTAGTGCAGCCACTGTGGAAAACAGTATGGAGGTTCCTCAAAAAATTAAAAATACTTCTATCATATGATCCAGTCATCCCACTTCTGGGTACACATCTGAAAGAACTGAAAGCAAGAGCTCAAAGAGACATATGTACATCCATGTTCACAGCAGCATTACTCACAATAGCCAAGAGATGAAAGCAACCCAAATACCCATCAACAGATGAATGGACGAAGAAAATGTGGTCTATACATACGATAGAATATTATTCAGCCTTAAAAAGGAAGGAAATCTGCTTCACGTGCTTTAGCAGAGATGACCCTTGAGGACATTATGCTAAGTGAGATAAGCTAGTCAGAAAAAGCCAAATACTGCGCAACTCCGGTCATGAGGTACCTAGTTAGAGTCATCAAAATCGCAGAGATAGACGGCAGAATGGTGGCTGCTAAGACCTGGGTGGGAGAGAAAAATGCAGAGGTGCTTTACTGGTTACTGAACTTCAGTTTTGCAGGACGAAAAAGTTCTGAGAACTGGAAGATGTGAAGATACTCAACACGACTAAAGGGTACAGTTAGAAACAGTTACGATGGTAAATTTTGTGTTTACCACACACACACACACGAAATATATATATATAATTTAACCCCCATATTCAAAAATCTCAGCATACAATTAATATAAAAATGACTGAGATATTTTACGTTCTTTTTTATATGCTAAGTCTTCAGACTCCAGTGTGTATTGACACTGACTGCACATCTCAGTGTGGACTAGTCCCATTTCAAGTGATCAATACTCACGTGTGGTTTCCCCACCGGGACTGTGCTGGGCTCGACCGTACCTGTCACCCCTACCTGACAAACCTTATAGCTGGATCCAAGTAACAAAACTTTTTTTTGACAGGTGTTGGCAGGGTCGTCTTCTTGCAAAACCTTTTGGGAAATCTTTATTTTTTATTTTTTTCACATTTTAATTAATTTATTTATTTTTAAATTTACTTATTTATCCTATACAGCAGGTTCTTATTAGTTATCTATTTTAAACATATTAGTGTATACATGTCAATCCCAATCTCCCCCTTTTGGGAAATCTTATTTGTCCTCGGTCAGCTCTATGGAAAGGGCAAAGCTCAAACGATGCTGAACATCTCCCCAGGACCTGCAGGACATCATGCCCCTCCCTCCGACCCTACTCCGAGAGCTCACAGCTTAAAAGAGGGGCTGGTAACCAGCTAAAGCAGGCACAAGATGCTGAGGGATGGACGCGAAGAACAATGCAATTAGCTCCCACCCGTGATTTCTGATGTGCCAGGGAACAAGTAGAAAGTTTAAGTCATTTACCAAAATGACGTATGAGAGTTGTTAGTAACTAGCATTCACCTATACCCTGACCTTTCTCAGCTCTGATGTGCAACTGCTTTGAGTACATCTTCAAAGCACGAGTTTGTACAGAATTTAGTACACATTTATATTAAAAATACACAGAGAATAAGCACACTCACCAGGAAAGGCACTCGGCAAACCAATACCTCTGCTGGTGATTCTGATTCGAATAATCAGCTCTTCACTGAGTAGGAGGGCATTTGTCAAGTTAATGCTCCCAGAGTGTAAAGAGAATAAAATTTGGTGAACGTGAAAAAACTGTCTCTCTCACAGCTGAATCTAGCTTTCTTTGAATATAGCATTCTTTGAATATACCTTCAGAAAAATTGAAGACAGGGAGAATAGGAAGACGTTTCTAGTGCAAACACCCAACTGCTGTACATCCCAGACAAGAGTTTACTTTCTCAGTAGAACAAAGTACAAGAACAAAACTGCCACATACATGCTCTCCACCCCAAGTCACTCAGCAGAAAACTGCTCTGTGGCTAAAGGAAGCCCTAAGGAGGACCTCTCTGTAACCTCACATTTGTGCTGCACTGGTTGAAACCAATATAATGACTTCTTTGTGAAAAAATGTATTTTGCAGTAAATTATCAAAAGCTTCACTGAAGATCTTAATGGACATGGTTGAGTAAGGAGTACTAAACACGGCTATGTTTAGAGAACCCAAATTTACCAACTCAGCGTATTTCAGGGGTCGCTGGGCACTGAACTATTTTAAGAATAGCCAGGGAAAAAAGTTACAGACTACAAAGGGTGCAAATTTTATTCTTTAATTTAACACACTCACATCTAAATCCCCTCCTCCCACCAGCAATTCCTCCCTCCCCCATCCCACCTCCTCCCCCCACCCCACCCAAACAAATCTCACAAGAACTTAATACTGAAAACTTACCTTGGTGCATTCACTTCAGACAAACCCCTCAGAACTTATCATTTAATCCTATGCGTTAAACTCTAAGTTCTCACACCAATCTACGGGAATGTAGTTAATACTATAAAATTACACCTCGGGATCCATTACTTTACACCTCACAGATAAAACCATAACTTTGCTTAATAATTTAGATTGTGATCTCTCTAAAGCTCTACATCTGTCATCTCAAGTAACGGTGCTTACCTTATAATTTGCTTGCTAAACGGCACGTCACCAAAAAAACCCATTCATGCCTATCCCTATTAAAAAAAAAAAAGAAAGAAAACAAAACACTACCTCACTCACTATTCCTGGTTAAGGAAGGAATATTTCAGGGAAGGAGAAACTATTTCCATGCCCTAAGCCACCTGATAAAGGGGTGTGCACTGAAAAACTATAATGGCTTCCAGAGGATCCTTAAAATACATGGGGTTTTAAACACGCACACCATAAGGCCCCATTAATTCATTTAGTAACTCGTTTACTCGTAAGTCCTCATATAGTCAAGAGCAATTTCAAGGGCAGAAACGTATATGCCAGCACCAAGACCTTGTAAGGCTAAAACGAGCTCCGGAGTAGCAATAAGCAATAACTAAAGTAACAGCAGTAATAACACTTCCAGCTCCCTTCCCGAAGGAGGGGTCCTAAGAAAGCATTTAGCAGGAGACACGCAGCCAACGTGTACAGCTGCTGGTATTTTTGTCATTTGTCTGCCACTTCCGAGGTGTGCCCAACCTCTGACAAATGACCAAGGTCCTGAGGTTCTCGCGAACTCTGCAACATGGGGACGGACCTGCACGGTTTACTGAACTGAAGATTATGAAGACTGAAGTCTACGGTATTTGCAAAAGTAAGATTTGTCATGTGTTCCAGCAGTTACGTGGCTACTCTGATGCTTTTGTTTTAGTTAGCCTTTGGCATGGTGTCACCCACGTTTTAATAGAATCTATGCTGGATTTCTTAATTGGAAATGCCGCCAACCTACTTGTATCTCTTTAACGCAGAAGGGCTCATCTGGACAAACTGTAAATGAGATTCTAATAAATCCTGATCAAGACATGAACCTTTTCCACTACTGGGGAACAGCGACTTGAACCGACACACTCACCCCTTGATCAGGGTGGTAAGCACTCTGCATACTCAAAGCCATACCTTGGAGGCTCAAGGGTCAAATCAAGCCCGCAGGTGTGTTTATTTGGCTTACGCAGTGCTTTCAAAGTTCTAAACAAGTTGCCAAAGCATCAGGAGATGTGGCATCGAAATCTGCATTCTCGGATTATCTGGCCCTACAGGAAAACCTACCACCTTGAGACCACACACCCTCACAGCCCCAACTGGGAGCAACATGGACAAGGGCAAACGCTCTCCAAGCCGCCATAATCCCCACCAGGTCAGTTCCCTCACCGATGGGACTGCCAGATTTTTCTGGGCATTTATGTTTGCCACTCCTCCTTCAGATTCTGAAACTGTCTTTAATCCCTGAAATAAAGACCCACAATCTAATCTCATTAGTACTATGTCCAAACCCTCCAAGCGAACAAAATAAGCCCAAACAGGAATCTGAGTAGAAAACAAAATATTTTCATGGTTCTATGGTGGTAATGCTGATATGAACTATTTCATCTTCTTAAAATGTCATTTTTGAAAACGATTCACTTCTCTCATCCCTTCTTCCACACTTTTGGTTAGATTATTACTCTATCTGCCGTTAACTGATTGAGTCCCTTTCAAGCAGTATATCATTAATGAGGAAATCTTAGGGGTTAGGACAACATGCCACAGTTGGATACTTTAATGAAGGCACCAGGGGTTCGAGATATACTGCCCAATAGGCTGATGCTTGGACCTCAACTCATCGCTGCCACAGAACTTGGTAACGTGTTTTTTAAATGTTGGCTGGATGTTTTATTTGACGTATGCGTCATTCCCAACAAAACATGGACTATATCTGTAAAAGGATTCTCAAAGGGGGCTTTAAATGCTACACACAGTCTCTGGACAGAGACTCAAGCAACCACACGTGCACTGCCGCTCCCCCGGGCATTGCTTACCCATCGCACTGAGATAATGGTTGAAGGCCTGGCAAGGAGGACTTGGGGTTTGTGTTGATTTGTCACAACTCATGGGTGCCGGGCTCCTGTCTGTGTCAAAAGAGAAATACCCACTGGAGGATCGAGACAGCAGGGAAGATCTTCTCACGAAGATGAAAAGCGGGGATCTGGTAGCGAAAGGGCCGGGACTGGCCGGTGGGGCCAGTGGGCCCTGTGGGCTGCCTTGGGGGCAGCGGTCCCCTTCTCCTTCGGGATTACCTTGCCGCTCTGTCTGTAGAGAGATGGGGGCCCCAGGCCTGAGCTGAGGAGGCCTTTCGGCAGGCTGCAATTGTCCACCTTCTCTGTCACACTCAGAACTTACATCGGAAGGTTGCTTTGCCATTTGGTCTTTTTTTCTGCAAGGAAAATTAAAACTAGGGTTATCTTAAGCAAAACGATAATTACAATGAATACCTAAATGGGCAGACTTTCACCTATTCATGAAAAATCCTTAGAATAAATGCCCAACACTTTAATACTGTCATTGCTTATATAGCAATAGTTTTCCATACGTTTTTCCAAATAATAGTAAAAATAACCTGCATAACAAAGATAGCATTATCTTTGTTTGGGGGGGTGGGTGAGGTGGGTTGGAGGGACTAAACTCCGTACCACCAAACAAAACACAGCAACAATGTCAATTACTAGTGGAACTAGTGCTCTAACACCACACACACACACACACACACACACACACACACACGTTTTAGGAGAGGCTGCTTGTTTGAGATCTATTCACATGTGCTCTTTGCTCAGGCCCGACTAGAGTAAGTCAGAAACTCCCAGCGGGCTCTGATTTCCCGGGATCAGATACACCGCTGGAGCCCAGGAGCGGGCGCAGATGCAGCGATTGCAGGCGGCTGGCCGCGTTCCCCGCTCCGGCCCCATTGTTCTGCCGAAAGTGCTGAGGACAGCAAGTCTGGGGAAGGTTTGGCAAGGGCCGTCAGTCGTAGTAAGTGCGTCACAATAGAGTTTGTAACTCAGCGCGGCTCGGCCCAGCCGGGCTGCGGCTCTCCGCCCGCCCGAGGTCCCTCCCGCTCCCGGCTCGCGCGCCCCTCCTCCGGCTGCGGGGGCGGGGGGGGGGGGCAGCGCGCCACACCGAACTCGCCGGAACTTCTCCGAGGTACACCCGCACTGTTAGGTGCACACCTCCAAATAGGAGGGGGTCCCCAAAGCCGTCCCCTGGTGACCCCTGCAAAGTCTACAAGTAACTCCGCACGCTGGGCGGCATCGGGGCGCGCGGCTCCTGTACCCCATAGACTCTCCCCTCCGAAGTCAATCAGGCCGAAACTCACGTCCGCCCCTTCCCTTCCGAGCGTCGCGTCCGGGCCGGGGCCCGGCGGCGCCCAGCCCGCGCCCTTCGCCGACCCGGAGCCCCCTGACCGTCAACACGAAGGCGGCCCGGGAGACAAAGCCCGGGACTCGCGGTCGGAGCGCCCGGGGCAGCGGAGAGCCTGCAACTCGCCGCCCGTCCGCTGCCGCGCTCCGCCGGGCAGCTGAGGGCTCCGCACGCCGCGTCTCCGGTACGCGCTACCCCGGCCGCAGCCGCCGGGAACATCCTCCGCCTCCTCCCGCTCCTCCCCTCGCGCACTGCGCCCGCCGCCGCCGGCACCGCCGACCTCCCCGCGCCGCTGGCGCCGGGTGCCCGCGCTCCCAATTGGCCCTCGTGCGGTCGCTCCGCGCCACAGCCAATCGCCTGCGGCGGCGGGGGCGGCGCCTGCCCGACAGGCCGCCAAAGGCCAGGCGATTGTTGACAAACTCGCCTCCGAACGCGGCTCCGGCCGTCGCTGCGGCGAGAGCCGCGGCGAAGGTTTCCGCGGCCTCGGGGCCGGAGGCTGCCCAGGCTACCCCGCCCCGCCCCTCCGCCAGTCCGGGCGCCGCGCGCGCCTCCGCAGCTCCCGCCGCCCCCAGTAGCCAGTCACCTGGAGACAAAACAGGACCCTCACGGCCGGCCCCAGACTCCAGTCCCAGCAGCCGACCCCCGCCCAGGCCCGCTAAGATGCGGACCCTAAAGGTCACCCCTTCCCCAGCTGTAGCCCCCATCCTCCTCCAACTTCCTCCCTCTTTCTCCCCGTGCGCCACGGGACACGCACCAAATCTGAGCGGCTACCCCTGGCCACCGACGCGCATTTCCGCGCGCACCCGTGACCCCCGCAGACAAGGAACACATCCATAGCCCCATCCCCGGTGTCCGGCGGGCCTTCCTCTACCTGCGCCAACCCCGAGTAACAGGCCCCCGAGGGCACGGCACTGCCAGCCAGCCAGCACTGCGCTCGGGCACGCCCGAATCGCTAAGACGGTCTGGCCCCACGGTCCGGGCAGGTTCTACAGCCAGCGGCTGGTCCATCGCGTGGCCCCAGCGGTCGGAGGAGGCCCTCTGTCTCTTGCTGTCTGTGGACCGTGCGTCTGGCATCGTCCGCAGGGCACCCGCACACCGGACAGGACCCCCAGACACGTCCGAGAGAAAGGACGAACGCAGCAGTTGCCCAAAACGTCGGCCTGAACGAGTAAAAGGAAAAGCCAAGTCCCGTCAGTTTAATCACCATTACTGTTCCATAAGTCCTTCACAGCGGGCCCGCGACCGAGAAAAGCCGAGACGCGAGTCCGGCTCGTACCTCGCGGCAGCTACTCGTGCGCCGCCGGGGCGGGCGGGCGGGCGGCGAGACTTCACGGCTGGGCGCGCAGCCCAGTCCTGCGCGGCGCCCCCCAGCTCCCGGGCCAGTGCGGAGAGCACGCGCTGCCTCTCCCAACCGGCCCGGAGACGCTTCACCACCCCCGCGTGCCGCATCCCCGCCCAAGCCGTACTTCGACTAACTGCTCGCAGCCTCGGGGCGGACGACCCCTCCCCAAAGAGTACCTGCCTGGGGAGGGAACTCGACCCTCACTGGTGACCGCCTCCTGCCGCGCCACAAGCCGGACGGGGACGCGCGCCTCTGCCTGCACGTGCGCGGGAAGCGGGCTGGAGGTGGCGCCGTGCTGGCTCCCGCGCCAATCTTCCACCAGTACCCGGCCTGCTTCCCGGGATTCGGAAGTATTTACCTTGCGTTTCTCGGTCCGAGAGTCAGAGTCAGACATTGGGGGGACTAGAGCCAGGGGAAGGGCACCGAGGCGGTGGCGGCGGCGGCGGCGGCGGCGGGAGCGAGGCGAATCCAGCAGTCTGAAGCGATGCTGGCCTCAGAGGGCAGGGCGCTCAGGGAGGCTGAGAGAATCTGGTGACGGCGGCGGCGACGAGGGACGCAGCGCTCCTGCAAGCTCGAAACCTGGAGGCTGCGCGGAGCGAAATGAAACCTGCGCGACTTTGCTCCCCAGCTCATGCTGGAGGCCCCGCGCTCGCGCCCAATCACCGCGGGCCCCGCCCCCGCTAAGTCCCGCCCGGCGCGCGGGCTGGCAAGCCCCGCCCCCGCGGCGCCGCGGCCGCCGGCGCTTGCAGGCACGGACAGGTAAAGGCGGGGGTGTCCCTGCTGGGTTCCCAGCTGCGCGCGCCGCCGTCCCTGCCCCTGCCGGGCGTGTTTACTGGAGTGACTTGGGCTGCGGACTGCTCTGTGCGCACCCATCCCCCACCCCAAAGTGTGCCCTCTCCTCTCTTCCCCGCCGCCAACACCCCCGCAACCCCCCGGCAATCCAGTGGTGGCCACGGCGTGCGCGTGGAACAGAGGGGGTGCTCCGGGCACACTCGGAGCCAGGCCCGGCCGCTGCCGCCAGCGGAAAGCCTCAGGAGGCGCCCCTGAGCCCAGGCTCTGCCTCGGGAGTTCTCTCGGCCGCCCTGGGGCAGGCGCCAGGACTGGGTGGGTCCTCGGGAACGCGCGGGTCCAAGGGTGAGCAGGGGGTCTCTGAGCTCTCCTCCCTTCCAGATTCCGGGGGTCCGCGTGGGACCCCCATCCGCAGGTTGCTCATCTTCCTCGCCCTCGCCTCACGCGGTACTTTTTAGGCGCCCTCTCTATGCCACCCCGCAGGGCCACCTAGTTTTTCTCCCGCGCCGAACCTCCCCGGTAAGAGGCATAGCCTTTGCTGAAGAGTTGAGAAAAGGGCCAGGAGCGATCCCCGGAGGCGTTTTTTCCGCAGCCCTGGTGCGAGGCGGGAAGCCAGTGAGCGCAGAGCAGGTGAAATAGGGAAATGAAAAAAGAACTAAAAAAAAAAAAATCATTTTAAGAAAAAAGGACTGAGAAGAGTCGTGGCCTCCAGGTGGGAGAGAGGATGGTGCCTCCACTGGTTGGGATACTCGAGATTTGCTGGGCTCTCAGAGAACCGTCCAGGAGCCGTCCCTAGGCGTGTTACGGCCAGAGAAGACAGCGCCGAGGGCTTCGGACGGCGCCGTGCAGAGCAGTAGGGAGAGTACCTCCCACCCTTCCTCCCTGCGAATCCCCTTCCCCTTTTCCTTGGCGTCCGAAGGCCCCACTCCCGCTCCTTCCCCGGAAGACCAAACTCCGTGAACACCCTGGTCCTCCTCTAGGTCCGCACCCCTATCTGACATTTAAATGCGCATCCTGCATTCCCACTTCTGCCCTTCTCTGGGCTCCCCTGGTTTTGAGAGGCCCGCAGCGGAGTAGTGGGGGGCAAATCGCTTGGGAGATGGAACATCCCGCCGCGGGAGAGACCAGGCTAGATGGACTACAGACTCAATTTAGGGGCCTCCCTAACCCGCACCCCAGAAGGGTGCCTCGGTGCAGAGAAGCAAGACAGTGAGGAGTTGTCCCGCCGTCTGGCCACCTTGGTCAATTTTTATGTTTTGTAAGCAGATACGGAACGTCAGCGTGGCAACACAGCCCCAGGTCAAAGTCTTCTCCGCGCATCCTCCCGAGAGTCCTTAGCGATGTGAAGGAGGCCAAGGGTTTCTGGAGGGGCTTGAGAACGCGCGCCGGGCTCCACCCCGGGGATTTCGCTGCAGGAGGGAAAGGACGCGGGTGTGGATGTGGCGAAGTAGACGCAGAGGCGAGAGGTCTACAATACCCGCATCTGGAGCTCCCGTTAAGTGTTACAGGTGGCGGCCACAGGCAAACTCTGCGCCTTAACCGCCTATCGTGGCGCCCGGGGAAAACGGACCAACCTGCTGTGCGGGAGAGGAGCCCCAAACCCGCCGCGCGCCCGAGTGCTCCGCGCTCTCCGTGGAGTTGGACGACGCAGACAGGGACCGGAAAAGAACCACACAGAAAAAACCCTGATGGTTGTCTTCTGCTTCTGTGCAGCTCCGCCGCCCCCGCGTCGTCTGCTCTAGTGACCCTGTAAACACTAAAAAAAAAAAAAAAAAAAAAAGGAGTCGGGGAAAGCAACCGTCTAAATACTCTTATTTGGGGCACAAGCAGGAGGTCGGCTCGGAGGCGGAGGCGGCAGTTCGTGCAACCCACACTGTGCTGCGGAGCTTCGGCCAAGCGCCTGGCATCGGGTGACCACGAGCCCTTTCCGCCCTCTCCCGCAGAGTCCGGGTCTAGAGAAGGGCGGGTGGGCGTTAGGTCTCCGCTCCCGGTCCTGGATGTCGCCTTTGCAGACACAAGCAGAGCGATGTCCCCTCCTGCCTCCTCCACGAGATGTGGAGAGGGAGAACGGAGGATGGCTTGGACTGAAAACAAGAATGAAGTCGGGCGACATCTACGGCCCTCGCTGGAACCACAGGCGTCGCCGGCGTGGTCTCTCCAAGTTCCGAAACCAGCTTAACTGCAGTGTATTGCCCTGCTCCACCTCTCCGTCCTCTGAAAGCAGCGGGAGCCTTCCTAACGCTTAATATCTTTATTCAACTTTATCTGTCTCTTTGCTCGTCTCAAGAATAGATTACACATTCATTCGGTCAAAACGTTTTCTGCGCTTTGTCTTCCGGGAGCTGCCTGCCCTGGAGGGACGAGCCCCGGTTCGTGCTTTGCCCAGAGCAAAACTCCAGGCTCACACTTCCCTCTCCCCTCTCGTGTATTTCCAGCCCCAAGTGGGCTGGAAAAGCATCACTTGCTGGACTGAACCTTTGCCGGCGGGTGTTTGATTTTCATAGTTTTATTTCTTTCCACCCAACACAACAGTCTTCCCAAATCACTGGGAATCTGAGTCACCACTGACAGCGGGAGGCCTTTGGTGGCAACCAGTTCTGGAGCGCCCTGAAAGGGGAGCCCACTCTGTCTAGGGGGATCTGGTGACTTAGGCGGCAGAGGGCATGGCCCGGCCAGTCGTGGTTACAAGGAGGGGATAAAACGCCACACTCTCGGGGCTGCCACCTGGCTCCCTTTCCCAACAGCCTTAGTGCGCCTCGCCAGGCTCAGCGGGACCCCCACTGCACGACCAAAATCCCTGAGGGCCGCGGCCCAGCGCGTGCCAGCCGGCCTCGGGCCCCAGCTCCAGGCGTCTGAGAAGCGTTCTGACAGCTGCCGGCGGGCCACCACCCTTCCCGCCACCCCCGCTATAAGTTGGCTCCCAGCTTGGGCCGCGGAGACCGCGCTCCTTCCCGGGCCAGGGGATGCTGCGGTGCTGGGTAGAAGGCCCAGGAGGCCATCGGGTTGGCGATTCCAGCGATTGGTGCGTGGAATATTAAAGGCGGAGATCACCCTCAGGGCATCATCCTTCCGTGAGTTGCACAAATAGAGCAACTGCAAAACACGACACAAAGGGACGGGTCAGATGTGCTCACTCGTAGCGATTTGATGCCAGCGGCTTGACGCCCACCCCCGAAGCCCCGGCACACCGAGCAGCCGCTGACACTAGTTTCCCTTCCGATTTCCTGGGACCCAGGAGGGTAGAGGCTGTTGGTCACCGTCACAAGCCTTCTTCATCTTAGAAATTCCTAACTCTGACACTTAGTCTGGCAGAAGCCCGCTTATTCCGTGAAGGGGTAGGGGTGGGCTCCAAGTTAGCTGGCAGCCGGAGACCAAAATCAGACAATTTATCAACTTGCCCCTTTCCAGCCCTTCTCTCTCCACCCCTTCGCTCCCCTCCGATCCCCTTCCCCCCACCTCTCCTCCAGTTCTTTCCCTTTTCCTCCATTCCACCTCTGGAGTGCCTGGGGTGCCACCCTCTGGCGTACAGAGGCAACTGAACGGGAAGAGCATCAGAACAGGTGAACCAGAGGAGACCTGCCCCAGTTCTCTCGGGACTAGCACCTCCCACCCATGGCTGGCAGCAGGCCATGGTTCCTGAAACACCAGCACAGCGGGCCTGGGGGACCAAGACCAGGCACTGGCACCCTTGTGTGCCTTTCACCTGGCTGCTGTGGGAAATCTACCTGTGGGAAATTAGCACAAAAGAACCCCACTGACACCCTCCATGTTCTGACAACCTCTGGAAGGCACGGATAAGTCTTCCTTGCAGAAGGGAGAGGGAAATGAAGGCCAGTGATTTTGCAGGAGCTGCATTGAGTGTGTTTTTATTTCATTTTCCATGGTTTAGGTGCCAGGAGAAAGGAAAAAAAAAAAAAAGCTCTCAAAAATAATAGATTGTTTTCCTAAACCTTGACAAGGGCGAGACAGAAGAACTGCTTTCCTTTCCACTTAGCAGCTACGCACTTTACTCCTCCATTTTTCAAGTTTTCAGCCAGCCGTAAATTTCTTCCGCTCACCAAATTACAGTTAGGCCCCAGGTTTTTATGGTTTATGTTTATGGTTTTAAGTACATCGCTTAACACCAGCCCCACCTTTGCTCTCATGGTGGTGGCCATCGCTGAGCTGCACTAATGCTGTTAAGACTACACGTCTTTGCAGCAGTTCAAAATGCCATGTCAGGTGTTCAGAGACAATGAGAGTAGGGCCCCCAAAAGAGGGGTGGGGGAAGAGCATGAATTTTAATAGTTCAACAATCCATCTTCCCTTACAGTGTGCTCTATTACGTCAGTAATTTCTAATGAAAACCTTCATTCTTTACACGCTGTGGTTAAGCATCATCAAATCAGTACTGAAAAGACTTTGATCATATTTGCAAGATGTACTATGATGAACTTTCACTGACCAAGATTTCAAAGTTTGTAATTAATACTCCTGACAAATCCCTGACTAATCTGTCAACTCTCAATGTCTCAACCCACACAGTTCAAAACCATGAGATGGTGTACAAATCCCTACACTTTCCACGTATTGTAATATCATTATTCAAGACAATTTTTCCTTTCGTCAGCATTATGAAACTCAACCAGTTTTGTCATCTATTCCGCAACAGGAGAAGTTCAATTTTTCGAATGAGCCCTGTGTGGAAGGGAATATGGGTTTGGTCCGTCTGATGCCGAACACGGAATGAGGGTCCAGAGGTAGAAATTACAGGAGGCAGGTTTCTATTCGATATTGTTACACCTTTAGGAGTGAGAATAAAGTAGGTTTTTTATGAAAAAGGAATCCAATGGCTGGTGAAAAAGAGTGGTTCCTTGCATGTAAGTGTTCAGGGACCAAACCCTCCAAAGACATTTATAAAGGGGAATACTGGATTGACTGAGAAGACTGTTGATTGCTAAGATTCTTTCTAAACCTGAATTTCTGGGCCTGTGTGAAAGAGCCCTCCTTCTGGCTTTCTCCGTGTGTCACAGACTGCAACATGAACCCAGAAGGATTAGTGTCCAGATGGAAGGATCAGGCATCATTCCTATTATAACGCGTTTGACTCTGATCCCAGGTTGCCTCCCACCTCTGCCTGTGGGGACGATAATAATAATGATCATTCTTCTACTTACAAAGTATGTACTGTCGTCCACCCTGTGTTAGGGGTTTGCTGGGCACTGGAGTTAGAGGCGCGCACTGCAGAGACAGGCCTCCTACCTCGTGGAGCTATCAAGCAGTTTTAGGGATTTTTTACAAATACGATCTTCATACCAAGTAAACTTAGGTAGCTACTGTAGCATTGGCTAGTACTCAATTCCAGCATTTTCTTATTACCAGAGAGCCCTTTAGGACTTAGCCAAGTACTATACAAATTTAGTTTTATTACCAAACATATACTTCCATACTGTGAACATAAAAATGGTACGTACTGTAGCCACCTTCCCTCACCCCATCCTGCCAGCATGTGAGCCAACTGTGCTGGATAAAGCACCCCGAGCCCGCCCATCTCTTTACAAAGAATACTCACCAGTTTTTGAAAAAACATCCATGGAGAAGCGCCCTTTAAAAATAAGAGAATATGAACAAGTTACAAATTCTTGCAGAAAATTTTTAAAAGGACAGCCCCAAAGCAAGGGAAGTACTGGTCTAAAAATAGGAACATAAGGTCCATTGGAGGTATCCGTGAGCAGGATTGGAGAACGTCTACTTTAAAGAAACAGGAAACAGCCCAAGAGGGAGGGACAGTATGCGGATATGTGAATATGTGGATTTGGGGGGAGGGATTTATAACATCGGTTTTGCTTTCCATCCCCACCTGGTTGCAGTAGATTAGTTTCTTCTTCCTCTTGTTGACTCTCCCTGCATTTTCCTTCTTCCAGTTGGGAGCGCAGGATGGCCTAGGATGGGCAGTGACTAAGCTTTACAGCCCTCTAAACAAACTCTATTTTTCCATGGTGTTGGTGTTCATTATACAACAGATGCCCAAGGTACCCGGTGTGCTTACAACACCCCAGCTATTCCTAAGACTCTGTGCAGAAGGTTTTCCTGCCTCTTCCCATATCCCCACATCTCTGTTCCCAGCACCAGACGACCTTATGCTGTTCTCTGTTTGTGTAAAGTCCCTTACCCCAAGTTGAAATGTCCCTTAATTAGCCCCTTTCTTGCCTGGGCACCGTGATAAGAGTCTTTTTCTCCACCCCTTGAACCTGGGCTGCCTTGTGACTTGACCAATAGCATGTGCAGAAAGGGACACTGTGTGAGTTTCAGAGCTCAGGCCTCAAGAAGCCTTGCAACTCCTGCTGTTGCTCCCCTGGGACCCTGAGACCCCTTGCTGTGCAGAAGGCCAGTCTGTTGGAGGATGAGAGGCTATGTGGAGATGGGCCGAGGTGCCTTGGCCAAGAGCCAGACCCACTGCTAGATACATGAGTGAGGCCCTCAGGCCTGTTAAACTCAGATGACTGCAGTGACCCTACCTAAGACTAGCGGAAGAACTATACCAGAACCCAGGTTGCCTACTCACAGAATTGCAAGAAATAAACAAGTGTTATTTCATGACACTAAGTTTTGGGGTTGTATGTTACACAGCAATAGGTAACTGAAACAAAAAAAATTGTAATTCAAATTGCCATCCACGGGGGTTATCTTCAGCTGCACTTCTACCTTCTTACCTTAGTTATCTGAGGACAGTGCTGTAATTGTACCATTAAAGCAGTTGACAGGTGTAGCTGACCAATAGGCTTAATGGAAAAGAGAGAATGTCAGTCCTGAAAGAATAGCTTATAAAGCCGGATGAGTGTCCAGTTAGTGGGTATCTGGGAGAGAATATGAATAGCGGGCTGGAGCTCTCACTGCAGGCCACCACCCAGCCCACTTCCCTAGTGCAGTTTAGAAGGCAAATCACCAGGACTTGCCTTATAACCATCCTCCACTCCTTCAGCATCTCTGTGAGGGGCTCTAGCCTCCACCGTAAATCCTCGGTACAAGCAAAGTGTCAAGGATGGGGGAAAAAAGACAGAAAATATTTGCAACTAGGGATCCCAAGTCTTGTAAATGCTTAAGTTCTCCTGTGCCATTAGTAGAGGGAAACAGATGGGGTCTGGTCAGGCCCAGCCAGAGGCACCCTGTGTGATGGACGGGTGCCTCTTTATCACCTCACTTCACCAGGACTGCAGTGTTTCCTGACTCGCAGAGATGCCTTAAACAAGGGTGGCCAGCAGGCGTTCATCTCCAAGGCCTGGAGTCTGTCTACACTAGAGTGCGGGTGACAGGATGGAATGAGGTACTTATGTGAAGGCCACAGTGTAAGATGCAAAAGGCAGCAAAGCAGAAAGTTATCAACTCTTTATCCCCCAAATACCATTATCAAGGCCTCTAAAAGCTTCCAAAAAACTCATATCCAGGGAAGTTTCAATGTGAATCTATCCATTTACACATAAACTCGGGGGGCTGAGTTGACAGGATGTGAAATCAGGCATGGGTACGTGGATGCATGACTTGCCATTCTGTCTGGCTGGATTTCTCTTTACTCTGTGATGCCTAAATTTTCTCATTTAAAACAGCTGTAAAGAGCATCCTCCTTAAAGACGAAGGTATACATCAACACGTATGCTTTCCAACAACTGAGTCGGTGGACTCCACTTGGGAGAGGATGGGCAGCGTGAAAGTGACGAGCTGGGGAATAGGTACAGAGACACCTTATCTTATGATTCGACCCCTTTAAGATGTCTGAAACCTTTCATAACAATGGGTGCACGCGCATGTGTGTGAAACAATGTCAGAATGTATTTCTTCATTTCAGTGAACCACCTTCTCCAAATAGTTGTTGAAAATGTTAAATGAAATGGGTATCAGAGGTATCAGCGCACATCCCTCAGGCACACCTCAAACATTTCTCATCAAGAGAAAGGTCGATTCATCTTTGTGGTCTGTCTTCATCAGCCATGGAAAAGTCATCCAGAGTTTCTCCGCTCTATTTATTTTTATCCTGGAATCTGGTTCGAGAACCCTCTCCGCTCTTTTCCGTAGCCCCTTTATTCAGACCTTCATTACGTTCTCTAGATTCTTGCTGTGCAAGATTACCTTCCTCGAGTATTTTTTTGATCTGATCATTCTGCTTCCCAAAAGCCTGGAATCACGTCCACCTGCTTCTCAGGTTAAGGTAAAATGACCGATTGTGAACTTGAGTCCTTTAGCAGCACTCGATGTTTTGAGTTCCCGTAACCAGTTTCCTCATCCACCATCCAAGCACAATCTGCACTTTCTACTTGGGGCCAAGGAAACTTATCTTGCCTTTCACACGACACTCTTCACTATCGGGATCTGGACCACATTTCCATTCTCCCTCACTTGCCACACTGCAACTGAACCAGGTCTCTTCTGTACTTGGTTACAGATTTACTGCCTTTGTAAAGCCATCCTAAAATAGTTGCTGTGTTAGTCGAAAGAACCTGGACAGGTCATTTCATTTGCCAAGCCTCAGTTTCTGCATCTGTAGAAAGAGAATATTATCTCTCTCTTAGGGTTTTGTAAGGATTAAGTAATAAATATGTAATAATATACTTATATTACATAATAATAATAATAAAAGCATTTAGCATTACTGGCCTCGTCACATAGTAGGTACTAGCTAGATACTGATTCCCTCCATTTGCTTTCTTTTTTTACTTTTATTTGCATTTATTTTTTGCGGCATTTATTCCCGGGCCATAAGTTTTTGTTTCTTCAGTTTCTTCTAGGATATTTTTCTCCTGGGCAACCTCCTCTTCTGGTTTAGGAACAATCTGTTCTTTTTCAGTAAAGATCATCTCAATGCAGCAGGGACAGCACATGTATGGGCTGATCCGGCCATGAGCTCTGTAATTCCTGCGCCGCATCTTGGGGGCTTTGTTCACCTGGATGTGACCAGAAAATCTACATCTAAGCCCTTAAGTTCAGCATTACTCTCTGCATTTTTGAGCATGTGCAGTAAAAATTCAGCACTGTTTCTGGGCCACCGACCCTGCGTGCAGCCCCACTGTCTGGCCTGGGCACACCTACCAGCTCCACCACTGTAACGACGGAATGGCACACATTGCTTCTTTAAAGTGACGTCCTTCACATACTTGGTGGCTTTTCGGATATGCCTACCCTTAATGGCTTGGGCAGTTTCACGAGTGTTCTTAAAGTGAACACGAAGAGTTGAACCTCTTGACTTGCATGATTTTGTGGGGTTTTCTAGGTCAAGTGAATAGCGAACCATTTTTAGAGGTCACCTCAGGCCGCTTACCCGAAAAGCCCTCCATTTGCTTTTCTGTCACTTTTATTTTCCCTGAATGCTTAATTCTTATCTGTATATCTATGTATGACTATTATATATATATAATTTTTTTCAGTTCAAAAATTTCCATTCACTCTTCTTTACAGTTTCAATTTCTTTGCTGAGACTTTCTATTTTTTATTTGTTTCGAGTGTATTCATCATTGCTGGTCGAAGCATTTTTATGACAGCTGCTTTAAAATCGTCAAATAATTCCAACATCTCTGTCACCTCTTGGCATATATTGATTGTCCTTTTTCATTCAGTTTGAGATCTTCCTTGTTCTTGGTCTGATGACTGTTTTTCAACTGAAACTTGGACATTTGGGGTATTATGTTTTGAGACTCCAGTTCTTATTTAAATCTCTGGTTGTAATTGGCCTCCTCTGACAGTGCTTTGACTGTGTCAGGCAGCAAAAGGATATATCTTTCTGGGTGTTATTAATAAAGTCTCTTCCAAAACTCACTCTTGGGTCAGTAACAGAATGTCAGGGCACAGGAGAAGAACACAGCTGCTCTTGGCAGGTGACATGGCACTGTTCAGGCTTTTGCTCGACTTGCCAAGGGAGAACGATGGCCGAGTGGCTGCCCCCTGCACTCTGAGACCCCTTCTGGCTTTGGCTGCCTGGAAGAGTGCAGCCAGGACCAGGGGAAGTTCCACCCATCACTTACAGAATGGCCTCCCATGCCTATGCTGACCTCGAGGAAAGGACAACCTGCCTTACAAAAGGGTAGTAAACCCATTGGAAACATTGATTTTACTTTAAAATTTTATTTTTTTGGAAAAACATTGATTTTAAAGAGTGATAGTTTGGAGCATATCTTTCAGGAGGTCTGGGCTGGTTAGAAATAAAAGAATAATACCTGTCCTTATATGTCCCGTTACCACATAGATGCTACTCAGATCAGGTACCTCCAATAGCAGAGCTAGATTTTACATGGTTAGCATTGCATGTGCGTGGATGATAGAGGAAAAGGTTTACATGGGCATCTGACCCCCCAGATGCCTGGGAAATCAGGGGTGATGGGTCTGCAGAGAATTCTCTCACGAAAGCACACCAGGCAGCCAAGGTGTGGAATGAGGCTCCACCACTCCCTCGTCCTGTGACCGTGGGCAAATAGCCTTCCCTGACCTGTTTCCTCATGTGTGAAATGATATCATGGGTGTGTCCTAAAGGTGATTTGCAAGAGTGTCCTTCTTGGTACCAATGACTATAGCTGGTTAAAGCACAGAAGTGGAAACTTGTAACCTTACCAAACCAAACCCCAGATACACTTGCTATAAGATAGCAGTTACACCTACTTTTCAAAAGGAATCCCTATGCAGCCCGTCTTTACTTTCTAAGGCACTGTTAGATATTGGGGGGGCTATTCACGTAATCTTCTGCCCCTTCTTCTTCAACTGACTTATTTCGGATTGACTAGAAAATGAGCCAGAAACTTTCAAAGAAGGGGAAGCTTAAAACAATTAATCGACAAATATTTTTCAATCTAAAAGATGAGATGAGGGAATAAGTTGAAGTGATTGGTGAAGTGAGGTTTCCATGTTGCTTGTGCCTATCATTTACGGCCTTCACTGCTGCTGTGACATATAAGTGAGATTCTGCCAGGTGCCTCTGGCCACCTTTACCTGCCTTTAGCCTCTGCTGCTATCCCACGCTTGTGTTGTTCAATCCTAGTCCCCAGGGGACATGTCGTAGATTGGTACCCCCCAGCCTTTGCCAAGGGGTCACCTCTTCCGCGTAGTGTCCACGCTTTCCACACCCCTTCCCAGGTGGCTGAACACATAAAGGTACAGAGGGAGCCACTCGGCTGCCTTGATTCGGCAGCATGCCTGCATCTCCAGCATCTTTATAACAACATCGTGCAGCTATGTGACCCCGGTGTTCTGTGCTCTGCTCCCTGAGATGGCCATTTACTGGATATCTACTGTGTGCCAGCTTACAGACGAGGTCTTTATATTAACTGCCTCCTCCTTCAGTCCTCATAACAAGTCTGTCAGCTACCAGCCCATTTTACAGATGAGGAAACCAAGGCTTAAAGAGTTTAGGATTTTGCTCCAAGTCACATACCTCATAACTGGAACAACTAGGGTTTTCATCCAGAGCTTTCTGCTTCCACAGCTTCCATTCTGCCTCCATCTTTCCCCCAGTGCCTCACTGTTCCCAGTCTCTGGAGGGTACAGGGTGTTGCCCTGAGGAAATGCCTCCACCACTGCAGCAAACGTATGACCTGTGCTATTCTCCCTAAGTCAGAATCAATACTCCACACGTGTCCAACGTGGAAAGCATGGATCTGACCAGCCGCAGGTTCCCCAAGAGGACTTAGGACAGTAATGGGTGGTGCAAGAGGGCTCTCAGATGTTGCCTCTGCAGGAAGGTGGGGAGGACACTGGCTTCAGAGCCAGTCACCATGACGTGAAAGGGCCAGTCTGATGCTCTTCCCAAGAAGGACAAGCCTTCAACTCTCCAGAAAACAAGCCAATGAGGCTCAGATACAAGGGTCTTCAAGAAACAACAGATTCTCTACCTGTGGACAGAGGGCCACTTGCTCTGTGGATTCTCCTCTTACACAGGCCTTCCTGCCTCTTCTGGTCCAAACATAAGTCAAATCCCTTAAGTCACCAAACACAAGTCAAATCCCTTCAAAGAGCAACAGGCTGACTGTCAAATAGTGAAAATCGCCTCAATCAAGTAATTACCCTGCAGCTGGTACCACGTGTTGCGAAGATTTCCAACTTCTCTCCCGTCCATCCACCTCTCTTGCAGAATTGCCTGCCTCTGTAGACAAACATTCTCTAAAGGGTCAGAATGGTAGGTCTGTAACAGCTAATCTGCCACCTTAGCCCCAAATGCCAGGCTAGGGGTCAACATAAAGGAAAACATACCCGAAACCTTTACGTGGGGCAGAATCGCACACTGTGCGCTGTGCTTCCAGCCCTGTCAATTTACCCAACAACCATGGGAAAGGGGAGCTCTGCTCCTGTTTCTACTGACCACTGGCCAGCTCCTCAAGGCGGGGCCAGTCCTTAGCTTCTTGGTCCCAAGAATACATACATTCTCATGGTTGCTATGGCCAAATCTCATTAGCATGAAATGAAATTCTGTGGTTCTGTTAAATAATCAGGACTCCAGCTTAATATTTTCTCTGAATCAATATGAATTATATTTTATGCTGATTACTTCTTCATCTGATAAAAATGTTTAGCATAGTCTGAGATGTTAGAATGGAGAAACTGCGTTCCTTACCAAACAAAAACAACAACAAAAATGCCTTCATTTAGCCTAACTAGAGAGTTTATTTTGAGGAGAGACAAATTTACCCTCCAAGTGTTTTTCCTATTGCAATGCTTCTCGACCAAAGAGTACATAATTCTGTTCTTTTCTAAGTATTACTGGCAAAGCCCATTTTAGTAAAGGAGTGGGACTTTCAATCCTGATGTTGTGACTTCCTTATCTCTAAAATGTCAGAACCAAGTGAGTTTGGCACAGAGTATTTATAAATATTATTATTATTGCGTGTTCTTTACTTAGTAATAAAAAACAATTTTTTTTATAACTCTGGCATTTTCTAATACAAAGTCTGCTTAATCATCATTACTTAACTCAAGAACGCTGAGACAGAGGTATCAACTTTAACCACTTAATAAGAACTTCTGACATTTATTCATACTGCTACTGATTCATAAGAGGAAAAGTTTAAAAAGAAGACAAGTGCATATAGCCTTCCCTTTAGAATACAGGAAACCATATAAAAGTATTGGCAATGGAATTAAAGTAACCACAATGCCGCCCTTGGTAGCATTTTCTACAAAGGCATTTACATGAACCGAGAAAGAATATTAAATTAGGTGGTTAAAGTAAAACTTCACTACTAGCTTCACACGTTTTCATACATGAGATTATGGCATTTTAATCAGCTGATAGTTCAGCCGTATAAGTACAGACCCAGAGGAATGTGAACATACCCAAGAAGGAATAATTTTCAGTCAAACTATTTTTTTCAAGAAGCAGAAGCTACAAAAACTGCCAGAACTAAATATACAGTAAGAGTCAGTCACAAGTTATTATGGAGAAATTCTGTGTCCACGGGTCCTGGAATTTCGAATTTCATCAACCAAATGATTTCACAAGCAATTTGGGAGGACTTCTAGTTAAGATGTAAAAAGATTCAAGAGAACTTAGCTCCCATGGTAACAACCAGAAGTTGAACCCACAACTGAATCAAAGATTTCTGAGACCGTGTTCCAACATCCTGCCAACTCAACTGCTGACAGGACCGAAAAGGAAGTATGGGAGTGGGGGTGGGGTTGGGCTAATTAAAGCAGCCCCTGCTCAACTTGACTCTGGAACCCTAACGATCAGCCCCATACCCTAACCACCAGACAAAAGAAAAGGAAATAAACAAAAGAAAAGAAAATCTGTTATACATTGTGTCTGGAGTATAATCAAAAGGTATAAGATCTGCAAAGAAGCAGGAAAAATAACCGAAAATCTAGAGAAAGCACAATTAGTAAAATCAAACTTACAGATGACCAGTCAGTTTTAAAAACAATTATTATAAATGTATTCAAGAATTTATAAGAAAAAAATGGATATAATAGATTAAAAGGGGATACTTCATGAGATGAATATGACCTCTAAAAAAGAATGAAAGGAAAATTTTAGAACTGAAAAAAGGACTGTTTAAAAATGAAATAAAATAAATGTTTTATTTAAATATTGAAAATATTGTAAAATGAAACAAACCCATTCATGGATGGGTTTAATAGCAGAATGAACATTGCAGAAAAAGGTTAGTACACTTGAAAACAGATCAGTATTATTCTAAGTGGGGCAGAGAGAAAAAAGAAAAAAAAAATGAAGGGAACATCAGTGCCCTGTGGGATTATATTAGCAACCTAACATACATGCAATTGGAATCCCAGATGTCAGAGAGAATGGGAAAATTCTAGAAGACATAATGGTTGAAATGTTTCCAACTTTGATACAAAACATCCTCTATATATTCAAGAAGTACAATGAACGCCAAATAGATAAATTTAAAAACAAATCAAAAAACCCCATACCGAGGTACACCATAGTAAAATTGCTTAAAACAAAACGTAAGAAAACATTGTAAGCTTAGTCAGAGAAAACTTAATCTCATGTATGGGAAAAATGTTAAGAATGATAGCTGAATTCTCATCAGACACAAGGAAAGAAAGAATAGGATAACAAATTAATCTAAAATTCAACATCCAGTGAAACTGTCCTTTAAAAATGAAGATGAAATTAAAAATATTAAGATGAGTAAAAACTGGGAGATTTGTTGCCATAGACTCTCACTACAAAAAAATTGCTCCCAAATTTTCTTTATTCTCAGAGGGTATTACACCAGATAAAAACTCTCATTGACAATTTTATACAAAATCTCTTTAAAAAAATAGAGGGTGAAGGAACATATTTTTCCTCTTATGAAGCCAGCATACCCTGATGCCAAAAGCTAACAAGATCATAACAAGGAACTAAAAGACAAATATTCCTTATGAACATAGATACAGTAATCCTTAACAAAATGTTTGCATGTAAAATCATCTGTATATAAAATGGACAAGCATCATGGCCAAGTGGGATTCATCCCCAAAATGCAAGATTGGTTTAAAACTAAAAAATCATGTAACTGATTACATTAATGGAATCAAGGAGAAAAATCATATGATCGATATGCAGAAAACAATTGATTCAGAAAAAGCTTTTGATAAATTACAAAATATTCAAGATAGAAACTCAAAATAGGAGTAAAAGGGAGCTTCTGCAATCTGATAAAGGACAGCTATGAAAAACTTACAGTTAATATCAAAATATAGACGTCTTTCCCCTAAAGACTGAGGAAAAAAGCAAGGATGCCTCATTTCAATATTTCCTTTCAACACTGACCTGCAGGTCTCAGCCAATGCAACAAAGCAAGAAAAATGCATTAAAAAATACAGATTGGTAAGAAAGAAGTAAAATGTTTTTATCCTCAGATGATATTACTGAGTACTTAGAAAATCTCAGGGAATCTACAAACTACTTGAACTATTAAGTGATTTCAGTGAGCTTATTGTACAAGTCAATGTAGAAAAATTCATTGTGTGTGTACTAAATATGGAACATATATGTAACATACATGTAGAAAATGAAAAATTTAAATATACCATTGGCAAGATCTTTAAAACACATTTAAAATTTTTTGAAATTAATTTAATGAAATATGTTCAAGGATTCTATTACTGAAAAATACAAAATATTGTTGGAGGGAATTAAATAAAATGGAGAGATATACCATGTTCATGAATTGTTGAAATATCAATTCTCCCCAAACTGATATGTAGATTTAATGCAATCACAATCAAAATCATATTTGCCCCTTTTATTTCCCAGGAAATTTATAAGCTAATATTTTAAGTTAAAAATTTTATTTCATCAAATTTTAAAACTTCATCTTCTCAAAAGA
Source organism: Leucopleurus acutus (assembly GCF_964270905.1). Lineage (NCBI taxonomy): Eukaryota > Metazoa > Chordata > Mammalia > Artiodactyla > Delphinidae > Leucopleurus > Leucopleurus acutus. The sequence goes on from NC_139154.1 coordinate 16,094,707, forward strand.
TACTGTTAAGAAAATGAATAAATAGGCTACAGACTGGGAAAAATCCACCTGTATTTAGAATGTATGACAAACCCTTACAACTTGGTGTTTTTAAAAACAATAACAACAGCACACAGTTTAAAATGGGGAAAAGATTTAAACAGACACTTGACAAAAGACACATGAAAAACAAGGAAGCACTCAAAAGGGTGCCCCAAACCATTAAATATCAGGAAAATGAAAATGAATACACAATGAGATATTACTACGTACCCACTGGAATACCTAAATTAAAAAGGTTGACGACATCAAAATGTCAGTGAGGGTGTGGAACAACAGAACTCTTATACACTGCTAGTAAAGTTGTAAATGGTATAACAACTTTTGGAGAACTGTTTACAGTAGTTTTTTAGACAGTTAAATAAATGCCTACTATAACATCCATTAATACCACTTTTAAGTATTTCCAAAAGAAATGAAAACATATGTGCAAAAAAAATGATCCTGACAATCTTATTCATAATAACACCAAATCCATAACATCCTAAATGTCCATCAACAATAGAATAAACATTTTTTTAAACACAATCAAACTCATTTAATACAGAAAAAAAATTAAAAGATCTTAAATCTTCAGTAATTTTTTCTTCCCGCAGGTGTGTACAGACAGGACATTGTACCTTAATAACTGTGGAATGATGCAGTTGAGGTCAGCTGGAGGTAACAAGGCCAATTTCTGAAGTCAGCCTGCAAGAAATGGACTCATAGCAGAGTCCTAGAGAAATCAGCATTTGAGAGGGAGAGGGAGTTGGGAGAGTTTGGCAGAGATATATACAATGAACTATTACTCAGAAAAAAAAAGGAAGGAATGAACTACTCAACATCTCATAAACATCATGCTGAGCAGAAGATCCAGTCTATCTACTTCCATTCCTATGAAACTCCAGAGCAAACAAACTGAGCAGTGGTGACAAAGACAGAACCTTGGGAGTGAAGGGAAGGTATTAATAGAAAAAGGGCTGAGAGGAATTTCTTAGATGATGGATGGCATGTGCACTATGCAATCTACCATTTCATCTGTCAAAACTCATTGAACAGTACCATTACAATTTGTGCATTTTAATGTATATAAAATAGATCTCATTTTCTTTTAATTAAGAGAAAAAGAAAGAAAGAAAAGCAATTTGGTGATTGCCAACATTTTTTTTAACATCTTTATTGGAGTATAATTTCTTTACAATGTTGTGTTAGTTTCTGCTGTATAACAAAGTGAATCAGCTATATGTATACATGTATCCCCATATCCCCTCCCTCTTGCATCTCTCTCCCACCCTCCATAACCCACCCTTCTAGGTGGTCACAAACCACCGAGCCTGATCTCCCCATGTGATGCAGCTTCTTCCCACTAGCTATCTATTTTACATTTGGTAGTGTATGTATGTCAATGCTACTCTCTCACTCCATCCCACCTTACCCTTCTCCCTCCCCATGTCCTTAAGTCCATTCTCTACGCCTGTGTCTTTATTCCTGTCCTGCACCTAGGTTCTTCAGGACCTTTTTTTTCTTTAGATTCCATATATATGTGTTAGCATATGGTATTTGTGTTTCTCTTTCTGACTTACTTCACTCTGTATGACAGACTCTAGGTCCATCCACCTCACTACAAATAACTCAATTTCGTTTCTTTTTATGGCTGAGTAGTATTCCATTGTATATATGTGCCACATCTTCTTTATCCATTCATCTGTCGATGGACACTTAGGTTGCTTCCATGTCCTGGCTATTGTAAATAGTGCTTCAGTGAACATTGTGGTACATGGCTCTTTTTGAATTATGATTTTCCAATGGTATATGCCCAGTAGTGGGATTGCTAGGTTATATGGTAGTTCTATTTTTAGTTTTCTAAGGAACTTCCATACCATTCTCCATAGTGCCTGTATCAATTTACATTCCCACCAACAGTGCAAGAGGGTTCCCTTTTCTCCACACCCTCTCCAGCATTTACTGTTTGGAGATTTTTTGATGATGGCCATTCTAACCGGTGTGAGGTGATACCACATTCTAGTTTGGATTTCCATTTCTCTAATGATTAGTGATGTTGCACATCCTTTCATGTGTTTGATGGCAATCTGTATATCTTCTTTGGAGAAATATCTATTTAGATCTTCTGCCCATTTTTGGATTGGGTAGTTTGTTTTTTTTGATATTGAGCTGCATGAGCTACTTGTATATTTTGGAGATTAAGCCTTTGTCAGTGCTTGGTTTGCAAATGTTTTCTCCCATTCTGCACATCATCTTTTAGTCTTGTTTATGGTTTCCTTTGCTGTGCAAAAGCTTTTAAGTTTCATTAGGCCCCATTTGTTTATTTTTGTTTTTATTTCCATTTCTCTAGGAGGTGGGTCAAAAAGGATCTTGCTGTGATTTATGTCAAAGAGTGTTCTTCCTATGTTTCCCGCTAAGAGTTTGATAGTGTCTGGCCTTATATTTAGGTCTTTAATCCATTTTGAGTTTATTTTTGTGTATGGTGTTAGGGAGTGTTCTAATTTCATTCTTTTACATGTAGCTGTCCAGTTTTCCAAGCACCACTTATTGAAGAGGCGGTCTCTTCTCCATTGTATATTCTTGCCACCTTTATCAAAGATAAGATGACCAGATGTGTGTAGGTTTATCTCTGGGCTTTCTATCCTGTTCCATTGATCTATCTTTCTGTTTTTGTGCCAGTACCATACTGTCTTGATTACTGTAGCTTTGTAGTATAGTCTGAAGTCAGGGAGCCTAATTGCTCCAGCTCCACTTTCCTTTCTCAAGATTGCTTTGGCTATTCGGGGTCTTTGGTGTTTCCATACAAATTGTGAAATTTTTTGTTTTAGTTCTGTGAAAAATGCCATTGGTAGGGATTGCACTGAATCTGTAGATTGCTTTGGGTAGTATAGTCATTTTCACAATGTTGATTCTTCCAATCCAAGAACATGGTATATCTCTCCGTCTGTCTGTATCATCTTTAATTTCTTTCATCAGTGTCTTATAATTTTCTGCATACAGGTCTTTTATCTCTTTAGGTAGGTTTATTCCTAGGTATTTTATTCTTTTTGTTGAAGTGGTAAATGGGAGTGTTTCCTTAAATTCTCTTTCAGATTTTTCATCGTTAGCGTATAGGAATGCAAGAGATTTCTGTGCATTAATTTTGTATCCTACTAATTTACCAGATTCATTGATTAGCTCTAGTAGTTTGCTGGTAGCATCTTTGAGATACTCTATGTATAGTATCATGTCATCTGCAAACAGTGACAGCTTTACTTCTTTTTTTCTGAGTTGGATTCCTTTTATTTCTTTTTCTTCTCTGATTGCTGCAGTTAAAACTTCCAAAACTATGTTGAATAACAGTGGTGAGAGGGGGCATCCTTGTTTTGTTCCTGATTTTAGAGGAAATGGTTTCAGTTTTTCAATATTGAGAATGGTGTCGGCTGTGGGTTTGTCATATATGGCCTTTATCATGTTGAGGCAAGTTCCCTCTACGCCTACTTTCTGGAAAGTTTTTATCATAAATAGGTGTTGAAATATGTCAAAAGCTTTTTCTGCATCTATTGAGATGATCCTATGGTTTTTATCCTTCAGTTTGTTAATATAGTGTATCACATCAATTGATTTGCATATATTGAAGAATCCTTGCATTCCTGAGATAAACCCCACTTGATCATAGTGTATGATCATTTTAATGAGCTGTTGGAGTCTGTTTGCTAGTATTTTGTTGAAGATTTTTGTATCTATGTTCATCAGTGATATTGGTCTGTAGTTTTCTTTTTTTGTGACATCTTTGTCTGGTTTTGGTATCAGGGTGATGGTGGCCTCGCAGAATGAGTTTGGGAATGCTTCTCCCTCTGCTGTATTTTGGAAGAGTTTGAGAAGGTTAGGCGTTAGCTCTTCTCTAAATGTTTGATAGAATTCGCCTGTGAAGCCATCTGGTCCTGGGTTTTTATTTGTTGGAAGACTTAATCACAGTTTCAATTTCAGTGCTTGTGATTAGTCTGTTCACATTTTCTATTTCTTCCTGGTTCAGTCTCAGAAGGTTGTGCTTTTCTAAGAATTTGTCCATTTCTTCCAGGTTGTACATTTTATTGGCCTATAGTTGCTTGTAGTAATCTCTCATGATACTTTGTATTTCTGCAGTGTCAGTTGTTACCTCCCCTTTTTCATTTCTAATTCTGTTGATTTGAGTCTTCTCCCTTTTTTTCTTGATGAGTCTGGCTAATGGTTTATCAATTTTCTTTATTTTCTCAAAGAACCAGCTTTTAGTTTTATTGATCTTTGCTATTGTTTCCTTATTTCTTTTTCATTTATTTCTGATCTGATCTTTATGATTTCTTTCCTTCTGCTAACTTTGGGGGTTTTTTGTTCTTCTTTCTCTAATTACGTTAGGTGTAAGGTTAGGTTGTTTATTTGAGATTTTTCTTGTTTCTTGAGGTAGGACTGTATTGCTATAAACTTCCCTCTTAGAACTGCTTTTGCTGCATCCCACAGGGTTTTGGGTCATCATGCTTTCATTGTCATTTGTTTCTAGGTATTTTTTTATTTCCTCTGATTTCTTCAGTGATCTCTTGGTTATTTAGTAGCATACTGTTTAGCCCCCATGTTTTTGTATTTTTTACAGATGTTTTCCTGTAACTGGTATCTAGTCTCATAGCATTGTGGTCGGAAAAGATACTTGATATGATTTCAATTTTCTTAAATTTACCAAGGCTTGATTTGTGACCCAAGATATAATCTATGATAGAGAATGTTCCATGAGGACTTGAGAAGAAAGTGTATTCTGCTGTTTTTGGATGGAATGTCCTCTAAATATCAATGAATTCCATCTTGTTTAATGTGTCATTTAAAGTTTGTGTTTCCTTATTTATTTTCTTTTGGAAGATCTGTCCATTGGTGAAAGTGGGGTGTTATAGTCCCCTACTATGATTGTGTTACTGTCAATTTCCCCTTTTATGGCTCTTAACATTTGCCTTATGTATTGAGGTGGTCCTATGTTGCATGTATAAATATTTACAATTGTTACATCTTCTTCCTGGGTTGATCCCTTGGTCATTAGGTACTGTCCTTCTTCGCCTCTTGTAATAGTCTTTATTTTAAAGTCTATTTTGTCTGATACGAGAATTGCTACTCCAGCTTTCTTTTGATTTCCATTTGCATGGAATATCTATTTTCCATCCCTTCACTTTCAGTCTGTATGTGTCCCTAGGTCTGAAGTGGGTCTCTTGTAGACAGCATATATACGGGTCTTGTTTTTGTATCCATTAAGCCAGTCTATGTCTTTTGGTTGGAGTTTTTAATCCATTTACATTTAAGGTAATTATCAATATGTATGTTCCTATTACCGTTTTCTTAATTGTTTTGGGTTTGTTATTGTAGGTCTTTTCCTTCTCTTATGTTTCCTGCCTAGAGAAATTCCTTTAGCATTTGTTGTATAGCTGGTTTTGTGGTGCTGAATTCTCTTAGCTTTTGCTTGTCTGTAAAGGTTTTAATTTCTCCGTCAAATCTCAGTGAGATCCTTGCTGGGTAGAGTAATCTTGGTTGTAGGTTTTTCCCCTTCATCACTTTAAATATGTCCTGCCACTCCCTTCTGGCTTGCAGTTTCTGCTGAAAGATCAGCTGTTAACGTTATGGGGATTCCCTTATATGTTATTTGCTGCTTTTAATATTTTTTCTTTGTATTCAATTTTGGGTAGTTTGATTACTATGTGTCTTGGTGTGTTTGTCCTTGGATTTATCCTGTATGGGACTCCCTGTGCTTCCTGGACTTGATTGACTATTTCCTTTACCATGTTAGGGAAGTTTTCAACTATAAACTCTTCAAATATTTTCTCAGACCCTTTTTTTTTTAACTCTTCTTCTTCTGGGACCCCTATAATTTGAATGTTGGTGCGTTTAATATTGTCCCAGAGGTCTCTGAGACTGTCCTCAATTCTTTTCATTCTTTTTTCTTTATTCTGCTTTGTAGTAGTTATTTCCACTATCTTATCTTCCAGGTCACTTATCCGTTCTTCTGCCTCAGTTATTCTTCTATTGATTCCTTCTAGAATTTTTTTTAAAATTTATTTATTTATTTTTGGCCGCATTGGGTCTTCACTGCTGCGTGCGGGCTTTCTCTAGTTGCAGCTAGCAGAGGCTACTCTTTGTTGAGATGCATGGGCTTCTCCTTGTGGTGGCTTCTCTTGTTGCCCAGCATGGGCTCTAGGTGTGTGTACTTCAGTAGTTGCAGCACACAGGCTCAGTAGTTCTGGAGCATGGGCTTAGTTGCTTGGTGGCCTGTGGGATCTTCCTGGACCAGGGCTTGAACCTATGTCCCCTGCATTGGCAGGTGGATTCTTAACCACTGCGCCACCAGGGAAGTCCCGAAAATTTTTAATTTCATTTATTGTGTTGTTCATCGGTTTGTTTGCTCTCTAGTTCTTCGAGGTCCTTGTTAAACGTTTCTTGTATTTTCTCCATTCTGTTTCCAAGATTTTGGATCATCTTTATTATCACTACTCTGAATTCCCTTTCAGGTAGACTGCCTATGTCCTCTTCATTTGTTTGGCCTGGTGGGTTTTTACCTTGCTCTTTCATCTCCTGCGTATTTCTCTATCTTCTCATTTTGCTTAATTTACTGTGTTTGGGGTCTCCTTTTCACAGGCTTCAAGTTCGTAGTTCCTGTTGTTTTTGGTGTCTGCCCCCAGTGGGTGAGGTTGGTTCAGTGGCTTGTGTAGGCTTCCTGGTAGAGGGGACTGGTGCCTGTGTTCTGGTGGGTGGGGCTGGATCTTGTCTTTCTGGTGGGCAGGGCTGCGTCCGGTGGTGTGTTTTGGGGAGCCTGTGAAGTTACTATGATTTTAGGCAGCCTTTCTGCTAATGGGTTGGTTTGTGTTCCTGTCTTGCTAGTTGTTTGGCATGGGGCATCCAGCATTGGAGCTTGCTGGCTGTTGGGTGGAACTGGGTCTTAGCGTTGAGATGGAGATCTTGCCAATTGATGTTACATGGGGCCGGGAGGTCTCTGGTGGTCCAATGTCCTGAAGTCAGCTCTCCTAACTCAGAGGCTCAGGCCTGACACCCAGCCAGAGCACCAAGACTCTGTCAGCCACACAGCTGCTAGTGTTGGAGGGTCTCCTGCAGAGGCAGGGGGCAGTGCTGGCTCATCATGGGGACAAGGACACTGGCAGCAGATGTTCTGGAAAGTACTTCTTGCTGTGAGCCCTCCTGGAGTCCCAATATTTTTTTTTTTTTAGTCAAGTAAGGATAACAAAGCAAAAGCACTACTTACCATTATTTTTTATTTAAATAACTTTCAGCACCTAAAAAGTAGGATGATCATAATAATTTAATTTTTAAATGAAAAATTATTTTTCATTATGGAAAACTCAACATATTTTGTTTCCCACATTTTGCCATAGAAAGTTCCCAATATTCCCTGCTTGGGCCTATGGGAATGAGGAATCAGTAAATCAGGTTCTCAGGCCAGCAAGGACTGTAAAGGATCCTCCAAATAAAGTCAAGTATTGCCATTGGATGAAATAGTTGCAGGCAGACTTGTAGATGGAACAACAACTGGAAGGTCCAGGGAGACTGCTGATCTGGGATCAGATGAACTCACAAAACTCTTCAGAAAGCATCCTACCAAGATATCATTTCCTCTTCTCAGAAATCATAGTCAGGGACTTCCCTGGTGGTTCAGTGGTAAAAAATCTGCTTGCCAATGCAGGGGACTTTGGTTTGAGCCCTGGTCCAGGAAGATCCAAAAAGCCACGGAGCAACTATGCCCGTGTGCCATAACTACTGAGCATGCACTCTACAGCCAGCAAGCCACAACTACTGAGCCCATGTGCCACAACTACTGAAGCCCCCGCACCTACGGCCTGTGCTCCACATCAAGATAAGCCACCACAGTAAGAAGCCTGTGCACCGCAACAAAGAGTAGCCCCCACTCACCACAACTAGAGAAAGCCCGCTCGCAGGAATGAAGACCCAACACAGCCGAAAATAAATAAATAAATAAATTTATAAAAAGAAATCATAGTCAAAGCTCACATCTGGAGGATGGATGTACTTTTCCCTACTCTCCCACTAAGCACAACTAAAAACCCTGAACACTAAATATAAAACAAAGATAGGGAGACTCTGAAAGGTAAAGAGAAGACCAACTGTCTAGGGACTTTGGGACCTCAGGAACAACACAGTGGTGAATTCCCTGGGTTTTCTTTTGACCTCATACATCCCACATTCAGAGCTAAAGAAACTGGCAACCCAGGAACGTCAATGGATGCAGACAAAAATCTCAAAAAAAGCCTGTTCTTTCTCCCAAAGGGCCAGGAAAGACAGAAAACTTTTAGACAATAATAGATCTACTCCAGCCAAACACCATAGAAAAACTGTGTCCCCCACTACCCATGTCTCTCAAGGCTGAGTGGGCTTCTTTGTCTTCCACCCTCATAGACTGTAATGAGGTTCACCCCCCATGGTGACAATGGAGACCACATGGGGAGCCTGGACTTCCACCTCCACCTGGAAGTAGCAATGTACCCCTTCTTCTCCTCGACAGGATGCTGTCAGAGGAGGCCTAATGAGAGTCGACTTAACCATCCCATGGTGTTAGCAAAGACACTGTCAGTGTCATTGGAAGCCATGTGGGGAGAGCAATGAGGCTCTCCTACCCCTCCCCACCAAGCTGATAACTGAAACTTCTGCCCCCACCCAGCAGTAACAAGGACAGACACCCCACCCCCGCCAACCTTGGATATCAGCAGAGGCTGAATGGAGAATATGGGCTTCTATCCCTATAAGGCAGTAATGAGGTGGTGTGCCTTTTCTGCCACTGGAGCACTGTCAGAGGAATCCAGCTAAAACAGAAGATGTAACCGAGATCCAAAGTCTCATTACATAACACCCCAAATGTCCAAACCTCAATCAGAAGTCAAACTGAATGAAAAAGACAAGCAATAGATGCCAACACTGAAATTACAGAAATGTTAGAATTATTGGACAAAGATTTTTAAAGCAGCCACCATAAAAATGCCTCAATAAGTAATTATGGCCGTGCTTTAAACAAATGAAAAAAATAGAAAATCTCAGCAAAGAAGTAGAAAAAGAAGAACAAACAAAGCCCAAAGGCAGCAGAAGGAGGGAAATAATAAAGATATAAAGATTGGAGAGAAAATAAATAAAATAGAGACAAAAAACAACAGAAAAGATCAATGAAACCAAGAACTGGTTCTTTGAAAAGATAAACAATATTGATAAACCTTTAGCCAAGCTCATCAAGAAGAAAAGAGAGAGAACCCAAATAAACAAAATAAGACATGGAAGAAAATAAAAACTGATACCACAGACATACAAAAAAAATCATGAGAATGCTACAAACAGTTATATGCCAACGAATTGGACAACCTAGAAGAAATGGACAAATTTCTAGAAACATACAAGCTTGCAAGACTGAATCAGGAAGAAATAGACAATTTGAACAGACCAATCACTAGCATGGAAGTTGAATTTGTAATTTTAACAAAAGGGGGGGTGGCTTTCCTGGTGGCGCAGTGGTTAAATAATCCACCGGCCAATGCAGGGGACTCGGGTTCAATCCCTGGTCTGGGAAGATTGCACATGCCATGGAGCAGCTAAGCCCATGGGCCACAACTACCGAGGCCTGCGCTCTGGAGCTCATGAGCCACAACTACTGAGCCCACGTGCCACAACTACTGAAGGCTGTGTGCCTAGAGCCCATGCTCTGCAACATGAGAGGCCCATGCACTGTAACGAGGAGTAGCCCCTGCTCACCGCAACTAGAGAAAGCCCACATGCAGCAACGAAGACCCAAGGCAGCCTAAAATAAATAAATAAATAATAAATAAATTTATTTAAAAAAAAAAACTCCCAGCAAACAAAAGTCCAGGACCACATGGCTTCACAGGGGAATTCTAACAAACATATAAAGAAGAGCTAATACCTATCCTCAAACCATTACAAAAAATTGAAAAGGATGGAACACACCTAAATTCATTCTATGAGGCCACCATTACACTGATATCAAAACCAGATAGACACTACAAAAAAAATTACAGGTCAATATCTATCATAAATATAGATGCAAAAACCCTCAACAAAGTATTAGCGAATCAAATTCAACAATATGTAAAAAGGATACTACACTATGATCAAGTGGGATTTATTCCAGGGATACAAGGATGGTGCAATACCTGCATATCAATTAATGTGGAACGCCACATTAACAAAAGGAAGGAAAAAAATCTTCAATAGATGCAGAAAAAGCATTTGACAAAATTCAACATCCATTCATGATAAAAACTCTCATCAAAGTTGGTATAGAGGGAATACATCTCAACATAATAAAGGCCATTTTTGACAGACACACAGCTAACATCATACTCAACAGTGAAAAGCTTTCAGCTTTTCCTCTAAAATCAGGAACAAGAAAAGAATGTCCACTCCTTCCACTTCTATTTTACATAGTATTAGAAATACTAGTCACAGCAATCAGACAAAAAGAGAAATAAAGGCGTCCAAACTGGAAGGGAAGAAGTAAAACTCTATTTGAGGATGACATGATACTATACACAGAAAACCTTAAAGTCTCCACTAAAAAACTATTAGAACTAATAAACGAATTCAGCAAAGTTGCAGGATACAAGATGAATATACAGAAATCTGTTGATTTTCTATACACTGATAAGGAACTAACAGAAGAGAAATTAAAGAAACAATCCCATTTACAATCACATCAAAAAGAATAAAATACCTGAGAATAAACTTAACCAAGAAGGTAAAATATGTATACTCTGAAAACTATAGAACATTGATGACGGAATTTGAAAATGATAAAAAGAAATGGAAAGATATCTGAGTTCTTGGATTAGAAGAATTAATATTGTAAAATTTCCATACTACCCAAAGCAATTACGGATTTAATTCAATCCTTATCAAAATAATCATGACATTTTTCACTAAACTAGAATAAATAATCCTAAAATTTATATCAGACCACAAAAGACCCCAAATTGCCAAAGCAATCTTGAGAAAAAAAGAAAAACAACACAGAGCTGAAGGTGTCATGCTCCCTGACTTCAGACTGTACTATGAAGCTACAGTAATCAAAAAAGCATGGTACTGGCACAAAGCAGACAGATCAATGAACAGAATAGAGAGCCCAGAAATAAACCCATACATTTATGGGTTTATTTATACATCAATTAATCTATGACAAAGAAAGTAAGAAGAAAGACAGTCTCTTCAATAAGCGGTGCCTTTTACGGCTGAGTAATATTCCATTGTATATATGTGCCACATCTTCTTTATCCATTCATCCGATGATGGACACTTAGGTTGCTTCCATGTCCTGCCTATTGTAAATAGAGCTGCAATGAACATTTTGGTACATGACTCTTTTTGAATTATGGTTTTCTCAGCGTATATGCCCAGTAGTGGGATTGCTGGGTCGTATGGTAGTTCTATTTGTAGTTTTTTAAGAAACCTCCTTACTGCGCTCCATAGTGGCTGTATCAATTTACATTCCCACCAGCAGTGCAAGAGCGTTCCCTTTTCTCCACACCCTCTCCAGCATTTATTGTTTCTAGATTTTTTGATGATGGCCATTCTGACTGGTGTGAGATGATATCTCACTGTAGTTTTGATTTGCATTTCTCTAATGATTAGTGATGTTGAGCATTCTTTCATATGTTTGTTGGCAATCTGTATATCTTCTTTGGAGAAATGTCTATTTAGGTCTTCTGCCCATTTTTGGATTGGGTTGTTTGTTTTTTTGTTATTGAGCTGCATGAGCTGCTTGTAAATTTTGGAGATTAATCCTTTGTCAGTTGCTTCATTTGCAAATATTTTCTCCCGTTCTGAGGGTTGTCTTTTCGTCTTGTTTATGGTTTCCTTTGCTGTGCAAAAGCTTTTAAGTTTCATTAGGTCCCATTTGTTTATTTTTGTTTTTATTTCCATTTCTCTAGGAGGTGGGTCAAAAAGGATCTTGCTGTGATTTATGTCATAGAGTGTTCTGCCTATGTTTTCCTCTAAGAGTTTGATAGTGTCTGGCCTTAAATTTAGGTCTTTAATCCATTTTGAGTTTATTTTTGTGTATGGTGCTAGAGAGTGTTCTAATTTCATACTTTTACATGTACCTGTCCAGTTTTCCCAGCACCACGCATTGAAGAGTCTGTCTTTTCTCTACTGTATATTCTTGCCTCCTTTATCAAAGAAAAGGTGACCATATGTGCGTGGGTTTATCTCGGGGCTTTCTATTCTGTTCCATTGATCTATATTTCTGTTTTTGTGCCAGTACCATACAGTCATTTTTTTTTTTTTTTTTTTGTGGTACACGGGCCTCTCACTGTTGTGGCCTCTCCCGTTGCGGAGCACAGGCTCTGGACGCGCAGGCTCAGTGGCCATGGCTCACGGGCCTAGCTGCTCCACGGCATGTGGGATCCTCCCGGACTGGGGCACGAACCCGTGTCCCCTGCATTGGCAGGCAGACTCTCAACCACTGTGCCACCAGGGAAGCCCCATACTGTCTTGATTACTGTAGCTTTGTAGTATAGTCTGAAGTCAGGGAGCCTGAAATTAAGATATTTGTAGTGAGGTGGATGGACCTAGAGTCTGTCATACAGAGTGAAGTAAGTCAGAAAGAGAAAAACAAATACCGTATGCTAACACATATATATGGAATCTAAGAAAAAAAATGTATGAAGAACCTGGGGGTAAGACAGGAATGAAGATGCAGACCTACTGGAGAGTGGACTTGGGGATGTGGGGAGGGGGAAGGGTGGGTTGTGACGGAGTGGGAGGGTGGCATGGACATGTATACACTATACATGGAATAGATACGTGGAATAGATAGCTAGTGGGGGGCAGCCGCATAGCACAGGGAGATCATCTCAGTGGTGGAATAGATAGCTAGTGGGGGGCAGCCGCATAGCACAGGGAGATCATCTCAGTGGTTTGTGACCACCTGGAGGGGTGGGATGGGGAGGGTGGGAGGGAGGGAGATGGGAGAGGGAAGAGATATGGGAACATATGTGTGTATGTGGCTGATTCACTTTGTTGTGGAGCAGAAACTGACACACCGTTGTAGAGCAATTATACTCCAATAAAGATGTTAAAAAAAAAAGATCCATTCAAATACAAATTATTTATACACCTAGCAATGCCCTAGACAGAGACAAAACTATTTCAATTTTTTTAATGTGTTGTTAATATTTTTCTCAGCAACTTCCAGAATTACCTCATAATCTTGAGTGAATGTAAATTTAATTAAAAAAATGAAAGTTGACAATCAAAAAAAAAAAAGCAGTGCCGAGAAAACTGGACAGCTACATGTAAAAGAATGAGATTAGAGCATATCCTCATACCATATACAAAAATAAACTCAAATGAATTAAAGACCTAAATGTAAGACCTGAAACCACAAAACTTCTAGAAGAGAATAGAGGCAGAATACTCTTTGACATAAATCGTAGCAATATTTTTTTGGATCTGTCTCCTAAGGCAAAAGAAATAATAGCAAAAATAAGCAAATGGGACCTAATTAAACTTAAGAGTTTTGCACAGTAAAGGAAACCATCAACAAAATGAAAAGGCAACCTACTGAATGGGAGAAAATATTTGCAAATAATATGATGGACAAGGGGTTAATATTCAACATATATAAACAGCTCACACAACTCAATATCAAGAAAAACAAAGAAACTAATTTAAAAATGGACAGAAGACCTGAATAGACATTTTTCCAAAGAAGATATACAGATGGTCAACAGGCACATGAAAATATGTGCAACATCACTAGTCATCAGAGAAATGCAAATCAAAACCATAACGAGATAGCACCTCACACCTGTTAAGATGGTTATCATCAAAAAGTCTACGAATAACAAACGTAGACGAGGATGTGAAGAAAAGGGAAACCTAGTATGCTGTTGGTGGAATTGTGAATTGGTGCAGCCACTATGGAAAACAGTACAGAGGTTCCTCAAAAAACTAAAAATAGAACTACCATACGATCCAGCAATCCCACTGCTGGGTATATATCTGAAGAAAATGAAAACACTAATTTGAAAAGATTCATGCACCTCAATGTTCATAGCAGCATTATTTACAACAGCCAAGATATGGAAGTAACCTAAGTGTCCATCAACAGGTGAATGGATAAAGAAGAAGTGGTATATATACATAATGGAATACTACTCAGCCATAAAAAGAATGAAAATCTGTCATTTGCAACAACCTGGATAGATCTAGAGAGTATTATGCTCAGTGAAATAAATGCAAGACAGAGAAAGACAAATACTCTATATTATCACTTATGTGTCGAATCTAAAAAATAGAATGAATGTATATAACAAAACAAAAACAGACTCACAGATATGGAGAAGAACTAGTGTTTACCAACGGGGAGTGGGAAGGAGGTAGGAGAGAGTTAGTGGTATGTGATTAAGAGACACAAACTACTATGTATAAAAAATAAGCATCAGGATATAGTCTACAGCACAGGGAAATATAGCCATTCTTTTATAATAACTTTAAATGGAGTATCATCTATAAAGATATTGAATCACTGTGTCATACACCTGAAACTAATATAATATTGCAAATCAACTATACTTCAATTTAAAAATGGAAAGGAAATGCAATGACCAAAATAAAAATTCAGTGGATAGTCTCAACACCAGAATGGAGGAGACAGCGGAAAACATTAGTGAACTGGAAGATAGAATGATAGAAGTTACTAAATCTGAACAATGGAGAGAAAATAGACTGAAAAAAAAAAAAAAAAGAACAGAGGCTAAGGGTCCTGTGTGGTTATAACAAAAGATCTAACTTAAATGTCATCAGAGTTCTTGTGAGAAAAGAAGAGAAAAGAAAGAGGGCAGGGCTGAAAAGTACATAATGAAATGACTGGGAACTCCCCATTTTGGCAAAAGACATAAACCAACAAATTCAAAAAGCTGACTGAAACTCAGCCAGGGTATATTCAAAGAAATACACATCAAGGCACATCATCGTCAAACTTCTGAAAACTAAAGAAAAAAATCATTGAAAACAGAGAGAGAAAAATGATGATTTATTCATAAGGGAAAAATGATTTTAATGACAGCAGATTCTCATTAGAAACTATGAAGGCCAGAAATGCTTTCAGGTACTGAAAAAAAGAACTCTCAACCCAGAATCCTATATCCAATGAAACCATGTCATTATTTTCAGATGACATGTTTGTCTGTACAGAATATTCTAGGAATCTACAAGAACTCCTAGAATTAATATGTAAGTTCAGCAAGGTTGTAGAATATAAAATCAACATATGAAGAATCAATTGTATTTCCATATACTAGCAATGGACATATGGACACTTGAAATCAAATATGCAGTACCATTTACAATCACTCAAAAAAAGGAAATAATTAGGTGTAAGTCTAACAAAACGTGTACAGGTCTTGTATGCTGAAAACTACAATATGCTGATGAAAGAAATCAGAAGAGATCTACATAAATGGAGAGACATACCATATTCATAGATTAGAAGATTCAGTGTAGTATTGATCTCATTCCTCCAAAAAGCAATATACAGGTTTAATAATTCCTATCAAAATCCCAGAAATATTTTTTGTAGATATAGACAAGATTATTCTAATATTTACATGGAAAGGAAAAGAATTAGAATAGCTAAAACAATTTTGAAAAAGAATAAAGTGGGAGGAATCAACCTACCACATTTCAAGTTTATGTAACTAACGTAATCAAGACTGACCATGTGGTATTGGCAGAGAAATAGGTACATAGATCCATGTATCAAAATGGAGAGTGCAGAAATAGAATGACACAAATACGCCCAACTGATTTTAGACAAACGTGTTAAAGCAATTCAATGGACAAGAGATAACCTTTCAAGAAACTGCTGTTAAGGAAATTGGACATCCATAGGCAAAAAAAAAAAAAAAAAGAAAGAAAGAAAGAAAAGAAAATCTTGGGACTTCCCTGGTGGCACAGTGGTTAAGAATCTGCCTGCCAGTGCAGGGGACACCGGTTCAAGCCCTGGTCCGGGAGGATCCCACATGCTGTGGAGTAACTAAGCCCATGCACCACATCTACTGAGCCTGAGTTCTAGAGCCTGTGAGCCACAACTACTGAGCCCACGTGCCACAACTACTGAGCCCATGTCCCACAACTACTGAGCCCGCATGCCTAGAGCCCTGCTCTGCAACAAGAGAAGCCACCGCAGTGAGAATCCCACGCACCACAACGAAGAGTAACCCCCGCTAGCTGCAACTAGAGGAAGCCCACACACAGCAACGAAGACCCAACACAGCCAAAAATAAAAATTAAAAGATTAAAAAATAAATAAAAAGGAAAAAAAAAAGAGCACCACATGAGGAACTCTTGTGGTGAAGAAAACACTCTGTATCTATGCTGTATCAATGTCAAAATCCTGGGTGTGATATTGTATTATAGTTCTGCCAGTGATTCCACTGGGGAAGACTAGGTAAAGGGACATGAAATCTCTCTGTATTATTTCTTACAGCTGTATGTGAATTTATTATTCTCTCAAAATAAAAAGTTCAATTAAAAAATAAACCCCCCATAATTGTAGTCAGATGTCTCTCAGGTTAGGTTTTAACAAAGGGATTTAATAAACACAATAGAGAGTTCTTTTCTCTTTTTTCTTTGTATTCTTTTTAGATGGAGCATAATGCAGAGATACAAAGAGTAAGTATATATCAGCTTGCTGGATTATCACAAGATGAACACACACACGTAGCCATCACCCAGATAAAGAAATGGAACACCTGTATTCCAAGAGACCTTGACAAGAGTCACACACTTGAGCTGGCTAGTTTTTTCTTACATTGTCTCAGCAGTAGCCAACTTGGTGAACTGAATTAATGCCTGGTGCTTCAAGGCCAAAATTTGTGATGTGAATGACCAGCTGTCCAAGGAAGGAGGAGACAGAGGAATTTTGGTTTTCTATAGACGTATGGGTGTTCACAAGTCAGTCCTGTCCCTTCTCTGTCCCTTAAAATGGGGCCACTCCTACTAGCTGTCTTTGTGTGGTTTACCAAGTACCAAGTTCTTTGAGTCCCCCAGAGGAAGGAAGCAGTGGGACAGGACACAGCAGTATCTAGTCTCTAAAATCAAAGGAAAAGGGCAATTTACCATGAGAAAAAGAAAAACTACAAACACATTTTATTTTATTTTATTAAAAGTATTGGTTTCTAGCTAGATTAGTAATTTCTACCAAAGTGCATGTACTAGGCATCATTTCTGTTTCAAGTTCAGTAATTCATTTAAATTTTATTATTATGCAATCATAATAAAACCCCCCTTGTCCTAACTGTGACTGGGGTCTGCTCTGTTTGACTCAGCTGAATTCCACCTCCTGGAAGGTCTTTTTTTGGTGTGTAACACAACTACTCTTAGGAACAAATATCACCGATAGGAAATTCTCACTGTGCATCCCATAGTGAGGGGATGAACGCAAAGACGTATGGAGTAGGACCCCAATTACCCAGCACTGCAAGTACCTCCCCAAGGAGCCCAGGATAATACAGTTGCCAGAAGAACTCAGAGGCTGGAGCTCAGCAGAACAAGTTGCTCTATCCTGTGGTTATAACGAGTTATCCTTGAATGAATGAAATGGAATGAGCCTGGCTCTCCCAGATACACAAAGCTGTACTGTGAAGCAAAGCACAAGGGTCGACCAGATGGCTGCCACGCAGAGCCAGGATTGCAGGGGTGGTGACCTCAGGGTCCATTTTACTGGCCAAAGTGAAGAAACACATCTCACTTGTATTTTCTTAACCTCAGTTGAATGGCCTGCATTTATCGGTTCAACAATGTATTTTATGCCACTGAAGAGCAGGCTTGGGCCAGAGGTAAAGGGGAGGGGGGAGGGAAAAGAGTGTTTTTCCCTTTTCTTAGTGGCACTCTGTTGGGACTGGTATTTTTCTTGTCTCTCTGTTTTGAGGGTTTCTGGCTCTTGGAAAAGAAGGTGGACCAGGATACACTCATATTTTGTTTCCTGCCATCTCCTGGAAGTGAACCAGGGGTCCTACAATAGTGAAAGGAAGTTAAAGCCAGTTCTGGGGGTGCTTTCAAAACAAAGAGGATTTTAAAATTTGACTCAATTGCATTCCATGTAACACCACTTCATTGTGATGTCATTCAGTGACACCCCCCTGGCTTCTAGACCAAGGATCCATCATTAGGAGCTATCCCTCCACACCCTGATGGAATGGGTGCCTGTGGTTACGCACCACACCAGCCTGGAGGACACAGCCAAGCATTCTCAAAACCTCGTCAGTTGCTTGTAGCCAAGTCAGATGGACCTTACTGGGTGGGAAGGACAGGGGTTGGGGAACCAGAGATCTTTTCTCAAATTCCTTCAAAGAAAGAGTCTGTAGGTAGTAGGTGAGGCCAAGGGACGGAGAAGCCCCACCTCCCTTTCCCAACCCAATGGATGTCTGCAACATCTTTTGCCTAAAACCTCAGTTTGTGTTGCATTTGATTCCAGTATCTGAACATCTGTTAAGCTACCCTGATCCAGGTGTTTGGGGAAAGGGAAATAGAAGGATAAGAAATCTGAGTGGCCATTTAAAAAGAAACATTTAACGCAGCATGGAAGACAGCCAACACAGCATTTGTAGGAAGTGAAGGGCGCGTGCACCATTTCTAAGCCTCGTGGGTATGAGCATGGGGTACGTGCTCTAGAAGTTAAAATTTGAGGAGAAGAAGGGCTAATATCCCAACACCATCCTTCCATCTTGGAACTGTCCCCCAAGTTTTTCTTCCTATTCTGTTTCTTTCAACCCAAGTCTTTATGCCACAGGGCAACGACTGCATTTATATTGTACACTTAATTCAAAATAGTAAATAAGTGTTATCTACCCTCTAAATTCAAAGAAGCCCCATAGCGTCCTGGCTTTGGGGTCTAGTGTCTGCCACACTTCTGCACATTCTTACTCTAAGCCCATTTCCTAAGAATAAATCAATGTGTTAGTGGCTACATCGACTCAGAACTATTAACACTTGAATGACCCATCAACATCAGGCTTGAATGTTTTTCCTCTTTAATGAATCAACTATTTGATTGAGTAAACTGAGACTAAAACCCAAACCTTAGTGGTTGTTTTAGACTTGAGCAAATACAGCAGAAGAGCCAAGATCACTAGCCATCAACAGGCTCCCCCTGGCCTCCCTGCTGCAGCTGGGTCTCCCGGCAGTTCTCACTCAGGAAGGAAAAGGATTCCTTTCGCTGGGGCAGAGTAAGGCTATTAGGGGCTGAGCCCACCCTTGTGTCCACTTGCTGGTGAGGGTACAAAACAGGACTTGGGCTGGTGCTGGTGAATCTGAGCTTCATCCTAACACACCGAAATGAAAACGGCCAATCTAGAGGCATGGGAGAAGGACTCAGATGGGAAAAGGTGCCAGCCATCTGCTGCTCCAACAGAAACAGTGCTCTCAGGAAGGAACTGGCCGGTCACGACTCAATCCGGACATCAAGGCAACATCTGGGTGAAGGAGTAACAGCTGTGGGTATAATGTGATCAAATATTGTGGAGGTGGCGTGATTGCTTGGCCATGGTCACGATCAGTATTTATTTTCTCCCTTCCTGAACGAGTGTCTGGTTTTTAACACGGTTACTCTTACAGGCAGCCTCCCATGCCCTCTGGGAGGTGGAGAGGAGTGGCCCTCCGCGCTGCTGTGCTGAGTTACACAGCCCTCCCTCACTTCCCTGCAGGTCCTTTAAAACCCGCATTCTCACATGGTTCCATGATTTGGGCTCAGGGCAGGAAACAGAACCTGATTCAACATTTTGCTAAGTATTATTTTCACCATGCTGAATAGGGTTTTTTTGATCTGCAACCACAGCTGGTCCGTGGTTCTCTTGATCCACATAGACTGAAGAGCTTCCTCCCCTGTGGATTTCCTAGTGTGAGTTGACCACACATCTACATGTACTTGCTTCTCTGTACGTCACCAAGAGTCACTGTTCCAATACCGGTGGGCACTGACAGAGCCGGGCAGCTGTGCCAGGGAATTCAGGGAGCAAACACTCCAATGAGAAAAACGTCCCAGCCCTAAAACTTAGTTGACTTTGGGGCTTCCCTGGTGGTGCAGTGGTTAAGAATCCGCCTGCCAAGGCAGGGGACACGGGTTGGGGCCCTGGTCCGGGAAGATCCCACATGCTGTGGAGCAACTAAGCCCATGAGCCACAACTACTGAGCCCTCGTGCCACAACTACTGAAGCCTGCGCAACTAGAGCCCATGCTCCACAACAAGAGAAGCCACCGCAATGAGAAGCCTGTGCGCCACAACGAAGAGTAGCCCCCGCTCACTGCAACTAGAGGAAGCCTGCACGCAGCAATGAAGACCCAATGCAGCCAAAAATAAAAAATAAATAAAAAAATAAAAATTTTAAAAAAGAACCTTAGTTGACTTTAAGGGCTGGTATAAAATAAGGTAGAGGACTCAGGGCCAAATATTCACTTCCATTAAAATACATCATTTTAAAAAGCTGACGTTTTCGCTTGGTTTTGTCTTATTTTAAGCAACGTGAAGTTGGTTTTAGTGGAGATACGCAACCGGTAACTTAGGTTATTTTGAAAGATTTTCCTCCTTAAGATGAGCCTCAGCTGATAGTTCCTCCTTAATGCTGATAATCATCTAAAGCAAAACAAATGTCTAGGTCAATGAAGACTGAAACAGGACAATTCCTGGACACTAAATTTTCCAAGAACAAAGCACACAATTGTTCTATACACACCCCTGCAACAGTTCTTAATGGAAAGGGCACAGAGACCTTTTACTTGGGGGCCTTGTTATGATGGAACCCCAGAGGCACCACCACGAGACTGCCTTTGAGCCAAGGTCTCACAATGAGGGCACAAAGGTGGAGCTACCCCATCCTACAGTTCAGGTCTGGGATCACTAGAACAGCAGGGAACCTGAGTCCAGAAGTACCTTTCCCTCTCACTACATCAGCTGCAAGTCAGCCTCAGATTCCCCGGCCCTAAAGTAGATTAGCAGCTATTCACATTAAAGGGTGCTTGTGGGGATTACACAGGATCATGAATGTGGACCAGCTCTGTCGATACTGAAGCTCCAGACAAAAGAAAGCACTTAGTTATCACAGCCAGGAAGGGCTTGGGAGATGGGCTTGCATTTTAAAAGAAAAAACCCAGTCCAAACCCCCAACTCTCATGAGCATCAGTCAGACCAGTGGGTACTTTTGGAGTATGTGGATGGATCTTACCCACTGCGGGACATCAGGCAGGCCTTTCTGAAGCTTCTGAACTCAGGTCTTTTAAGTGCTCTGTGGTGCCCATGTGGACAAGTAGGGCTACAAACAGGTGATGCTGCATGTTAGTCCACCTCCGTTTAGGGTCAGAAGTTCTGGATTCTATGATCAGATGGAATCTTGGGCAGCTGTTGAACTTCTCTGTTTCTTAGTTTTATTCATTTACTGCATGGGGATTATATCAGCCTTACTTACCTTGAAGATCTTTATGAGAATGCAATGAGATTTTTTTTAAAGAATAAATATATGCATTATTAATTATCATTAGACTGGAGCTTCAGCATAACTCCTGGGCACTCTGAAAAGTTTTATTATTTAGAATCAGCCCAGGCTGATTGCTATTCCCTGATGCTGACTTCTATTTAAAATAAACTTTTTATTTTAGAATATATATATATATATATATATATATATATATATATACACACACACACATATATGTATATATATATTTTGGCCAAGCCCCACGTGGCTTGCAGGATCTTAGTTCCCCAACCAGGGGTCGAACCTCAGCCCATGGCAGTGAAAGCATCAAGTCCAAACTGCTGGGCCGCCAGGGAATTCCCTTAGAATATATTTAGATTTACAGAAAAGTTCCAACAGAGAGTTCCCATACGCCCTTCACCCAGTTTCCCCTAATGTTGACATCTTACATAACTATGGCCCATTGTCAGAACTAAGAAGCCAATATTAGTATATTAAGGTGCATGTGTCTTTTTGAATTATGGTTTTCTCAGGGTATATGCCCAGTAGTGGGATTGCTGGGTCATATGGTAGCTCTATTTTTAGTTTTTTAAGGGACCTCCATACTGTTCTCCATAGTGGCTGTATCAATTTACATTCCCACCAACAGTGCAGGAGGATTCCCTTTTCTCTACACTCTCTCCAGCATTTATTGTTTGTAGATTTGTTGATGATGGCCATTCTGACCAGTGTGAGGTGATACCTTATGGTAGTTTTGATTTGCATTTCTCTAATAATTAGTGATGTTGAGCATCTTTTCATGTGCCTCTTGGCCATCTGTATGTCTTCTTTGGAGAAATGTCTATTTAGGTCTTCCATCCATTTTTTGATTGGGTTGCTTGTTTTTCTGATATTGAGTTGTATGAGCTGTTTGTATATTTTGGAGGTTAATCCATTGTCTGTTTCTTCATTTGCAAATATTTTCTCCCATTCTGAGGGTTGTCTTTTGGTCTTGTTTATGGTTTCCTTTGCTGTGCAAAAGCTTTTAAGTTTCATTAGGTCCCATTTGTTTATTTTTATTTTCATTACTCTAGGAGGTGGGTCATTTGCAGCACTATTTACAATAGCCAGGTCATGGAAGCAACCTAAATGTCCATCGACAGATGAATGGATAAAAAAGATGTGGTACATATATACAATGGAATATTACTCTGCCATAAAAAGGAATGGAATTGGGTCATTTGGAGAGATGTGGATGGACCCAGAGACTGTCATACAGAGTGAAGTAAGTCAGAAAGAGAAAAACAAATATCGTATATTAACACATATATGTGGAATCTAGAAAAATGGTACAGATGAATCTGCTTGCGAGGCAGAAATAGAGACACAGATATAGAGCACAAACGTATGTACACCAAGGGGGGAAAGCAGGGGAGGGATGAATTGGGAGATTGGGATTGACATATATACACTAATATGTATAAAATAGATAACTAATGAGAACCTGCTATATAGCATAGGGAACTCTACTTAATGCTCTGTGGTGACCTAAATGGGAAGGAAATCCAAAACAGAGGGGATGTATGTATACATATAGTTGATTGACTTTCAGAAACTAACACAATATTGTAAAGCAACTATACCCCAATAAAAAACATAAAGAAGATAAAAACAATAAAATATACTAAGATTTAAAAAATATTAGTACATTAATGTTAACAAATACAGACTTTATTCAGGTATCACCAGTTTTTCTACCAATGTCCTTTTTCTGTTCCAGGACTCCATCCAGGTACCACACTGCATTCAGTCCTCACGTCTCCTTGGTTGCCTCTGGTTGATGATGGTTTCTCAGTCCTTCCTTGTCTTTCATTGATTGACAGTTTGAGGAGTACCAATCAGGTACTGTATGGACCATCCCTCAATTTGGTTTTGTCTGACATGTTTTTTTCATGATTGGACTATGGGTTTTGGGGAAGAGTGAAGTACTCTTCTCATCACATTGTATCAGAGGTCCACGTCATCAACATGACTTATTACTGGTGATATTAACCTTAATCATGTGGTTAAGATGGGATCTACCAGATTTCTCCACTGTAAAGTAACTCTTTTCCCTTCCCATTCTCTATTCTTAAAAATAGAAGGAAGTCACTAAGTCCAACTCACATTCAAGGGAAGGAAAATTGTTTCACTTCCTGAAGGGGGGAGTATCTACATGTATCATTTGGAATTCTTTTTTTTTTTTTTTTTTTTTTTTGCGGTATGCGGGCCTCTCACCACTGTGACCTCTCCCGTTGCGGAGCACAGGCTCCGGACGTGCAGGCCCAGCGACCATGGCTCACGGGCCCAGCCGCTCCGCGGCATGTGGGATCTTCCCGGACTGGGGCACGAACCCGTGTCCCCTGCATCGGCAGGTGGACTCTCAACCACTGCACCGCCAGGGAAGCCCTGGAATTCTTCTTTAAGGAAAACTTGTCTCTTTGTTTGTGTTCAATTTTATTTATTTATTTATTTTTTGGCCACCCCGCATGTGGGATCTTATTTCCCCAACCAGGGATCAAACCTGCGCCCCCACCCCACCCCCGCCCGCAGTGGAAGCGCGGAGTCCTAACCACTGGACCACCCGGGTATTCCCATGTGTTTATTTTATACTTTGGGTTAAAATCCAATATGATGTTGTCTATTTTGTTGCTCTAAGTGTTCCAGCTTTGGCCCCTGGGAGCTCTTTGTTAGTTCCTTCCCACATCCCTTGGACATACCCCCATAACTGTGGGTCTTTCTATCTTTATTTCTGTTTTGAGCACTTTCTGACTTTCTGGCTCTAGAAGACGTTCCAGGTTCATCTTGTATATTCATTGCCCCAGCCAGGATCAGCCATTTCTCCAAGGACCCTGGTTGCTATTTTGGAAAATGATATTAGAAACCAACAACTGGGCACTGAGTGTGCTTTTTGTTACTGGCTGATGCTGATTTCTAACCAAATAACTGAAAATATTTAGAGCCAGAGAGATATGGGTTTTTGCTACCTGTTTTTGTACCTGCAAGTTACTATGTCACATTGGATGTTTCCTCATCCACGTATAAGAATAATGAACATCACTCAAAGGGTTGTTGTGAGGTCAAGGGAGATAATATTGAAGGAACTTTCTATTTCTGATATTAGAGAGCTAGGTTTTCTTTTCTACACCTTTAAAGCATCAATGATCTGACAATACAGTAATGCAAAAAATTAAGGGAAAATGGGAACCAAGAGAAATAAACAAGTAAGAAAATTGCGTTTGCCATGAAGGCATTTGCCATTTCCAGCAAATCTGAATTTTCACTTTGACAACCACATGGTGATTGCGGTGGAGCAGGGAGTGATGACAGTGAAAACCAGGCCCAGCACTAAGCAAGAAATTTAATAGACAGTAAGCTGGATGCCAAAGAGCTATAACCCCGGGGGAGGGTAAAGAAATTGCTGCCCTTATCTGAACCCTCTGAGTCTTCCAGAAAACCTCAATTTGGTTTAGGGTGGGTCTCAAGCTAAGAGTCCCTTCAGACGCCTTGCAAGGGGAAGAAGATACCTTCAATTTGCCCTTCACATTAATCTTACAAATCATTTTCCAAGGACAGTGACTAGTACACATCTAGGACATCTTGAGCACTCAGCCCCAGCGGACGCCATGTGGGGCGGAAGAACCATCTAGTGGAGCCCTGTCCAGACTGCAGAGTCACGAGAAACGAGAAATGGTTGTTGTTTGAAGCCACGAAGTTTTGGGGCTTTTTGTTACATAGCAATAGATAACTGAAGTATTTTTATACAGGCTTTTTGTCATAATTGCTGCCTCCTAAGAAGGAAAAAGATTCTTCAAGGTTCTTCCGAGCCCATTATAGTTTTGCTCCGGCAGGCTTCTCCAGGTTTGTCTATCAGTTAAGACTTCAACCAAACTGGTCTTTTCACTGTTTCTTAGCATGTCTGTCCCAAGTACTCCCATTTCTATGATTTTGCTCACTTCACCAACCCCATCTGAAGGCTCACCTGCATTTCCCCCTCCTCAGCTGAACCACCGCCTCCACTTGGAATCTTCCCCTCTTCCAGGTCTAGCAAAGAACACCATTAATTCCAAAGTGACCTCTGTCCTCTGCACTTATGCTTGTGGCCAGGTTCATTGGAAAGGTCCACTCCCTCGTGTTGTTGTGTTATTTGAAGACAGTTTCGTGTCCCCAGCTATAATGAGCTCCCTTGAATGCAGAGACTGAGGATATACCTGTCTGTGTTTCAGCATCTAATAGCGGGCCTGGAAGAGGGAGGGAACCCAGAAAATGTGTTGTATAGATGATTCTGCTGTTTAACAGTCTTCTTCTAAAGCAGCATTATGGTGATGATTCACTGGCTCTATCTTCATTTTCAGGTGCTCTGTGGCTGTCACACTGAATTCCCATTGCAACCACTGACAAAAATCCCACCAGGCCTTTTTCTAAATATAAAGAATGAGTTAATAGGCTTTCGTAAGAAGTAAGAAAATGAAAATCACTTCATACCTCTTTTTTTTTTTTTGCCAGCACTTTTGATTTCTTCCTCTCCTTTACATGTGAGAAGTTCATACACGGTGAATCACTTCCCTGTCACTTAAACTCTGAAGTGTAATATGATCACAGTAGGCAATGAAACCATGTATGTGAAGTCTCAGAGGCGCAAAAATTTGTGAGTGGAAACCGATAGAAGATTGGCAGGACTGTTTTCTAAGAAAGCAAAGAGCTGACAGCTGAGGCACGAAGGGTTTCTTCTGCACCCCAGGGATTCTTACCTGACGCCTAATCTTCATGCTGGCCAGGGGAGTCAAATATTTATGTTCTAGATACCAGGCTTGCTCCTGGAACACCAGTTTGGTTCCATATAGCAGACAAAACTAAGGGGTGGGGGAAGAGGAGAGAAATGGAAAAATATGTTAGAAAACACAGAATCTAAGGAGGCGAATGAGAAATAGCATAATATTATATTTCATAAGATCATAAAAGTTAATACATACTTACTGTAAATGGTCATATTTTGTTTTTTTTAATTTTTATTTTATATTGGAGTATAGTTGATTAACAATGATGTGTTAGTTACAGGTGTACAGCAGTGATTCAGTTATACCCATACAAGTTTCTGTTCTTTTTCAAATTCTTTTCCCATTTAGGTTATTACAAAATATTGAGCCAAGATTTCTGTGCTATACAGTAGGTCTTTGTTGGTTATCTATTTTAAATATAGTAGGGTGTACATGTCAATCTCAAACTCCCAGTCTATCCCTCCCCCTGCTTTCCCCCTGGTAACCATAAGTTTGTTCTCTAAGTCTGAAAATGGTCACATTTTGGACATGCAGTATATGTTTTATATTTTGAAACCACTCTATGGAGAAATTTAAAGCATATATAAAATTAGAAAAAATAGTATAACCAACTTCCATGTCTCCATCCCCCCAGTTCAACAAATACTAACTCACAGCCAGTCTTGCTTCATCTACAATCTCATCTAATTCTTCCCCACCCCAGGTTACTTAGAATCAAAGTCCACTCATAATATATTTTAAAAAATAAATGTAATATTTCTGTTTGCTTTCTTTCTTGATTCATGAAAGAATATTCTTTTTTTTTTTTGCGGTACACGGGCCTCTCACTGTTGTGGCCTCTCCCATTGCGGAGCACAGGCTCCGGACACGCAGGCTCAGTGGCTATGGCTCACGGGCCCAGCCGCTCCGTGGCATGTGGGATCTTCCCGGACCGGGGCACGAACCCACGTCCCCCGCATAGGCAGGCGGACTCTCAACCACTGTGCCACCAGGGAAGCCCATGAAAGAATATTCTAAATGCCCATTCTGAATAATATCATCTTAATATTTTCCATTGAGCATGGTTTGATTAGACTTTCATAAAAATAGCATTCCTCATTTGCATTTTGTTTCAATACGTTTTTCCTATCACGTTTCTGAAACCGACACGCAGACCTCCGTCATGACATCAGTGGCATCCAGCAATAATAGATGAGTTTTCCTGTATTAACAAGTAACTTTTTTTTTGTATAATGCAAAAAAAAAATACACTCAAATTGCCTATAGCAACTATAAAAGGTAATGATGCAATGCATTTAATTACTGTTTAGTAGTGCTTTTTATTTGAGCATTTCAAAGTCTTAGTAAAAGTGTCATATTTCTATGAAGGACTTAAATAAAAATGGGGTAAATGTAGAATTGTTAAATGAGAATTTCAGAAGTCTTTACAATGAACAAGTAACTTTTAAGTTAACTATTCTTTAGCATTTCATATTTAATAATTCCAAAATTATACAAACATAGAGATAATAGTATAAGGTACCTCCAAGTCTATATCATCCAGCTTTAATAGCTGTCAACTCATAGCCAATCTTGTTTTATCTCTACTCCCACCTGTTCCCCCCTTTCCGTATTATTGTGAGGCAAAGTTCAATTGTTATCATCTCTAGGTTTGGAGGGAAGAGAGCTATGTCGATCCTGGAGGAGAAAGCTATGTTGACAGGGTCCCCTTAGAGAAGCTGTGACCTTCAGCCAAGGAACACAGAAACCCCAAGGTGATCCCACAAGAAGGCAGGCAGGGGGCAGGGATATCCCAACCTCATTCTCCTCCCCATCTCCAGTCTCTAGCTGGGGCTTCCTGTTCTCAGAACCTAACTGGATCCAGAGGGCAAGGATTCCTCTTATGCAACTTACGTAGATCAATTTCCTGGGCCCAGAGCAGGGTGGAGAAGGGTGGAGAGTAGAGCTGGAAAAGCAAAGGGAGGATGTCTGGAAAAATCCCATCTCTAACACCCCCAACAGGTGGTCATCCAGCCTTAGTCCAGTCCTATCTCAAGTTCAAGTTCACCTGGTCCCACACAGCCCCGACTGCTGACACCATTCCCACGTTTCATCCCAGAGGGCCAGTGTCACACTGTGCTGCCTATGTCTGCTCTGCCCTTCTGTCGACTCCTGACTTGTCCTCCTGTTGACAGTCTGTGGCTCTTGTGTATCTGAGGCTCAGGGCCACTTTTCTGCCTTTGAACTTTTTCTTTTCTCCTTGAACACAGTTCGGACTCTCCTTTGACTGCCCTCTTTTCTTGTCCTGGGAAACAAGCGTCCAGGTTCTTGGTGGTGACCAGAACGTCACCTGGAGGTCCAGATACCATCAGCCCAGCCTCAGGTCCTCAAATGGAACCTGAATGTGTTTCCTTTTACATTTCAGAGATGGGAGCTCAGTGCATTAAGAGGCATCCAGTTCTCCAACCCACTGTTTGAAGAACCATTGCATACTGAACCACTTGCCTATGCGGAACATGAATCTATGGATGGTTAACTCTGTCGGAAAGGGACCTTGTCCTGCTCATCTCTGTCTGCCTAGGGTCTGGGAGAAAAGCTGATACACTCTAAGAGATTGGCTGACATCCAATTTCCTGTATACCTCATAGCTATTAATCCTGTAACTTTTGCTGCCTAAGGAGCAAAGCAGGAGTATATGAAAGTATCCAGATAACAACCCTTAACAATTTAAAGATAAGTTTCACATCTCTGCTTAGGTGTTCTTTCTTCAGGGGATCAGCCTTCACAGACTGCCATTTTCTCACAATGCAGCTTCCAGCTCTTGTGTCACTTTGGACCTGGTGGCCTCTTCTAAATGCTTAATTCTCTCCTTCAAGGTGTCTCACGGGACTGAACACAGTGTCCAGATGTTATCTCATCGCTGTAGTGTCAGTAGCACCA
The DNA here is from genome assembly GCF_964270905.1 of Leucopleurus acutus. NCBI lineage: Eukaryota > Metazoa > Chordata > Mammalia > Artiodactyla > Delphinidae > Leucopleurus > Leucopleurus acutus. Next base: position 16,123,931 of record NC_139154.1, read on the forward strand.
TCGCTGTCCTGGTTTGGGACTCTATACTTTTACAAGCAAAGGAAGATGGAATTTGCTTTTATGACAGTCACATGTTTTTTGAAGAAATGAGTGAAAGAATACCATGCAATTTGGTTTACATCAAATGTTTGCTCAGTTAACACTCCTGCTATGCCTTTTCTCCTATGAACCGTTTTCAACCAACCCATACATACACATACACATCCCTAAAGGGATGACATTAAATTTATTCTCTTAAAGTATCATCTTGTTGATATGACTTACCTCAAGTCCCCAAAATCTCTATGAATATTAATTCAATCCTCAAGTCCCCAAAATCTCTATGAATATTAACTCAATCACCTCATGTGTTTATGTCATTTACAGATTTGTCAGTCCCACCTTTGTCTTTATATCATAGAACTCAACTGATAGGTCTATATCTTTTCAATCAAGTATTTGAGAATCTATTTAAGAGACTCTCATCTAACTCATATTTCTCTAGCTTGTACATAAGGATAGCCTAAGAGTCTGGAAAGTGCTGTGCAAAATCAAGATACATCGGGCTTCCCTGGTGGCGCAGTGGCTGAGGGTCCGCCTGCCGATGCAGGGGACGTGGGTTCGTGCCCCGGTCCGGGAGGATCCCACATGCCGCGGAGCGGCTGGGCCCGTGAGCCGTGGCCGCTGAGCCTGCGCGTCCAGAGCCTGTGCTCTGCAATGGGAGAGGCCACAGCAGGGAAAGGCCTGCGTACCGCAAAAAAAAAAAAAAAAAAAAAAAAAAAAAAACAAGATACCTCAACTTCCCCAGATTTTGTCTTCTAGCAACCTGATTAAGACAGGAAATAAGATTAGTTTAGCAAGCCTTAGCCACAGTGAGCACAGACCACGCTCCTAGTGACCATCTTTTTCTAATCACTCATAAACTATCTTGAATAGCCTTTTCTAGCATTTTAACTTGGATTTATAAATTCTATAGTTTCCCCAATCTATTTTTCTTTCTTTGTTTTTTTTAACGTGGACATTTGCTCATTTACAGTTTCCTGACATCTCTTTTGTCCTCCTTGGTTTCAAATGTCTCACAACTGTGTCCTTCCCAATTCAGAGAGAAGATGGGGACATTCTAGGAGACAAGTATGTCTGCTTTCTGTTTGCATTTATTAACATCAAAGCTTTCTTCCCCAGACCAGGTGTCTGTCTCTTCAAACTCTGAGCGTAGCTAAAAATAGCCTTTTAAATCTTCATCAGATTATTTGTCAAGCCTCACATTATGGTGGGATTTGACCATCCTGACATTTACTAAATGCTACCCTTTTGTATTTATCCCTGGACAAGCGTCTCCCCCCATCACCATGCTTCTCATTTATATAGCTTCCTTAGACTTATGGCCATCAGAGAGTCCTCTCTACACTTATCTTGGTTTCTTTAAATGTGTCCCAAATTACACCTTTTTTTGGTATCTATTGTATTGTCAGAGTAATAGTTTACTGTTTTTCTTACTCTCAAGCCCATGTGCCCCTATGAAATCTCTGCCCATAGAATCATAATAACCAATATTTTTTAATCACCTACTATGTGCCAGGCACTGCAAGGTATTTTACATTCACCTCGTTTAGTCTTCACAATAATCCTGAATGTAGCCATAACTCCTGGACAGAGTAAATGGAGAAGCTATTTGAGGAACTGAAAAATAAATATTGATAGTAGGCAGATTTGGGAAGAAGACTAAAATTCAAAGTACCACCAAACAGGTGATGAGTTTAGTTTTTTTTCCTAGTCTTCAAGCTGCTTGTCCCTGGAGAAGGGCGTGCATCAGACCAAGATAAATAAATCCCAGATTCTGGAAGGAGGATAGAAAAGGGAGCCCTGGGGAACCAGAGAGTACCGAGGAGGTCATGGAGTCGGGGGGCTTGGGAAAGTAAGCCCATAAAGTTGTTTATGAACTTCTGGGCTCAACCCCAGGTGTACATACACGGATCTAACACACATCAGTACAGAAAACACTTTGAGAACTGAACTAGCAAACAGATGAAAATGCAGGTGCCAGACTGGCCACTGTGTGGTGCATACGTGGGACAGAACAGAATAGTACAGCAAAGCCTTTGAAGACTAAACTGACATTGAAACCACAGTGAACAGAAGGTGAGTTGCAACTTGCAGCCCAAACAACCAGATACATTCATTGCTAAAACAAAAATATTAACGTTCTCGATGGGATTTAAACAAGACCCAGGATCTCATAACATAATATTCAAAATGTCTAGGAAATGGGGAAGTCCCTGGTGGTCCAGGGGTTAGGACTCGGCACTTTCACTGCCAAGGGTCCAGGTTCCATCCCTGGTTGGGGAACTAAGATTCTGCAAGCTGTGAGGTGCAAATACCAAAATGTCCAGGAAATATTTTTTTAAAGTTCAGCATGTGAAGGACAAGAGAAATGTAACTTGCCTAGGAAAAGATAATCAACAGACACCAAAAGAAAAATAACACAGATGTTGGAATTATCTAGCAAAAACCTTAAAACAGCTATTATAAAAATTTTTCAACAAGTGATCACAAACCCTCTTGAAACAAATGGTAAAGTAATGTTTCAGCAGAGAAACAGAAGATATAAAGGAGAATCAAATGGAAATTTTAGAAGTAAAAATTACAATGATCAAAATAAAAATGGGCTTAACATCAGAATAGGGGAAACAGAGGAGAGTCAGTGAGCTGGAAGATAGAATAACAAATTATTTGAACAATAGAGAGAAAATAGACCGAAAAAAAGAACAGAGCCTCAGGGACCTGTGGGACTATGACAAAAGAACTAACCTCATGTCACTAGAGTCCCGGAAGGAGAAAAGGAAGAATGCAGGGCTGAAAAAGTACTTGACAACTTAATGGCTGAACAAGTCCTCAAATTTGGGGAAAACCCCCAGAAATATGCAGGTTTCAGAAGCTTGGTGAACCCCAAACACAATAAACACCAAGAAATCCATGTCCAGGCACATCATAATCAAACACCTTGAAACTAAAACAAAGAAAAAACCTTGAAAGCAGCCAGAGAAAAAATGGTGCATTACCTCTAGGAGAACAATGATGTGAATGACTGAATTTCTTATCAGAAACCATGGAGGCTAGAAAGAAGTGGAATAACATTTTTTAAGCACTTAAAAAGTATCAACCCAGGATTCTACATTGAGTAAAAATATCCTTCAGGAGTGAAGATGAAATAAAGATATTGTAAAGATGAAGAAAAATTGGGAGGAATTGTTACCAGCAGACTGCTCTAAAAGAATTGTTAAGAGTGTTTCAGTCAGAAGAAAAATTATACTAAAAGGAAACTTAGAACATCAGGAATGGAGGAAGAGCAACAGAAATGGTAACTATCTGGGTAAATATGATAGACTTGTCTTCTCTTGAATTCTTTTAAAATTTGTGTAATGACTGAAAACAAAACATAATATTGTCTGATGTGGTTTCCTATGTACGGAGATTACTTATAAAATGCCTATGCCATACAGAGGAGAGAGGGCAAAAGGAACTCGATGATGGTAAGGTTTCTTCATTCCACTTGAAGAGGTAAAATATTTATTTTAAGCAGACTGTAAAAGTGCAGTCATATATTGTAATCCCTAAAGCACCAAAAAAAAGAAAAAAACGATACAAAGAAATATCGATAATGCAAAATGAAATCCTGGAGAATGCTCAAACAACCCCAAAGAAGGTATGTGCTATAGAATGAATGATGGCCACCAAATGACATCAGGTCCTAATTCCTGGAATCTGCAAACATCCTAAGGAAAAAGAATCTCTGTGTGTGTGATCAAGTTAAGATTCACAAAATGAAGAGACAATTCTGGATGAACTGGGTGGGCCCTAAATACAATCACATGTATCTTTATAAAAGGCAGACAGAGAGAGGGTCCATAGACAGAAGAGAAGGAAGCAATGTGACCACAGAGACAGATATTAGAGTGAGGTGGCCACAGGTCAAGGAATGCCAGCAGCCACCAGAGGCCGGAAGAAGCAAGGAATGAATTCTCCTCTACAGCCTCTAAGGACAGTGCAATCCTGCTGACAGCTTGATTTTGGCCCAGTGATACGATTTCAGACTTCCAGCCTCCAGAACTATGAGAGAATAAATTTCTGTTGTTACAATCCACCAAGTTTGTTGTAATTTGTTATAGCGGCCGTAGGAAATTAATTCAACATATGAGAAAGTAAAAAATAAGACTGTCCTTATTCACAAACAAAATGATTGTTTACATAAAAAAAAACCCCACAAGAAATCTGCCAAAAAACTCAAAACCTCTAGAGTTAATAGTGAGCTTAGCAAAATCATAGGATACAAGGTCGACATACAACATGTCAATTGTATTTCTAGATATTAACAATGTACCATTAGAAACCAATATTTAAAACAATCTACCCTTTACAGTAGCTCCCCCCAAATGAAATATTTAGGTATACGTTTACAAAAACATGTATATTATCTTTATGCTAAAAACTGAAAATGCTGATGAAAGAAATCAAGGAAGAACTAATAAAGTGGATTGGCAAGGTCAACATAGTACATTTGTCAATTCTCCCCGAATTGATCCATAGATTTTACACAATTCCAATAAATATCTCAGCAGATTTTTTGCTCCTGATAGAGACAAGCTAATTCTAAAATTTATATGAAAAATCAAAGAAACTAGAATGGCTAAAACAACTTGCAAAAGAAGAAAAAAGCTGGAGGAATTACTCTATTTGCTTTTAAGACTTGCTATAAAGTTACAGTGTTCAAGATAGCATGGTTTTGTCAAGGGACAGACACATAGATCAATGGAACAAAATAGAGAACCCAGAAACAGACCCATGCAAATATGCGTGAATGAGTTTGATAAAGGTGCAGAAGGAATTCGATGGAAGAAGGACAGTCTTTTCAACAAATGATGCAGAAACAATTGGATAGCAACAGTCAAAAGATAAATAACATTGACCTAAACCTCACACCTTATACACAGATTGGTTCAAAATGAATCATAGATCTAAATGTAAAACATAGAACTCTAAAACTTCTAGAAAAAGATATGGGAGAAAATCTTCATGACCTGGGGTTAAGCATATATTATTAGATATGACACTAAAAGCACAATCTATAATATAGGAAAGTTGATAAATTGGACTTCATCAAAATTTAAAAATTTTTGCTTTGCAAAGGACTTTAAGAGAATGAAAAGACATGCCACAAACTGGGAAAAACATTTGCAAATCACACATCCAACAAAGAACTTGTACCCAGAATTTATAAAGAACTCTCAAAACTCAACAGTAGGAAAAATTATCTGATTTTAAAATGGGCAAAAGATTTGAACAGACTTCACTCAAGAGGACATACAGATGGCAAAAAGGCACATCAAAGGATTTCAACATCATTAGGAAACGCAAATTAAAACCAGATGTTATATTCCTATATCCCTATTGGAATGGCCAAAAAAAAAAATACAGACAATACCAAGTGTTGCTGAGGATGCTGAGCAACTGGATCTCTCATACGTTGGGAATGTAGTAGCTTTGCAAAGCTAAATGTACGTTTACTATATGACCCAGTAAATCCACTCCTAAGCATTTACCCTAGAGCAGTGGCTCTCAGCTAAGGATGACCTTTGTCCCCCAAGAGACATTTGGCAATTACTGAAGACTTTTTGGTGTCATAACTGGAGAAGTTCTACTGACATCTAGTAACTAGAGGCCGAGGTTATCGCTAAACACCCTACAAAGTACAGGACAGCACTCCCACAACAAAGAAGTACTGACCCAAAATGTCAATATTGTCAAGATTGAGAAATTCGCTCTAGAGTAAAAAAAATTGTTTACATAATAACTTGTATATGTATGTATATAGCATCTCTACTCATAATCTTCAAAAACTGAGAACAACTCAAATGCCTGTCACTGGGTGAGTGATTAAATGGGGTACATCCATACAATGGAATACTACTCAGCAATGAAAATGTGTAACTGTGGGTGCATGCAATGACTCAGCCGAACCTCAAATACTGAGTGAAGGAAGTCAATATCAAAAGGTTACGTATTGTATGATTCCAATGACATTATATCCTCAAAATGACACAACTACAGTGATAGACAACACATCATTGGTTGCCAGGGTTTATTAGAAGGGGAAGAGGATATTTATAAAGCCATACCATAAAGAATAATTATAAAGCCATACCATAAAGGATTATTTAAGGATGGTTAAACTGTTCTGTATCCAGTCTGTGGTGGTACTTACACAATTCTACACATGTGTTGAAATTCATAGAACTACACAGCCCTAAACAAGGTCATTTTGCTGTATAATAATTTAAATATATCATCTTTTATGTCCAGATCTCTTTCTCTTTGTTATGGCAAACTCCAAGCTGAAATGGCTATATTCTCTAATGGTTCCCTGTACTGAAATTTTGTCCAAGGACCCCTGCCTGACCTCTTCCCTTTGAAAGTCACCCCTTCCCTTCCTGGGTTCTTACAGCAGTGTGTTTTTCCTTATTACACATTCTGCCTGTTGGTGTAATTATTTGCCCATGTGACTTTCTCCCTGACCACAATGTGATCAGGAAGGCAGGAACTGTGGCTCATGCATCTTGGAATTTCTGCAGTGCCTAGCCCAGTATCAGGGCTTGGTGTGTGCATTTGTAGAACTGAGACCCTTGGTTCCCTCAGGAGCATAAGCTCACTGGGACCAACAACAGAAAGAAGGGAGGTTGCCTGCAATTTATGCCAAGTAGGCAGCCTGTATCCATGGCCTGAACCGCATAATAAGCAAGGAGCTGCAGCAAAAGGACTGAGTTGGACCTCTAGTGTCAGAGAAGATGAAAAAGCTTATTAATTCATGGTAATACCAGCGTGATTTCAGAACAGTTTCCCCCAGCAACAACCTAGTTCTCTCACTGTGATGAAGTGCTCTGCCTTCTGCCTCAGACTTCAGCCACTTGGGATCTGCATTACTGCCTTGTAAAATTGATGGGCAGTGGTACTGTCTCTTAGTTAAGGAATTTCTGCCAGCCTTAGCAAAAAATATTAGTTTTGCAATTTCTAAGGGCATTCCTTGCAATAGAAAAGTGATTAGAAATTGGACCAGACTGGAACAATGCCCATCTTGAATCCGAATAGTTCACCTGCCGAGTCTCCTCCATGCCATCAGCTCCAGGTGTGGGCTCATCAGCTTCCACAGGTGAGGAAGCCTTATTTATATTACACTGGAAAAAGGTTGAGGAGGGGGTAATCAGTTCAGAAAGTACAGCTTTGATCACCCAAGGAAGCTGTTCAGATCAAAGTCTCTTTTTCTTCTAAACTGACTGAAGATGTTAATTTTTTTAAAATCCAACCTGCTCGATATTTCTTGTGTCTTAAAAGCCTCTCTTCTTGAGAAAGGTGACAAGCAGTGGCAGCTGGACTCTGGTAGAGTCCAGAGGGCTCTAGCAGAGGACGGTTAAGGATAAAGGTGATCTTTTCTTTTGGAGTCTCTGGACGCTGAAGAGCCTGGGATGGCTCTCTGTCCATCGCCACTTTCAGCAGAGGAACCACTTTAGTAAAGTGATGGTGGGCCATGTGCTGGTATCACAGTGGATCAAAGGCAGAGCATCTGCTAGGGTTAGGGGTGAGAGAGCCAGCCAGACCCAAAGCACATTCTATTTTATGCCTCGTTGGAGAAGCCTAGCCATACCTCTATCTTTGCCTTTGCAGATGCCAGAAGGGAAATCTCCAGAGAAGGTAACCCTGAGATATCATTTTGCCAGCATGCTGCGTGTGCTTGGGCAGAGGGGAGGCTGGAGCTCTGCTGCTTCTCAACCCTAAGGGTAGACGGATATTTGGGGGTCACACAGCTGGCTGCAGAATCCAAGCTTTCCTGTGATTGCCACACTCAGGCAAACCAACTCTCTACTACTTTGCAGTGTTGCAGTGCACTGTCCGTTACATGGCCAGTGGGAATGGGAAAATTCAGAAAGTACAGCTTTGCAGGCAGAGAGGAAGCTATTCCCTCCGAGACTTCTTACACAATCCACCACATAGACTGGCTCAGAACCATACTCCTACAGCCCTCCCTTGGTATCTGTAGGGGGGTTGGTTCCAGGACCCCCAGAGGATACCCAAATCCACAGATGCTCAAGTCTCTTATATAAAATTGAGTAGTACTTGCATAAAACCTATGCACATCCTCCCATATACTTTAAATCATGTCTAGATTACTTATAATACCTAATATAATGTAAATGCTATGTGGCAACAAATAGTTGTAAATATAAGGTAAATGCTATGTAAATCATTGCCAGTGTGCAGCAAGTTCAAGTTTTGCTTTTTGCAACTTTCTGGATTTTCCTTCTGAATATTTTTGATCAGTGATTGATTGAATCTGTGGATGTGGAATCTGTATGGAGGGCCAACTGTACTTTACACAGACAGTTTGGGCAACTTGTGGAAAAGCATTCAGCCAGGTTCTTCTCTCTGATTTGTTTTAACCCAGAATTGGTCCCACTTCTTCCCACTCCCAGTTCCTCGTCTGTCATTGGCTGTGCAACCATCACCACCATTCACATCCAGAACTTTTTTCATCTTGCAAAACTGAAATTCTGAATCCATTAAATAATAACTTCTCATTCTCCCTTTTCCTTGGTCCCTGGCAAGGGACCATTCTACTTGTCTCTCTGAATAGGACTACTCTAGGTATCTCATATAAATGGATCCATACAGTGTATGTTCTTTTGTGACTAGTTTATTTTACTTAGCATGATGTATTCAAGGTTCCTCCATGTAGTAGCCTGGGTCAGAATTTCCTTCCCTTTTTAAGGCTGAATAATATTCTATTGCATGTATACACCATATTTTTTGTTTATTCATTCACCCATCAATGGACACTTGGGTTGCTTCCACATTTTGGCCGTTGTGATTAGTGCTGCTATGAACATGGGTGTACTATTACCCATTCAAGCCACTGTTTTCAATTCTTTGGATATATGCTCAGAAGTGAAGTTGCTGGATCATATGGTAATTCTATGGTTAATATTTTGAGGAATCGCCATACTATTTACCACAGCGGCTGCTCCATTTTGCATTCTCACCAACAGTGCACAAGGGTTCCAATTTCCCCACGTCCTTGCCAACACCTGTTATTTTGGTTTTTGGCGTTGTTGTTTTGATAGCAGCTATCCTAATGGGTGTGAAGTACTATCTCATTGTGGTATTGATTTGTATTTCCCTAATGATTAGTGATGTTGAGCATCTTTTCATATGCTTATTGCCCATCTGTGGATCTTTGGAGAAATGTTTATTCGAGCACTTTGCCCATTTTTAACCTGGTTGTTTGGATTTTTCTTGTTAAATTTTGAGTTCTCTATATAGAGATTCCGGATATTAGTCTTTTATCTGTATGTGATTTGTAAATACTTTGTTGCTTTTTTACTGTGTTGATAGTGTCATTTGATGCACAAAAGTTTTAAACTTTAATGAATTTTAACATGTATAGTATTTTTTTGTTGTTTATGCCTTTGATGTCATATCCAAGAAATATTGCAAATCCAATGTGATGAGGCTTTTCTCGTTTTCTTCTGAGAGTTTTATAGTTTTAGCTCTGACATTTAAGTCTTTGGTCTATTTTGAGTTAATTTCTGTATATCATGTTAGATAATGGTCCAATTTCATTCTTTTGCACATGGATATCTAGTTTCCCCTGTACCATTTGTTGAAAAGACTATCGTTTCCCCATTGAATGATCTTGGTACTCTCGTCAAAAATCATTTGACCAAATATGCAAGGGTTTATTTCTACATTGGTCTATATGTCTGTCTTTATGCCAGTACCACCCTATTTTGATTGCTGTAGACTTGTAAATTTTCAAACCAGGAAGTGTGAGACCTCTGACTTTTTTCTTCTTTTTCAAAATTGTCTTGGCTCTTCAGGGTCCCTCGTGATGCCATATGAATTTTACAATGAGTTTTTCTATTTCTGCATAACAAGTCATGCAATTTTGACAGATCGCACTGAATCTGTAGATAGCTTTAGGTAATACTGACATCTTAAAAATATTAAGTCTTTCAATCCATGAACACAGAATTTCTTTCCATTTATATCTTCCTTAATTTCTTTTAGCAATATTTTTGCTGAAAGTTTTTCACCTCCTTTGTTAATTCCTAAGTACTTAATTCTTTTTGATGCCATTATAAATTGAATTGCTTCCTTCATTTCCTTTTTGGATTGTTTACTGTTGATGTATAGAAATGCAACTGATATCTGCACGTTGATTTTTGTATCCTGCAACTTTGCTGAATTATTCTTTCTAACAGTGTGTGTATGTGTGATGTTTGTGTAATCTTTAGGGTTTTCTACATATAAGATCATATCATCTGTGAATAGAAGAGATAGTTTTACTTCTTCCTTTCCAATTTGGATGCCTTTTATTTCTTTTTCTTGCCGAATTACTCTGGCTAGGACTTCCAGTATTGTGTTGAATAGAAGTGGTGAAAGCAGACATCTTTGTCTTGTTCCTGACAAAGGAAAAGCTTTCAGTTTTTCACCATTGAGTATAATGTTGTGAGTTTTTTTCATATACGGCTTTATAATATTGACATAGTTTCCTGAGTGTTTTTGTCATGAAAGGATGCTGAATTTTGTCAAATGCTTCTAATGCATCAATTGAGATGATCATGGTTTTTTTTCTTCATTCTGTTAATGTGATATATTACATAGATAATTTTTTTGTTTGTTGAACCATCCTTGTATTCCAGGAATAAATCCCACTTGGCCATAGTGTATAATCCTTTTAATATGCTGCTCAACTCAGCCTCTAGTATTCTGTTGAGGATCAGCATTTTGTAGTTTTAAGCATACAAATCCTATCTATTGTTAGATGTATACCCAAGTACTTACTCTTTTGAGAAATTGTACATGATATTGAGTTTAAAAAATTTTTCCTGTCCAAGTGTTCATTGCTAATATATAGAAATTCAATGAATTTTTGCATGTTGATCTTATATCCTGTGACCTTGCTAAACTCATTTCTTAGTTCTAGGATGTTTGTTTGTTTTGTAGATTCTTTGGGATTTTCTAAATAGACAATGATGTCATATATAAATAGGAACTGTTTTATTTCTTCCTTTCTGATATGAAAGAATATGCTTTTTATTTCCATTTCTTGCCTTATTTCACTAGTTAGAACTTTTAGTATTATATTGAATAAGAATGGTGAGACCAAACATTATTGCTTTATTCCTGATGTTAGGGGGAAAGCATTCCTTGTTTCACCGATATGTATGTTGTTAGCTATAGCAGGGGTCCCCAACCCCCTGTACCGGGCCATGGCCTGTTAGGAACCAGGCTGCGCAACAGGAAGTGAGTGGCGGGCGATCAACTGAAGCTTCATCTGTATTTTCAGAGGCTCCCCATCGCGTGCATTACTGCCTGAGCTCTGCCTCCTGTTAGATCAGTTACGGCTTTAGATTCTCATAGGAGCATGAACCCTACTGTGAACTGCGCGTGCGAGGGATCTAGGTGTGTGCACCTTATGAGAATCTAGTGCCTGGTGATCTGAGGTGGAGCTGAGGTGGTGATGCTAGCGCTGGGGAGTGGCTGCAAATACAGATTATCATTAGCAGAGAGGTTTGACTGCACAGAGATCATAATAAATCAATTGCTTGCAGACTCATATCAAAACCCTATCAGTGGGGCTTCCCTGGTGGTGCAGTGGTTAAGAATCCGCCTGCCAATGCAGGGGACACGGGTTCAAGCCCTGGCCCAGGAAGATCCTACAAGCCGTGGAGCAGCTAAGCCCATGCACCACAACTACTGAGCCTGCGCTCTGGAGTCCACATGCTGCAGCTACTGAAGCCCCGCTCGCCTAAAGCCCATGCTCCACAACAAAAGAAGCCACCGCAATGAGAAGCCCATGCACTGCCAGGAAGAGTAGCCCCCACTCGCCACAACTAGAGAAAGCCCACGCACAGCAGTGAAGACCCCATGCAGCCTAAAATAATAAAATAAATAAATTTATATTTTAAAAAACCCTATCAGTGAGTGGCAAGTGACAATTAATTAGATGGGACATAAGCAACACACTTTGTGTGTCACTGTCTCCCATCACCCGCAGATGGGACCATCTAGTTGCAGGAAAACAAGCTCAGGGCTCCCACTGATTCTACATTATGGTGAGTTGTATAATTATTTTATTATATATTACAATGTAATAATAATAGAAATAAAGTGCACAATAAATGTAATGTGCTTGAATCATCCTGAAACCATCCCTCCCCCCACTGGCCCTGGTCTGTGGAAAAACTGTCTTCCACAAAACTGGTCCCTGGTGCCAAAAAGTTTGGGGACCACTGAGCTATAGGATTTTTGTAGATGCTCTTTACCAAGTTGAGGAGGTTTCACTCGCTTCCTGTTTGTCTGAGGGTTATCACAAATGGGTGTTGCATTTTGTCAAATGCTTTTTCTGGTACCAATTGATATGATCATGTGATTTTTTTTTTTGTCTTTTGCCTATTAATATGGATAACTAAATTGAATGATTTTAGGAAATTGAACCAGTCTTGCATCCTTGGAGCAAACCACACTTGGTCATGGTATATAATTTTTTTAATATATTGCTGAATTCTAGTTCCTAATATTTTGTTAGAAACTTTTGTGTCTATATTCATAAGGGATATGGGTCCATACTTTTCCTTTCTCGTTCTGTTTTTGTCTGGTGTGATATTAGGTCAACACTAGCTTCCTAAAATGAATGTATTTCCTCCTCTTGCATTATCTGGAAGAGATTCTGTAGAATTATTAATTCTTATTTAAACGTTTAGTAGAACTCTCCAGTGAATTCTGGAGACTGGTGTTTTCTTTTTCTAGAATTTTAAATATAAATTCAATTTCCATAACAGTTATAGGGCGATTCAAATTGTCTATTTCATATTGAATACGGTGATTTGTGTTTTTGAGGAATTGGTCCATTTCATCTAAGTTGTCCAATTCATGTATGTAGAATTTTCTTAGTAATCCTTTATTATCATTTTGATGTCTGCAGGGTGTTTACCGATATCATCTATTTAATTCCTGATGTTAGTGATCTTTTCTTTGTTAGACTTTTAAAGGGTTATCAACTTTGTTGATTTTTTTCAAAGATCCAACTCTTTGCCTCATTATTTTTCTCTATTTTCTTCCTGTTTTCAATTTCATTGATTCTTGCTCTTATCTTTATTTCCTTCTGCTGTCTTTGGGTTTATCTTGCTCTCAATTTTTTAGGTTCTTGAGGTGGTAGCTTAGGTTATTGACTTGAGACTTTTCTTCTATTTCATGTAAGCTATAAGTTCCCCTCTCAGCACTGTTTTAGCTGTGTTCCACAAATTGGATTATATTTTCATTTTCATCCAGTTCAATCCTGCTGTTGACTCCATCTACTGAGATTTTTATTTCAGTTATTGTGTTTTTCAGTTCTTTTTTTTTTTTTTTTTTTGCAGTACACAGGCCTCTCACTGTTGTGGGCTCTCCCGTTGCGGAGCACAGGCTCCGGACGCGCAGGCTCAGCGGCCATGGCTCACGGGCCCAGCCGCTCTGCGGCATGTGGGATCTTCCCGGACCAGGGCACGAACCCGTGTCCCCTGCATTGGCAGGCGGACTCTCAACCACTGCGCCACCAGGGAAGCCCGTATTTTTCAGTTCTAATATTTCTATCTGGTTGCTTGCATTTACTACTGCTTTGCTGAGACTTTATTTGATGAGCCTTTCTATTCTTTTGTTTCAAGCACATTTGTAGTCACTCATGAAAACATTTTTATGATGTCTGTTTCAAGAACACATCAAGTTGTCTCATCCCCATTCTGTCCTTTTCACAGTCCTAGAAGAGATAGAGATGGAAAGATCTTCCCGAAGGCAAAAACATTCCATCAGGAGACTCCGAGAAGAAGCAGCGATCAAGTGACTGGTGCCTTCATGCTGGCCACTTTCCTGACATTTATTCCAAAACTAAGTTTCTCCCTCCTTCCTCCCTTTCTCCTCCCCCTCCTTACCTCTTGAGAGCTGACTGTGTGCCAGGCATCTTGCTGGGTCCTAGGAGAGGAAGGGGGTAGAGCTAACTAATTTTTTTTCTTTTTTCCTCTCTCAAAGTTGATAACCATGGTGTGTGTGCGCGTGTGCGTGTGTGTGTGTGTGTGTGTGTGTTTCAGTAGAGTTTTGAATATAAAATTAACCCAAAAGAGATCAGCTAAAATTCAGTAAGGGCAAGAGGAAGAGTTGGGCAGGTCCAGGGAGCAGAAATCATCAAGTCTCATAACATTTCCAGTTTTCAGTCAGGGCACAAAGGTGCAGTCAGGGGCTGCTGCCTGGGTGTGAGAGCTGAGCTTTGCCTCCTTTCTCAGCCCCATTCAGCATGAGCCCCCATATAACTCTAGTGCTGATGTCCCCTTCACTGTGTTCTGGAAGAGCCACCTGGTAATTCTGTTTATGTCTAGTAGCCCAGACTCATAGCACTGAAATGCCCTGATGGAATTTCTCCATATTCTGGGTAAGTCACTCAAGAGAATTCTCCTGGGCACTTCAGCATCTTGACCTCTTTATTTAAATGGCAAAACGACAAGCTTGGGACCTGGCCCTGTTTTCTCCTCCCACTAACTCTAGTTCCCTAGGGTCAAATTTTGCTTATTTTCCTACAGATGGCTTTCACCAAATTCTTCCCATTTTTTTATTTGTCTCCAGTGGTTTCCTTGCTTACTTTCGGCCCTGTCTTCTAGAACAGCCTGAAATGAAATCTGCCCCTTGAGCTGTGCACAGAAGACATGGAGGGGAGAGTGTTCAGGCAAGAACCTCTTGCACATGTCCCAGGACGGGCTTGCAGGATCAAGAATCCTCAGAGGGTGATGATCTCCACACTTGGGGAAGCGTGCTGCCGTGCTGAACATGGGATTTCTGCTCTCCAGCTGGTTCTCCACTTAGGTGTCGATTTAGATGCTTGACAAAGAAGTGTCAAGGACAGAGCAGGTGTCACGTTTCACATACTGCTCCATTCGTCCGTGCGGTCATATGCTCCTCTTAGGTAATCAGGAACGTGTAGAGTTTGCACGTGATGGCGCTTGGCCTGGAAAGCCATTGGTCCATTTCCCCTGTGAGGAGAGCTTTGTGGAGGAGGTGGGCAAAGTACAGAATGTCAGACAGCAAAGCATGCCCTCTTGCTGCAGGACAGGAAATCCTTCTGCCCTTCTCCTAATCCCCTACCCCTTGCCTCACTCTCTATCTCTGGCCCCTGGTCTGGAGACTGTGCTCACAGAACAATTCTAGGGCAACTGTTAGCTGATGATGGCTTCTGCTGCATTCCCTCTCAGAGATACCCGACACTGACATTAATCTCTGGAAGTTAGGGTAGCCTTCCAAGCCAATGCTGGAATTTCAAGATAGCTATAGCACACTGGGGAAACGTGCATGGCCAACAAGAATGGAAGCTTCTGGAGACCTCTCCCCTAAAGAGGCAGCTGTCTAGGTCCCCTACTGTGGCAGCCAGCTCGCAAGACATGCATCAGTGCACCTGAAACACTCTATAATTGGAAAACTCAGAACACAACTTCTCACACGGAACCCACCAGTAAGCACGGCGGAACCCACGCAGTTGGTTAAATTTAATTTCCTGCAGAAACTTAGCACAAATGCCAGCTCCTCTGGCAAGTCTTTTCTAACCCATGCTGAGTTGGGCACCCCAGCTGAGTGCTTTGTTAACTCCCTCAATTTCCTCTGTCTCAGCATGTAACCCACTCCAACGTGCTCGCTTGTTGGGGTCTCATCTATTAGTCAGGGAATTGAGGGTGAGGGTCTTATTGATATTAGCACCTCCAGTGATTGGCACATAATAGCCACTCACAGATGTTTCTGAAGAGGGGTTGTGGTAGGTATGTGAAGACAGTCAACAAAATAACCCTTCTGTTGACCTATCAGGGAGCCTGAAATTCCAACCATTGGATATTTATTTCTTTGAGTTAAAAAGTTACTCCTGTGCACCAAAGATTCCTTTCCAAAATTAAAGTTTCATCAGGAAAGATAACTGTCATTGAGATTTGGGTTGGGGGTGGTTTGAGATGAGCCCTGCAGAGCCTTGGCATGAGCTTGAACTTGTGGGGAGAGAACCAGGAATGAAGGGAAGCAGGCATTCCAGGGCCTCAATGGCACAGAGGTACAGGAATGAGGGAAAACCATTTATGGCTGTAACACTATGTCTGAAATTTGATTTCTTTGTCACTTGTAGCTCTTTTCCCTTATTAAATATATATATTCTAAAAAACCCGAAATATAGTCTTCAAACGAACCAGGTACTAGATAAACATCACCTGGCCCATAATGGGTCCTCAGTGAATATTGTTGAACAGCTGCCTTGGAACACTGTCAGCCACATGCTCGCTTCTTTCTGTGTGGCTCTGGCTCGCAAGGAGCAGAGAAGGTAGCGGGAAAAGAACAGGGGGAAAGGATGGGGTTTCACCACCGCAGACCCCGCTACCCTTAATGATCTGGGCTCTGGGAAGTCGGAGCAGGGACTGACACTGTTCGTGATGGACTGGGTTTGGAAATGCACTCAGGCCCCAGGTAGGAACCTTTGCTTCTGTGTGGGAAGCCTGAGCCCATGACTGGCTGCAGACGCCTGAGCAGGGGCTGCAGGCACGCGTGGCGCACACACAGGATGTTTGCTCCTGCTTCCTGCCCTGGGGCCCAGGACACTCTCAAAGGCAAGGGGCCACGATGGGGTCCTCGGGTAGGAAAAGGGCCGCCGACAGAAAGGAGGACATCATGGTTTTCCCTGCGCTCAGTGGGAAGTGCTTGCAATTAACTTTTGGCCTCTGGGTTTGGTGCTTAAACCAGCTGCTACCTACACATGTTGAGAAAAGAAAGAAAGAGCAGTTAGAATGCAGGAAAAAGGGAAAAACCCCATCTCGCCCACTTGACAGGCTCCAACTGCCTCTGCCAGCCGCTTGCGAGGTGGGGACAGTCCCCTGCAGACGCCCTGCCCCTATGCTGGGGTTGCCGTGGTGAGCGCCGCGTCGGGGCTGGGGGAGCAGAGGCCTTCTCTAACGCACAAAGACAGACAAAGGCCCTGCGAGGATGCGTGGGCCATTCCCCAGACGGAATGCTGCTCCCTGGGCCGATCACACGGAGAGAGTGAGGCGGGTGAGGCAGACTGGGGGAGAAGCCAAGCAGAAAGAACCTTTGTGACAGTGACAACTTAAGGAACACTAGATAAGCAGCTTGCTGGGGTGTTTCTAAACCTTCGAGGGGAGGTGAATCACTGCAGCGGTCATGTGGAAAATCCCCTTTCTCCTCAAGGCTCTGCCGGGGTCCCATGTTAAGGTAAAGTCATCATTTTCTTGTGAAAACCCTCCTTCCTAACAGACCAGGATTCCACCAGGCTAGAAGAAAAGGCTCGTTTCTGGGAAGAAGTTGTATTTTGTAAACCTGGGGGACTGAAGGGTTGGGCCATGTCGCTCGCTCAGGGACTTTGAGTTTCAGGAAAGACTCATGTGTCTGATTTCCTAGAACATCATTAGACAGAGAAAAAGCTCCAGCTAGCCAGACCACAGTGGTGAGGGGATGTGTGGGAGGGAGGCCTGGCGTCCTGCCCTCCGTATCTGCCCAGTTTCCCCTGTGCATTTGGGGGCAGTGTGAACACTTGGCGGTTGGTAAGAAATGCTAAGGAAGCTTCCAGCAGCACTCCAGCCTCCGATCAGTGGAGCCTTCCTGGGGAATCGCCTCTGTAGGTTTTCTTGATCTGGGCCCCAGCACCCTGCAACTGTGCCATCCACTCCGATGGGCCCCTGCACGTGCCAGCTGGACAGACAGCAGGTACTCAAACTGCCCTGCTTGTGTCCTCAGACCAAGGTATCATCCGCTTCGCCCCAGACGGTCTGCCCTTCTGCCAATCAAATGGAGAACGGCCATCACTGCTGCTGCTGGTGTGACAGCCCTGCCGAAGGTCTGCGATCTGGGGAGGACAGGTTCAAGTGGTTCTATTTATTCTTGAGCAGGCAGCTTGGCTCTTGTTACCATTTTCTATAGCCGACGTGGTGTGATATGGGATCTCACCTACAGAAAAGCCGACCTTGAACTTTACACGGTACCTCCAGCCAGAGCACTTGGGCAGAGTGGCCAAGCCAGGACCGCGCTGGGGGCTGCAGTGTGGGGAACATTCCAGGCACTCGCTCGGCATCCCTGGAGTGGAAAAGCCTTGCTCTGAGCCAACCCTCCAGTTATAGCAGGTCAGCAGAAGCTCCTTCAACTAGCTCTTGTTCCCTGGCCTGGGGGGGAGCAGCACGGATCAGGAATGGCCACTTTCCCCAGAACATCCTACTTGCTTTTCCAAGGAAGCCAGGGAGACCCAGCAGGTGACGACCTCAGGATGTTTTTGTCCCAGTGAGGGTCCTTGCTGGGCTGCTATCTCACACCCAAACTGGAAAGACTGCTGCCAGTTGTGTAAGAAACTCCCCAGAGAACAGACTGAGGAACTGTGATCATTTCTATTTGATTTAGAAAATGATGGTCCGAATGCAGATTGGCACTAAGGGGCCTGTCTTATGACTAATTTCCATCACTGAAAAGAGGGCACAATTTTTAAGAGGAGACAATCCTGGGAGGCAGGCAGGGAACAGCCGGACCGAACACTGAGAGCAAAGTTTGAGAGGCAAGGTAGAGCCATTTGACTGAGGAAGGGATTTTGGCCTTGACTCAAAACTAGGCTAACCAGATGCCTGGGTTTGCCTGGGACGGTCATGGTTTATGCCTGTCACCCAAGCTTAATTTTTAATGGTGCCCCCTTTCACTCTCAAAAAGCCAAGAAGTCCAGGTTTCTGGACTTCTGTCATCTCCCTATTTCAAAGGATAGAGAGACTTAGGGCTGGAAACTTATCCAGGGAGGGACACGTAGGACATGGGGCTCTGAGAAGGTTCATTTGGCTAAGCCCGAAGGAGAGAGACAAGCAGTTGGAAGACCAGGCTGATTCATCCTCAAGCACGTTTAGAATCGCAGGCTTGTTGGCAATGTCCAGGCACAGATTCACAGAGTGCAGGTGCTGGATGGGTCTCCGGAGTAATCTAATTCTCTTCCTCTTTTGCCAGAAGAGGACACTGGGCTAAAAGAGGTCAAAGTGACCTGCCCAAGGTCACACGCTGGATCCTGGCAGAGTGGAGATCAGACTTGCCCCCAGTGGACCAAGCCCAGGTGCTCTGTTCTGGAACAGAGGAAAGGGGTGACTCTGAAAGATGCTGCCAGGGGCACAGATGCACTGGCTCTGGAGTGGCAGTCCCAGGACAGAGTCATGGACTGTCCCATGGCCCTGAGGCTGAGGAGGGAGGACAGAGACCGTAGACAGGTGGGGTTCAGACCTGCTGAGTGAGCTGGGACGTGGAGCTGGAGCTCAGGTGAGATCCAGAGCCACAGTGGAGTGGAGGGCAGAGCAGAGGCGTAAGTGGGCTTTCCAGGGTAGTGACAGCAAGGACCGAAGAGATGAACTGGCAAGCAGAACTAAGAACGAGGGAAGGAATAGGTAAGTATGGGGGCGGAAAGTGAATGGGGTCATAAGTCATTTATGGAATCTAAATCTTTTCTGTGGTTCAAATCATAGTGAAATCTCCCTGAGAGGCAAACCCTAATGACGGCTGTCCTACCTCTTGGCATCTTTTCCCAGCCCCTTAGCAGGGCCACAGTGGTGGGGAAATCCTAAGTCATCAACAGCCTCGACCTCTGCTTGGTATTTGGGGAAACTGAGTCACAGAGAAGCCAGCTCCCTCCTGCCTCACGGTAGTCTCAGCAAATAGGGTGTGATTCACAGCAAGCCACGAGCGTGATTCCACACGCCAGCCACAGCAGTGCACCTGAGGCTTCGTCAGTCTTACCGCCCGAGCAGCTCTGGCCGAGGTGGTGGATTTTCTGTGAATCTGATCACCTGGGAGGAGTCCAGGAAGAAGCCCAGCCTGAGGGTCCAGAGGCTTTGTGGTCACAGTTCTACTGCCCGACAACTAGCAGTGCCGTGGCAGAGGGCCATATCTTCTCCCTGTCCTACTCTTCCTGGTTGTCACACGAAGGCTCTGGCCTCTGCCATCTCCAAAACCTCACACTCTGGCTTTGTTTTTCCAGGGGTGTCGGACGTTGGCTCGACTGCTGTGTGCTCGTCTTTTGCATCTTCCCTGCAGTCTGTGTCTAGAGCACGCTCACAGGTCATGAAATATCTGTCCTTAAGTCTCAATTATCTGCGACAGTATAGGGATGCAATGGTATGCATGCAAAATACTGTTTTTTAAAACATCATATTCAACACCAATCTGCATTTTTTTTTTTTTTTTTTGCCTGCAACAACTGTTCACTCAACAAGGTGGAGTTAAATATTTAAGTTGGCTGCAGAGAATCTAGGAAGTGAATAGCTCACTCGAGTAAACATAAACTTGACCACAGGCTGACTGTAGTCAGAACGATCTACTGTCACCCTGAGCAAGTTCTTCCACAGAACAATCTACAAAAATCCTGCATACCACTGTCACGCCCACATGATGCTCTCTGATATGTGACATTAAGAAACCTCAATCTCCTGAGAAAAAAATCATAAAATAGTTTCAGTATATATGAACTGAGCACACGTTTTTGTTGAGTGAAACTTCTTTGATGATGCCAGTTCAAATATCTGCAGATATTGAGAAAACACCCACAGACATCACCCTTGGTTGCAATACTCGCACAGTCTGCAGAGACCAACAGGGAAGATGTAAAATACTGAATGTCACTGGACATCATTCCAGGACACCTTGGGCTATCTGAACCCTCTCCCACTCCCAACTGTTAGTTTCTTCTTCTTCTTTATTTTAATTTATTTTTGGGTGCATTGGGTCTTCATTGCTGCACGCGGGCTTTCTCTAGTTGCGGTGAGCAGGGGCTACTCTTTGCTGCAGTGCATGGGCTTCTCATTAGAGTGGCTTCTCTCGTTGCAGAGCATGGGCTCTAGGTGTGTGGGCTTCAGTAGTTGTGGCACGTGGACTCAGTAGTTGTGGCTCGCGGGCTGTAGAGCGCAGGCTCAGTAGTTGTGGCACACGGACTTAGTTGCTCCGCGGCATGTGGGATCTTCCCGGCCCAGGGCTCAAACCCATGTTCCCTGCATTGGCAGGCAGATTCTTAACCACTGTGCCACCAGGGTAGCCTCTTCTTCTTTTAAATTAATATTTATTGGAGTATAGTTGAATTATAATGTTGTATTAGTTTCAGGTGTACAACAAAGTGAATCAGTTATACCTATACACATATCCAGTCTTTTTAAGATTCTTTTCCCATATAGGTCATTACAGAGTATTCAACTGTTAGTTTCTAACCAAATGTTCCCAAGAAGCCAGGCTGGGGCAATGTGTGCATGGCAGGCGGGTGAGAAAGTAAGAGAAGGAAGAGGCTTTGGGTGGCATCTCTTTCTACCCTCTCCCTATGGATGTGAAGAGAGCGGCTGTGGTATCTGCAGTCGTGGAGGCCATAGGGACAGCTAGGAGCGGGCCTGGAGGTCTGCTCTCCTGGCGCCAGGCTCTGTGCTCTGCCCTCTCTACCCCAGGCTGCCTCTGAGATGCCCAGGTAATCTCCATGATGCAGGGCTCACCAGCAGGACCAAGCAACACATAGGAGTCGGTTCAGCCCACAGAGGCATGGAGGAGGGAACACGGGGGAGAGACGAACAGGAGGAGAGAAGCAAGAAGGAGGAGACGGCAGGAGAAAACGCTGGACAGAATAGGAAGAAAGGGCCAAAGGCACTGTGTCCTCATCACCTTGACTAGCGACTGGAGTAAAGAGGTGAGTGTCTGGGGGCCAAGAGCTACTCCAAGATCACAGTGCCACTGCCTGTACCTGGAAGGGAAGGTCCTGGGGGAATTGCCCTCAGGGTGGGGAACTGAGAGCTTAGGGTGGACAACCTCAAAGTACCAAGTAAAGTTTCTGTGCCTGAATGGGTGCCACTGAAAGTCAGTGTATTGGAAGAGCCGGGACCCTGGTGGACCACGTTTCCCGGGCAAACCCAATGTTTGGTATCAGCACTTCTGTATTATAAAATCAACATCACTGAAAGCTTTAAAAAAAGACAGACTGAAAATATCACATCTTAGGCAAATGAGTTGAAAATCCCTTCTAGTGACGCCCTATATTTTCCACCCATTTCTAAAGTCAGAGAACACCTGGTATGGTATTTAGGTAAAGAAATGCAATTCCTGGTACACGCGGTTTCCTGACAGTACAGAACTGAAATGACGTCACGGAAATGCAGATGCCTCTAGGTCAGTCTGAGGACAGTTTCTAGGTGAAAACATGAGTCTCACCCATTGGTGGAAAAGCGTGTCTGTACTTTTATGATCTGCTGGTACCTACTGCTTTCTGCCTTCAAAGACTAAGTTTTAATTAAATGCAGGCAGGCTGCTGGACAGGCTTTTCCACACTTTTGGCTCACCTAGATGTACAACTGCAATGTAGGTTAGCCCGCACCTGTGCTCCTTCGTCATTTGGAAGGAAAGAAAACGATGGTCACCAAGAATAAAAGAAGTCTGTCTCCCACTCAAGGGCGAGGAAGCTATGACATAAGATGCCCCTTCCAGTGGCTCACAGGAACAGACTCATTTGTGAGGCTCTCCCCACGGCGACGAAAGATGTGGCAGACACAGAACGTATGGGATCCTCTGTCTTAATTAAAAAGTATGGTGAGAGTCAGAGAATTTGGCCAAGTCTCATCAATCTGCTCAGAGAATCAAGGCTCTGTCAGATAAGCTTAAATAGAACCAACTGAGCCCTTTGGAGAAGTGAACAGATTCCCCGCTAGTGGCTGACACCCACTTTCCTGTCACTTTGCTGCACTCCGAGGACGGCGGCTGTGCTCATTAACCAGCAGCCCTCCTACCCACCGATGGCAAGTTTATCCCCAAGGAGCACAAAATTCAGGGATGATAAATTTACTCTGGCTCGTAAAAGTGAACCCCTCCTCAGGGCAATAAAAATGCTGTGAGCCTTTAAGGCAATCAGCGCTTTGTGTGATAACGTACCTTTTTTTTTTTTATCTGGAGTTAATACTTATTTATTTTACATCTTTATTGGAGTATAATTGCTTCACAATGGTGTGTTAGTTTATGCTTTATAACAAAGTGAATCAGTTATACATATACATATGTTCCCATATCTCCTCCCTCTTGCATCTCCCTCCCTCCCACCCTCCCTATCCCACCCCTCCAGGCGGTCACAAAGCACCTAGCTGATCTCCCTGACAAAGCAAGAGAGAGGCATGGACATATACACACTACCAAACGTAAGGTAGATAGCTAGTGGGAAGCAGCCGCATAGCACAACGTACCTTTTTTAACAAAGCCTGGTCCTCTTTTCAGGACAGCTCCTCCCGGGCAGGGAGAACTGCTCTCAAGTAACTGGAAAGGAAGAAAGAGAAAGTGAATGGCATCCCTTTGGACCCTGTTTGGAGGAGGACATCGTGGTGATAACAGATAGAGGTGGCATGCCACAGTCTTTCCTTGGTGATAAGTTCAAGGTGGACAGAGCCCGCCCCGGGGAGGTGGGAGCAGGGCCAGCGCAGTCACTTCACCCTTGTCAGCCGGGATGATTACATCAGAGCAAACGGCCGTGACCATCAGCAAAGCTCCATCCTAAAATGATACAGACGAGCTTATTTCTAGTCACATATAGTCAGAAATGTAGTCCCAGATGTATTACAGAAAACAAAGTTATGGTTACCGGGGGCTGGGGGGGGGAGGGGAGGGGGAGGGATACATTGGGAGATTGGGATGGACATATACACACTGCTGTATGTAAAATAGATAACTAACAAGAACCTACGGTATAGCACAGGGAACTCTTCTCAATACTCTGTAATGACCTATATGGGAAGAGAATCTAAAAAAGAGTGGATATATGTATATGTATAACTGATTCACTTTGCTGTACACCTGAAACCAGCACAACATTGTAAATCATCTATACTCCAATAAAAAAATTAATTAATAAAATTTTAAAAATAAAAAATACACCGCCGGGAGGTCCTGGGTTCAGCCACCATGCAGCCTGTCCCCCATGGCCACGCTGCCTGTTCATTTCCTGTGACCACCGTCTAGAGGACTCCACCTGCCTTTGTGAATTTGGCGGTGCTACATTTTCTCTCTCAAGCCTCCATCGTGATTCCCACGGTGTTAAGTCTTCTCTGGGTATGAATGACGAGGGCCCAGTGTCGACTCAAGCAAACCCAACAAGTCCCCCAAATATTTCAAGTCGCATTTCCCCTACCATCTTTCTCCAACAGGACGGTGGAGAGAAACCAAGAAGGTCTGCAGAGAGATTAATGATCCATTTTTATTGGCCATGAAAGCTCTAGTAATATTAACTGAGACAATTTACACAAATTATACTCCCCTTCTCTATGCTGGTGGCCCAGCTCTCACTCAAGGCCCATTCGCGTGAGCACCCTTTTCAGTGTAACTAAGCACAAAACCACAACTGCGTCCCATGCATGCTGCTTTGACTGTACTGTTTCATTCTCGAAAATGCTCCCACGATTCCCTGCCACCCTCAGATTTAAATCCACTTCTTTCGACAGGCATTAAGTCTTTAGCTGAGTGACCCCGTGTAGATGAGCCTCTTATTTCCAGACTCAAAGTTGCATTCACTCTTTACCTGTCGTCACCCTTCACTGCTGTCTGCTGGACAGTCTCACCTCCTGCCTTTGAGTGCAGCATAGCTCAACCACCCATCCAACGACTCAAAGCCACTGGCCATCCCCTGGGTCCAGCCCATCTTCCACAATGGAATATTACTCAGCCATAAGAAGAATGAAATAATGCCATTTGCAGCAACATGCATGGACCTGGAGATTATCACACTAAGTGAAGTAAGTCAGACACAGAAAGAAAAATAGCATATGATATCGCTTATATGCAGAATCTTAAAAAAAATGATACAAATGAACTTATTTACAAAACGGAAGTAGACTCACAGACTTAAGAGAATGAACTTACGGTTACCGGGGGAAAGGTGGTAGGGGAAGGATAGATTGGGAGTTTGGGATTGACATGTACACACTGCTATATTTAAAATAAATAACCAACAGGGAGCTACTGTAAAAAATAACCTCCCCCCACCGCCAAAAAAAGAATCCGCACTCGGTGTTCTTTAGATAATCTTTTAGAAGGTGGCTATTTTATTTGGTAGAGGTTTCTGCTGTGACATGGCATTTTCCTCAGCACAGGCCGCGGACATCTAGACACTTTCTCCCGGCCTCCTCGGAGGGCCGCTAGATTCTCACCCTCCGCTCTCCCCGCCCTGGGGTGGCCCCCATCCATGCGTCCAGCTGCCTGTGTGCTGGACCCCACTGTGGCACCTTTACTTGCTTGCGAGACGTGGCACCCAGGAGAGCAGCTGCTCCCTGAAATTCTGTACTGATACATCTAAGCCAAACCAGTCGGGCTCCACGCCCAGGCATCCCTTTCCTGAATTTTCCCATTTCAGTGGGAGGGACTGTCACCCGCCAGCCTCCAGGCCCAAATCTTTGATTTTCCCTCCTGTCGCCATGCCTGCGGACTCTCCTTGCCCCTCAAAGGCACCCTTCCCCTTGGCACAGCTGCCGCTCTGATGCCTGCAGAACGCTTCTAACTTGCTCCCCAACCCTGAGGCCCAGCCCTCCTCTCCTGCCACCGTAGGAAGCCTGGCACTGCCCTCTGGCTTCTCGTCTCCTCCACCATCTTAGCCCCTCTGCCCTGGACAAGACGTCCTCTCCAACGGTTCCTCACCATCTTCAAACCACGGCTGGGTCCTCGGCCCACGTGACCCTCTCCCTCTCTCCTCCCAATCTGCTCAGAGAACACCTTCTGCCGGGCCCAGTGGATGGAGGGGTCAGCTGCACAGGCCTGGAGTCAGATGGACCTGACTTCACATCCTCAACGGTGCTGCCGCCACCAGCCTCCTCAGACAACAGATGAGTCACACACTGACTGAGCCTCAATTTCCTCACCAGCCACATGTGGAGAGGGTGCCGGCCTCCTGGCGTCGGTGTGAGGACTAATGCAGAGGCTGGATGGCAGTGCCCAGTGCCGGGGGGCGCGGCACCCAATTCTCTGCACCTCTAAGGAGTTTTGTCTAATTTTTCCCCATCACACTGATTCATTCCCGTTTGATGCACTGGCGTGACATGTTACATGCTGGGTTCTTCTTTTTGAGTCTTGCTTTGGTTTTTACGTGCACTTGCCGCCGTATCTCAGGAGGCAAGCTCCGGGCTCCAGAAGACAGCCTGGGTCTCAGCCTGCTTCTTCTATGCCCGTCCTGCCCAACAGGCCTCAAGTCATGACCCAGTTTTTGGAACTGGACTGGAGTGCACTTGTGGGAACACAGGACCCCACGGGTGGAGCTTCCCCTTAACCGGCCCGCTGCGTTTCATGAATCGATCACCTCTCACTCCTTTGACACAAACGATAAAAGCCAACCTTGACAACTGCAGGTCAGACAAGCAGGGCTCACCAATTCCCTGGTTGATTCCCCTTGCCTCAGAGCCAGGGTGACAGATGCTCTCGTGCCCAAGGCGGGTTTCTCCCCCACCTCCCCCTGCTCTGATTTCTACCGAGTCCTGAAAGAGGAAGGAAGGGCAGAAATGTGGCTCACAGCTCTTGGGGCCCAGGTCTGGGGCCCACTGACAACCCCAGGGGAGCAGTATCACACGGGTGACACTTCACTCTCCTCTCCCTCCTCCTGCCTCAACTTTTAAATAGGAAAATAACCCTCAAAATGAAAGCAGTTGTGGTATGTACTTTCCTCTCCCTTTGTTGCTGATTCAGGGAGCTGCCTGCCTAATGAGAAAAGAAAGGATGCTGCAGCCAGACCAGCGCCCACAAAACACGGGTCGCACTGGGGTGCGCTCTTCCTTAAGAGACTCGGGAGGGAATCATCTTCTTGATTCCACGTTTCAATTGTTGTAACTGCTCTTAAGTGTCCAGGTGCCATTTATTTCCGTAGGGGCTGCAGAGGCTCCCACCTGTCTGAGTATAGTCAAGCCCTCCTTGGTTCAGCCTGTCCACCCTGTGTGACAAAAAGATCAGCCTGACAATAGAGGAAGAACAATAGATTTTTAGGTAACATACTCGTTAGCTTTGAGGTTGGGGAGGGAGGTGAGAGGGATGCATAGAAAAAATGACCTGATTGAAGCAAAAAAACAAAACAAAAAAAAGTGGTAGTTTGGGAGAAAAAAAATTATAGGCCAGCATGAAATACATATGCCTCCCCTTCGATGAGCTGGTGGATAAATTATGTACAACAGCCAAACCCCTGCAGCCGTTTCTGAAAGGCAGATGGGATTTTGCAACACGAGGGATACCCTAAAACTCAAAGAAATGCTCGTGCCTAGGATGCTATCATGACGACGTGTTGATACAAATAATAGGGGAAAGTAAGATGAACCAAATGCACAATGCCATTGTCCTTTTTGAAATATGGCTGGTGAGACTGGGCACAATCGTTAAGTTTGCAGGCACAGCTGGCCTGGACATATTACAGAACGGGCTGTATTTCTCAGGAATCCTGTCTCAGAATATTCTTTCAGCTTTTCTCTCAATCCCTATGACAGGGCTCTGGGAACCAGGGGTCCTGCCCCAGTTATCAAGCTTTAGAGAGCCCTGCTCTGGCATTCCTCTGTCCACAGCCTTCCCCATGGGGTAATGGGGGAGCGCCTGCCTGGAGCCCACATCCCACTTCTCCAGCCCGAGTAGCTTGAGCTTCTCTCCTGGGAATGCTCTCCTCCTGGTGTGTGCACCCTGGACCCATGGGGTGGCCAAGGGGAAGCTGTTGGGAGGGGTGTAGACAGACCTTGGGTGTCTAGGCTGGAGCTGTGGATGGGAAAGAGGGAGGTGGGGAGAGGGGGATGCTTTTCCCCAGGCTGCAGAGTTCACAAAACTTCCAGGAGTCTGAGAATTCTAGATTCCCACCTGGCCTTCTGGATGAATAAAGCTACGTGTGCCACAGCGGGAGGACAGAGTATCTTTTCTTCACTGCTTTGTAATCTTGTCTGGTACCCTCACTGTGGGTCCCACACACAGTGCAGGCTCAGGCTAGAGAATAAGGGCCCGGTGAGAAAACACAGGCTCACCCAGGCCTCTTCAAAGCCAGGCCCCCCATCCATCCCTGGAAAGAGGAAACTCAGTCCCAGCTGAGCCTCCAAAATGGCAGGAAAGTGTGGCTCTCGCGCACCTACAGTGAAGATGAGGAAGCCAGCCTCCACGTTGGGGCAGCAGAAATGCGGAGGCTGACACCTGCCCCTAAACAGAAGGTTCTACTGGAGGAGTGCGAGCTGAGCACGTGCACACTGGGCACGCCAGGGTGTGGCGCTGTGCCCAGGAGCAGGGTCCTCCCTTGCTGAGGCCTCCCTGGCCCCGGAGGCGGGCGTCCCACCTGGCTGGCTTAGGCCTGCCTCTCCCTGGGAGCCCCAAGGGCCAGGCTCCCCTGATGCCCATGCACAAGGTGGAAGACTGCCGTGGCTGTCCCTCAACGGTCCCCTCTCACCTGCGAGTGACAGCCATGCTCGCGACACCCTTTGCCGGACTATCTGTCACTCCAGGCTTCTGAAGTCCCCCTCCCACCTCTTCTTCACAACATAACAGGGAAATGTTGAGAGAGAGAGAGAGGGCTGCGTCTTTGCAGAAAGAACTCCAGCTCTGTGTTCAGAATCAGCACAGCGGGAACAGGGCCTTGGCAGCCAACAGGTGTAGCAGTTCCGGCCTCCTGCCCATTGAGATGGGCTGAAAGGGCGTGGAGCCGACCCTTGGGAGCCTCTGTGCCAGGAAAGGGTCCTGGCTCCCCTCTCCCTCCACACTCCCACCCTCCCACCTGCTCTGTCCTTGTTGCTGGCCCTGCAGCGCTTGCCTGTTCCTCCCTCAGCTCACGGGACCCGTTCCAGAGAGCAGGCAGGGCACGCGGGGCATATACCACACTCCCCTCTGTGACCACGAGCATGACAGGTGCTCCGAGGTGCCTCTTCCCCAGGCACGCAGGCTCCAGTTCCCTGTAACTAAGCCTCAGTGCACTTTCTGCCTGAGTCCTGGGACCTCAGCACTTCCAAAGGATGGAGACGGGGCCCTCTGCTCCTCCAGTGCAACCCCACCTGCCAGCATCTCACTGCAGATCTGTCCTCTCACTTGCTGGCCACACTCACTGGTTTTGGGCTCCGCTCCCCACCCATCCCCACCCTGGGCCTCTGTCTCCAATGCAGCATGGCCCCTGGGCCAGGAAAATTCCCCTCAAGGGAGCCTGGGTCAGAGGGTGCCTCTCCAGCCCAGCCCCTCCACCGGCGTCCTACTGTCTACCCGGCAAAGGCCAAGCTCTGCAGTGCAGCGCTCAGCGCACCCAGCCCTCCCCCGCCCACGCTTCCAGGCTCGTCGTCTCAGTACTCTCCTGGCCTCTCCCCCAAAAGCCTCCTTCTGGTGGAAGAGGGGCACTGGCATCCCCTGGACAAGCTCTTCGCTTTTTCACCTTCACCTTTGCCCACACCGTAGCCTCCTCCTGGAATGCACTGCCACATTTCCAACTTTGGGATCCTATTCACACTTCAAGACCCAGCACCAAGGGACCCTCTGTGAAGCCACCTTGGAGTCCTGCGCCATCTGCCAACTACTGGTACCCCTCCCAGGCTCGGCGGCATCCACCTGCATGAGGGTGCGGTGTTCACATCTTATTCCTTCTCCTATTCCTAGCCCAAAGTCTCCAAGTAGGAGGCACTGCCAACTTTGTAAGCAAATAAACTACACTTCTGTCCACTCCTTTGAAATCTGTAAGAAATCTGCCCACATGGGGGGAGAGCATGGACCAGCAGAGCCTGCACTGCTAGAAGCAGGTAAAAGGCCAGTTTGGCCAGGCCCTGGGATGGGAACAGTAACAGGGTCTCACTGACGTCTGGGAAGCCTGGACCTAGTCTGAGCTGTGGGAACGAGACGCGGATAAACGGCGGCCAAGTTCTAGATGTGGGCAGTTCCTGTGAGGAGGGGGCAGCCGTGTGAGGGGCCGAGCCCTGCCTGCAGTGTCTGGACCTCGGGAGGGAGGCTGTATCCCTCTCCCCATGCCTGCAGCATCACACGCCCATTCGATCTTCCTTCCCATGAAGCTGGTTGCAAAGGAGATCCATCTGTGGTCTTCGGCTCGGGCCAGGCTTGATGTCACGAGCGGGAGCTCACTCATCACGGATTCTCTGGGAAGAGTCCTTTCAGCCCAGAGCAAGCGTGGCCATTCACTTGGGAAGCCATGAGGGCCTAGCTCAGCTGGACTCCTGTCTCTGGAACCCACAGTCTTCCCGTACGCAGGAAGCTGCCCGCCCTCAGATGCATGGGGTGTCCTCTCGCTTATTCGATGTGGTCCCTGTCTCACCTTGACCAAGGAATGCTTCCTGGGGTCTGGTCCAGACCAGGAGGCAGAGCGAGAGGCAGCCATCGGTGGTGGCCACATCGCCCGATCTTCTCCCTGGCAGACAGCCTTCCCCGTGGGAGCGTCCCAACCACTGGCAGATCCCTCGCAACTGCCGGGAAGGATGAGTCTGACAGCGACGCTCGGCTGGAGGTCACGCCCCTCCCTGCCCCTGATCCACCAAGAGAGCAGGAGTTGACGGAGTTTGGAAAACCAAGAGCTGTGGACTCCAGGAGGGTCATGGACAGGACAGCCGTGAGCCACTGCCCAGGGCCTGGCACCCACTCCGATGTTCCATTTTGAGGGGTTCTCCTCTCAATTTAACATGATGCTTCTGCTCAGGACTGGGGTGTCTCTGTGGCTCCCAGTCCTCTCTGCCTTTCCCCTGTCTCAGCGTCTCACTTACATGCTCCAGGCCCCGCTCGTGCCCCAGGTCAAGTGCAATCTCATCCCGTCCGGTCACCCGGTGCGAGAGCCACCCCCTCCCTCGTCAGCCTCCGCGTTCCCTCCTACCTCACCCTTCACGTCTGATCACTCTCAAGGTCCCATAGATTCCTTCCCTGTAACATCTCCGGAACCCCACCCTCGGCCCCAGTCCTGCCGCCATCGCTTCTGAGTTCGTTTCCGCCCAGCTTCCTCCTGGACAGCCTCGCCCAGCCTCCCTGGTCACGATTCCCCTCCGCACCACAGATAGAGGCCTCTCCCTAACGCCCCAAGCAGGCCATGCCTCCCCCTGCTCTCAATCTCTCCCAGACCCCCACTGATTGTGGAGGTGGATAGTGAAAGCTCCCACACGTGGCCCACACGGACCCTGCGGGACCCCGACTCCCACCCTCTACGTTTGCCCTGCATCCTGGACGCACCACACCACAAGCGCTTTCCCAAGTCACCCGTGCATTTCATGCCTCCCATTTTGCCCTTCCTTCTGCTTGTGATGCGCTTGCCACCTACATACTAAAGGTAAATCTTGCCCATCCACCAAAAATCAAGGTCTCGGGGCTTCCCTGGTGGCACAGTGGTTAAGAATCCACCTGCCAATGCAGGGGACATGGGTTCGAGCCCTGGTCCGGGAAGATCCCACATGCCGCGGAGCAACTAAGCCCGTGCGCCACAACTACTGAGCCCAAGTGCTACAACTACTGAAGCCCGTGCACCTAGAGCCCATGCTTTGCAACAGGAGAAGTCACCGTGATGAGAAGCCTGCGCACCGCAACCAACAGTAGCCTGCGCTCGCCACAAGTAGAGAAAGCCCACGTGCAGCAATGAAGACCCAGTGCAGCCAAAAGTAAATAAATTTTTTTAAGTATATCTAAAAATATCAAGGTCTCAAACACTGATCGCCTCACCTGGGACTTTGTGGGGAGCCACATGAACCCCACACACTGGACGACGTCTCTCCCATGTTCTCCCAGTGCACCAAGTCTGGGGTAACTCTCATCCCAGCTCCTTGAGAGCAGGGGCCTTTCTTACTGGATATTCTATCCCCAGCACTTAACACACCTCCTGGCACACAGCAGGCCTTCAGCAGAACTTGTTGGCTGAGGATGGGTGGATAAAGGCGTGAACAAACAGTGTTCTCCAACAGTGTTGTTTCTGAAGGACAGCTGAGTAGACGCTGGACTCGGCTGGGGCCGGCCAGATTTGTTCTTCATGGGGAATTGGAGTTTGAGAGACAGAGCAAGTCTCAACGTCCCCAGGACATCCTGCCATTTTGGTCCCAGAGTCCAAGGCACTGCCTTAATCCCATTTCTTAAGACCAACACGGTTTGCATGTTCCTTGCAAGAGGGAAGACCAGAGCAGACCAAGGTCAACTGCTCGCAGCTGCAGCTGGTCCCGTGCAGCTGTGGCTGGACGCAACTCTGGTGCTTGGGATGGAATCTGAGTGCCTCCTTAGTGTCGTTGCAAAAACCTTTGTAACAATGATCAGAACAACTCAACCGCGTGTCCACGGCCTGGAACGGGTTTGCATACAATTTACTCTGTCTTAAACTTCTCAGGAATTAAGAACTATAACATATGCACAAGGCAAGGAATTGCATCAAGAAACTGTATTACATATTTAAAAATAGCTATTTTGAACATTTGAAAAAGCCATTTTCTCTGCCATGTTATGTCTTCTTGGCTAACTTACTCTTGGTTTCTGCACTTTTATCCTCCAGATCTCAGGAAGAAGAGGTTTGATGCCATCTGGACTATAAGTCCTTTTGGCTGCCCTCTTGGACACAGAACCATTTTCACCTATAATTACAGAAATCTGTAGGAATGTATTTTATTTTCTAAGCTGCCAATTAAGAGAGAATTTCTGAGTCATTTTTTAGGAAAAAGAATCCCAATAGATAGCTTCAACCATCACTATTTACACTGATGTTACATAAAATTTCCCCATTGAGGGTTCAACATGCACTTTGATGGACCAGATCAGGGGTCCTGAGTCAGTTAGGGGAGGTGAGATGCTGATGAAAACCTCACTTTTAGTTACCTGGTGGTCCTTTCCCCATGTAAAGCGGCATTTTATGCCGCTTTGAGCATGTGTCAAAACTTGTTGAATGATTATATCTCAAAGGATTGAATGCTCTTTTTTTTTCTTGTCAGTTCTCACGTTTCTGAGTAAAAGCCATCATGTTCAAGTTAACAGAGCATTATGTTTTCTCTGCGAACAAATTCCCATAATTCATAAACAAAGAGAAAGGTAAATTCATGAAGAGGAGACACAGCACTATTTTTCCACGTGACATTTGGGATCTAGGTTAAAAATGAGGCTTTTGTCTCTGGTGATTTGTCAAACTCCAGATTTCATAAAAGATAAAGATGCACTGAAGAAGGAACACATCATCTTAATGCTTCATTTTGACACTTTGGGTCTCTAAAAAGCATGTATTTTGAAGCTCTCCCCTCCGGAAACTCAATCGTGTCCATGGTTTACACAGTGAATTCTTGTTTTTCAAGCATACTTAAGTGAGAACAGGCCAGGAGACACCTTGAAGGAAAATGGTCACATTTGAAACATACAGATTATTTATAGACAGAAAACTCAAAGAACTGAAAGAAAATCTGGTTGTCAACAGACAGTTGCTTTCTCTATGTTTTCTCTGTAGCTCATTTTGGGTTTTGTGTGGGTGGCTCATGTGAACGCAAAGGTTATTTGCTAAATGTTTTGTGAGATTAGAACATGTTGTCCTTTAAAACCTAAATGCAAGTTTATGTTTACTGCAAATATGTTCAACTTTAGAATATGGGATATGGGATCTTTTTTTAATATAGAAAATCATACCTAGAATTGCTATGATAAAACAAGATTTCCTATGCTTCTAGTTTTCATTCACAGTTTAGAAGGTCTTATTCTTAATCGTATTCCTAGCAGAAATCTCACAATACAGAGAGTTATGCAGTGCAAGTTTTTGCTTTTTCACCTTTTGGGTTAATTTCACCTGCCAACTTGAACACTGATTAGCCTTATTTTGAAAATACTTAGGTACCAGGAGCTGGAAAGTCAGTGTGGACTATAGTTCAGGTCTTTGCAATTTATCATATAAGGTACATTTTTCGATCACACAGTGTACAAAGGAGCAAAAAAAAAAAAAAAAAACAACCCTTTTTTTTTCTTTAAAGGCGAGGACGGTTTATTTTTCTTGCCTCTTTAGCAATGCTCAGCTACCAGACTCAGGTCCAACAAGCACTTATGAGCCCCACCAAGTGGGCAGATGGCAGCAGTCTGCTGGATTTGAATCCCCCTTCTGCTGTGTGGCCCTGGGCAACTTATGTAGCGTCTTTGTGCCTCAGCTTCCTCGGAAGGAAACTGGGTAGATGGTGGTCCCTCCCTCATTGCCCTGGTGGGGGATTAATGAGCGCTCATTAATCTCACACAAAGCCTGTGAGATAGAAAAGATAAGAAGCATGATTCAGAGACAAAGGCGGTGAGAAGAACGAAAAGCAGCACAGGCCAACTTTAACCCAGGAAAGTATGTGTTCAATAAAATACAGAGAAAACTCCCCCCACCCCGAAAGTTCAAGAACACTAGAATGCCCATTCTTCGGCATTCATCTGCAGGAAGGAAAGCCCTTGGGGAGTTGAGGGTGGGAGGACTTTTCTCAAAATCTGATGCTAAAAAGCCTTGGGGTCAGCCAGCCCTGGGGCGGAGTCCCGGCTCCACAACTTAGATCTGTGTGATCCGAGGTGACTGTTCACCCCTGAGCTGAGTTTCCTCAAGGGCTCTGTGAGGCTGTTGTAGAGACTGAAGAAGTGACAGGGTCCAGGCGCTCAGCACGGCCCTGGCGCAGAGGAAGCACCGAATAGGTGGAGACAGAGGCCATCAGTCCAGTCGGCCAACATCCCGGGGCCCGGAAGGTAAGTGACATTTATTAGGGCCTGGGTACAAGTACTGCAGCTAAATTCTGTCCCTCATGGGCCTCCGCAAAACAAACATCCTCCAGGAGTCTGACCCGGCTTTTTCCTCGTCTCCCTCTTCCGAGTGCGACAGAATCTTCAAGGTCATCTGTCATAAAACTGTCTCATAAGTTGTCACCTCCAGCAAAGAAGAGTGAGTTATCAGAGCTCTCTCGGGACCTCCTAGGTGACACACTCCCAGGGGCTGGGCTTAGCAGGGTCCCCAGGGGCTCTGACGAGGGTCGTGTGACAGCACTTCTTGAGAAGGTAGCACTTTTGGGGTCTTCAGGTCTGGCTGACACAGACCTCAAGTGCACCTACGTGGCCTGGGGCTTCAGGGAAGGAAACCCCGCGTTATGAAGAAGGGAGCAGTCTGCGTGATGCCGCAGAAGAGATCTCCCCCCCTCACTGGAGCCCGGGAGCCACGCTCCCTCACGCCTGCTCTCCCAGGACGGGGAAGGCTCGGAATGTGGTCCCAAGTTGGGCGTCGGCATTTTAGAACTTTCTCTCTTCCTGTGTCTATTTGATGAGGCACAGAATTTAAATCCGATGTGGCAAAGCTGCGCGCTCTGTGCAGGGCTTCCGGGCTCCGATGCTCAGGTTCGGCTAAACAAATTCTTCTTTTTAAGAGCCATCACGTATGTGAGCAGGGCACCCCCTACTCCAAACAGTCTCCACTCAGGTGCCTCCACTCTCTTCCTCTCTCCCTCCTAATATTGTGCCGGTTCTCATGTTCTCTTCTCCCCACGTGTTGTCACCTCCTGGGTTCCCAGAGGGAGCCTCTCTATTGTCCCAGACTCTGGCATTAGGGACCCAGAGAGTCCCACAGAGTGTGCAGGACATCCACGGGGGCCTCTCCCGGCCACCGCACCCTCTGACATGGACCCATCAACTCCCAGTTGCCCCCTTTGCTCTCAGGAACAATGGGTCTGAGACGTGTCCCCCCATGTGAGGACAGAGAAAATGAGGCCAGAAACGGTACTTCTCTTCTCCATTGTCGGAGCCTCCAAGATGCTGGTCTGTTGGGATCTAGTAGCAAATCGTACCTGCCCACCCTCGGCTCTCCAGATCCCCTCGCCTGCTTCCACCACCCATATGTTTAATGAGTGCCAGACAAAGAGGAAGGTCAGCAGCGCGGCAGGGGTACCCCAGCTCCTCCCTCCATCAGAGGGAGCCCTCAGGGCTCGCTGGGACTGCTCTCAAACTCCTGGGCCCAGCAGAGGATGCTGATGGGAGAGGAAGGCACACAGGCTGTCACAGCCAAGGGAGCACCTGTGGTACTCACCCTGCTCCCCCACCTGCCAGACCTCCATCTCCAGAGGTCACAGCAGAATGTGGCAGAAACCGTTATCCAAAGAACGAGATGTGCTGACTTTTCACTTTTAGTTCCACCCCAGAGGTCACGTTTGCCCTTCAAGCTGGGAGGACTCAGGGTTTGGAGGGACTTCTGTAGTTAAGTGTAAGGGGATGACAAGTTCCTAAACTCACGCTGGACTTTGGGATGAAGTCGTGGCATTTTATTTTTCTGCGCTTGCATGTAAAGCAACGTGCATTCAAGGAGGTGATAAGTGTATTCCCGTAATTTCCTGGAAGATGAACGCCAAAGCTAAAGCTAAATCAAGGTGAATGTAATTTGCATAAAGAAGAGCCACATTAACAATGGGGAGGAAAATGCTGATCCCATGAATACTGGAAAAAGGACTCACGGATAAAATGCAGAAATGACGCTTTAATAACGCACGTGATCACATTTTTATTAACAAAGGACGTCTTGTTTGGAAGCAAATATATCCTTGAGACGAGTCCGAAATTGGTCCTCCGATAGGCAGAAATCCACACTACTTATATATTCTAATTATAGCTACAACCTGCGCTTAATGCAAACATTCTAAACTCTTAGTCACTTTATTAAGAACCAGAAAAGGGACTTCCTGAAGCATAATGAGGGCTACTCACAAGCTCTGAGAAAGAAAACGAAGAGATAATTCTGCATAGAGCTGGAGAATGCCGGATGTAATTTATTTAATAAAAGTGCTTCGTGTCTCTTTTTTGGTTTAGGAATTGGTACACCCTTAGGGGTTCAGACAGTACCGTGCTTCAGCACTGCTATTTCTAGGGCAAGATAAAAATGTGTACCAGAGGAAAGGAATCATCTATCATCGTAATGGTTACATCCCACTTTAGAAACCACTAGAGACTGCTTAACATTTTTATTTCCAACACGGTTTTCCTGAGTCTTCAGGTGACAAATGGAAACTGATGCCAGAAGGCTTTCTTGCCGTTTGTTCCTTATAAAAATGGCTAGATGTGGAGCTCATTTTCATCTGGGGTGACGCTCAGGTCTGTGCTTTCGCAGCCTGATCCTTCCCTTCCCGCTCTGTGTGATTCCTTCAAAAGTCTCCGAAGGCAACATCTGGGTCCAGTCAAAGAAGACAGATGGGCTCCTTCTACCTCCTCTCCCGGCCCCTGGAGACCTCTTCCCGGGGCAGGGGCAGGGTTGGGGGTGGGGGTGGGGGTGCGTTCTATTTGAATGTAATGACAGGCTGACTAAATTTTTCCTGGGTAGTGTGTTCAGGGCATTCCTGTCATTAGAACCCATTCTGTATCCTTACAGACCTCCTCATTATGGATGGATTTCTCTATTTCAAAACATTCCTAGGATTTCTAGATGCTGTCATTGAGTCCTATTACTTTTCTTGTTATTCTTATGATTTTTCTTCTGTGACTTTCTACGGCCAGATCCTCTTCGTCTGTCGTGGAACTGGAGGCCAGTTTCCTAGAAATCATCACTCTTGCTTACCGTGGTTATTAACCAATAAAAGATTCACAATTAATCTGGATTTCCTTGGTGCTGTGGTAACATCAAATCCTTGACATTTCTTCCTGGTGTTAAGACTTCATACATTGGAACCTAACCCGTTTAATTGTTCTCTGTTTCTTCCTCTTAAGAAAAAGGATCTAAATGTTCCACTTTGGTTATGGGAACTAAGGTCTTTGTAGATTAGTAATTAACAGTAAGAAAAAAAGTTTTATTGAACACTAACCATGGGTCAGGTGCTAAGGTAAGGGCATTCAAGTATCTTCTCAATGCCCCTCCCCGAGGTAAATATCACATTATCTACATTTTGTAAATGAAGGTGAGAGCTGGAGTCCACAGGGTTCATCCTTGGGTCCCGGGAAGGGCAAGATCTGGTGAGTACACGGGATCCCAGAGGGAGAAGCCCAGGAGCTGGGGCCACAGCACCCCGGAGAACTGAGCCATAAGGTACGCAAAGCGGAGGAGAAGGCCTGGGACGTACTCGCCTTCCATAAGCGTGTCTTGAGCGTTATTCCATATCCCGGATAAGTTTCAGCCTGATCAACACATCTGGAAAAATAACCCACTGACAGAAGAGGGCTGGTTTACCTAAATTTCCTAGGGGTGAGGTAGGTGCTGAGAGCACCAAGCCAGTCCAGGAAGCAAGCCCCCATGGGCTCCGGAATCCGCGGCAGGCAGGCCAGCATGGAGCTCAATCCCGCTCCCTCGCCCCGAAGAGCTGTCCAGATGGTCCAGCCTCGGCACCTTCTGACGATAACCGAATCCCACGTGGAGCTGTCCCCACAGCGAGGATGGAGCACGCGCGGGGGCTCAGCAGCTGGGTTTGGGTTTGTGATGCGTGAACTGGCATTCTGGTTTCTGTATCTGTCCCGTCTGAGTTTGATTAAGGAGCGTCAATTCCCCGGAGCCTCATATACGGTGGGTGTACAGGCAGATGAAAACTCCTGAATCTGCAAACCAGGGAACCCAATCCTGTACCTTACTGACCCACAGGGGAGGGAATGTTTTGCCCTTTCCTTTACCTTCTCGGACCCTCTGCTTCCTCCTCCTTCCTCTGCCCCAGGGAGCAGAAGGTAGAAATCAGAGTCTGGGGTGTCTGCGAGGCCATCGTTATCACAGGGTGTGGTCACTGTGTTTAAAGGCTGGCCCTGGGGATGGTGCTCCTGGCGGCCTCCCGGACCCCGTGAAGAGCCTGTGCTCTTGGAAAGTTCACCTGAGCACGTGCACACTCACCTGAGCATCCTCATTCCGGTCCTTACTCTTGAGCCGTATGCCATGAGGCTCACCAGGGTCCCAAGCACTGGACTGCACTCAGAGGGAGGGGAGAGGCCTGGCTCCGTCTATACCGAAACTACTCACTCCAATCCAGCTCTTGTCGGCTCTGAGCGAGGGTCCTGGGCACCCCCACAGCCATTAATAACGTGGCACTTTGCTCCTCCTGAGCTGCCTGCTGCCCAGCTTGGGGGCTGGGCAGGAGGCAGGCAGTCCTGGATTGATGTCTTGACTCTTAGCAGAGCCCATCAAGGAATTCCAGCCCTGAGACAGTGCCCAGGGATGCGACAGGACCAGCAGCCTGACCCTGGAGCTGAGGTGGTGACCAAAACCTGGTCCTGCCTTCTGGGAGCTGGCAGTGCCCCTGGTGTGATGTAAAACTCCACACGGCAAAAACGCAGAGAGCGCCTTCCTCTTATCACACTTCCCCCCCATGGAGAAGGGCATAGGGATGAATAAACAAATGTCTCTTGAGGTTAGGCAATAATTTCAAGAATAATTTGCCGTATCTTCGCGGATCTCACTCTGTTTTCAGTGTTTCATCTTACTGCACGTGATTTTGCTGTTCTGAGGCCAAGATGAACATTCACACTCCCTCACCCTCAGCACGCTGGCGCTTTGGACTGGATTCCTCTTTGCTTCGAGGCGGAGGGTGCTGTCTGGTGTGGTGTCCCCGGCCCCTAGCCACTAGCAACCCCTGCTCAAATGCAACAACCAAAAATGTCTCTAACTGTCACCAAACGTCCCCTGGAGGGTGCGATCCCCTCTGGTTGAGAACCCATAGCTTTAAAAGGTGGTACTAGTCCTTGCTAGTTTGGGGGTTAGGTTTGAGCAGTTTCGGTACTTGAACTTCTTCAGGCAGTGATCCCGTTAAAACACCCTCACTTTGCCCACCCCCGTCCCGTTTGTTTATTTGGGAATGACAGTCACCATTGGGCAGAGGGGCACTGCTGAGGGGCCAACATTTAGCTGGCTGGCTCCTGGCGAGTTTAACATTAGGTTTTGTGGGTGTCATTTGGTCCGTGTTCCTAGCACGTGGGGCGTTATTTGGGGACCCTAAATTCAACACAAGGGCTCAGACCAGAGTGGGGACTGTCCTTTCTCTGCAGAGTCGGAGTCCCAGATAACCCGGAAGTCACTCAATCCCAAATATTTGACAAGAGCCCACTGACCTCTGTGAATGTGTGCCAGAGACAGGCAGGTGACGTGGTGAAGACATGAGTTCCAGGCACTGGAAAAGTGCTCGTTCTCGCTCGTCACCTGCCAAACTGACAGCAGAAAAATCACCGCTGACGATATTCTGAGAGAATCGAACTTCCTAGCAAGGCAGATGGTAGACAGTGCACATTTCCGTACAGCCAGTAAGCGGACCTACTGTAGGCTGGCCCGTCACCCCCAAAAGCTATTCGTTAGATGGAGAAATGCCAGAAACATACTGTGAGTCCAGTTTACGTGTTTCTATTAATTCCTCACACATACCAA
This sequence comes from Leucopleurus acutus, assembly GCF_964270905.1. NCBI lineage: Eukaryota > Metazoa > Chordata > Mammalia > Artiodactyla > Delphinidae > Leucopleurus > Leucopleurus acutus. The sequence goes on from NC_139154.1 coordinate 16,164,276, forward strand.
GCGTGGCCACCACCAGTTGCCAATTCTTGAGCTCTGACAGGCGTCGAAGAAACAATTCGAAGGCGAGGGACACAGAACGTGAGACGGTTTTTATTCAGGTCCCTCCACGCCTGGACAACTCTAAATACCAGAACGAACTACTTAAACCTAATCTGCAACAGAACCTACCCGCCTTCCCTTCCCCCTCCCCGCCTTGTACTCAGGTACTGCCACATGTTTTCAAATTCTTTCTTTTCTTTTTTCTCTTCTTTTTCTTTTTTCTTAAAATTCTGCTTAAAAGCTTTTGCTTGAAATTCATTTCCTGACAGTTCTGGAGGCTGGAAGTCCAGTATCAGGGTACCAGCACAGTCAGGTTCTGGTGAGACTCTTCCTGGCTTGCAGAAGGCTGCCTTTTTTCTATTTTCACATGGCAGAGCGAGAGTGGTCTCTTTCTCTTTTTATAAGGAAACTCAGCCCATCATGAAGTTCCCACCCTCATGACCTAATCTAACCCTAATGACCTCTCAAAGGCCCCATCTCCAGATGCCATCACATTGGGAATGAGGGCTTCAACACATGAATTTGGGGGCGGGGACACAGTCGTTCAGTCCATAACAACATTCCTTTTGATTTTCATTAAGAAATGTATGTACAGATTCTTAGAGGAATCTTGTAATTGAAAGACCATGGACTTTGGGGCTTGAGAGATAAAAGTTGAAACCATAGCCCCATTACTATCCACCTTTGTGGTTAGGACAAATTATTTCACTTCTGAGCCATTAAAAATGTTTTTTTTTTTTAAATTTAGATATAACTGACAATAGCAGTATGTTAGTTTCAGGTGTACAACATAATGATTCAATATTTGCGTATATTGCAAAATGATCGCCACCATAAGTCTAGTTCACATCCGTTCACCATAGTTACAAACATTTTTTTTTCTTGTGATGAAAGCCCAGGGACTGTAGTTAATAATATAACTGCTTGTATATTTGAAAGTTGCTAAGAGAGTAGATCTTACAAATTCTCATCAGATTGTTTCTTGAATGTCTGTCACATCTGCAGCATTGGCATTTGGTAGTGGCCGTATTTGACACGTGTGGGGGACGAGCATCAAGGTGGAAATCAGACTCACAGGACATTTATGTCATTTATTCACCTAATGAGTAGCTTTTTTCAGCTCTACTCTGGGTAAGATGGTCTTTCAGTGACTCTAATGAAGGAAGTTGTTTGCTTTATTTTGTTTTTTAATCAGAGGGAAGTGAAGAAATATAACTGGAATAAAATAAGAATGAAGAAAATACACAGAAAAGAGAAAAAGGTGTCGAATCACGAAGCCGGCAGTCACAGTCATTTCGGGAAGGCGGATTCTTATCTGACCAGAGCAGGGTGTGAAATTTGGCACTCTGACTTTTTTTGTTTCTTCTTGCCTTTGTTTTTCCCCAGGGAGAAGGGCAGTGGCACCCTGCAGTTAGCGCCGAGTCTACACTTGGAGGCTGAACCAGAGTTTGATCTTCTGGTCTGCTCGCTTTGACCACTTGATCATGGGATGGAATGTGCCCCATACACCTGTCAAAGGCCTCCCTGCCTAGGGTGGGGGACAGCACCCTCCCCCTCGAAGCAAACTGAACGGCTTGGTATTTAAACTTTCAGCAATTCTCTCTGCTCAAAGAAATAACACTCAAGTAGAAAGTTAGGCTGTCTGTATCTGCTTCCCATTTGCTTCCAACTCATACCCCGAGTCCTCTGGTTGGAAGGTCACCTGCCTTCCCCAGCTCCCCAGTTCTTCCAGGGCCTGGAGGACGGACTCCTTTGTAAAAATCCTCCTGTAACAGAGAGCTTTGTGCTCCAGTGGAAAAACTGGCAGCACAGAAAGCCTCTACCCATGTATAATTTAGCATGATTACCTGGGGCGGCAGGCACAGCTCAGAGGACCGTGTCACATGTGCCTCGGGGTCCCCACCACAACTGGGGCATCTCATGACAGTGGAGGGAGAGGATAATGTCTGTCTTGCTCCCTGCATTGGTGTCACAATTACAACTGAAAAGACACAGTGGAGATAGGCGATTCTCAAAGGAACAGCCCACAGAACATCTCTGGCAGAGGTGAGAACAACAGCTGGCCAAACACACCATGGTGTGTCTCTCCCATCACACTGCAGAGGAAAATACCCGGAAATCCATGCTGAAGCCCAGTGGACAGGCCCCCCTAAACGTGGATCAGCTGCCCTCCACCACTGCATGGGAAGGAGAGAGGAAGGATCAACTATAATGTGGAGGTGTCCAGGTAGAATTGCGGACACTTTTAGATGTTTTTTAAGTCAACGTGTAAAGTAAGTTTTCACGGGACTGATCAAGAGAAAAGCAGGGACAGAGAACTGGCCGGACCACGTGGAACCCTGCTTGAAGAAGGGACATCACATGGGAAAAGCTTGCAGAGGGACTTTTGCAAAACTGGCTGTGGCTTAACCCCTCCAACAGGATGAGGCAGAAGTAAAAAGCAAGTTCAAGTTAAGGGGAAAGGCCCCTTGAAGGCCTGCCAACCAGCTCCTGGGTGCTTTTCCTTACATGTCAACATCACTGTACTGCTGCAGGACCCACTCGAGAAGGCTCAGTGTAACTTCATCCTTGCTGGCAAGTGGCCCCTGGCACTGGCCACTTCCCAGATAGAAAGCCTGGCACGACTCACCCCCCACTGGACAGCACCCAGGACTTGGAATGTGTCGACAGGAAGGCAACTTTACGAGGGCAGATGCCCAGGAAAGCAATCGACTGAGAAGCCTCTGGTCCCTTGAGTTAGTTGATTGGCAGGAAGCCGACTGAGGGCTGCACAGTGGTCCACAGGCCTAGGCAGGGTGGCCTTTGAGAGGTGTGTGGGGCACACTCCATCCCATGATCAACTGGTCAAAGCGAGCAGACCAGAAGATCAAACTCTGGTTCAGCCTCCAAGTGTAGACTCAGTGCTAACTACAGAGTGTCACTGTCCGCAATTGTAACCCCACTGACAATTGCCTTTGCAATGCACAGAAAGTTTAAATTTACTTATTGCACAAAAACATTGTAAAAAACAGAAATCAAATATCTAGCCCTGCAACGTTACAAAATCTTAACATGAGGTTTTTGGAGAAAGGATTTTAAAAATGACATGGTTGTTGTTTACTTCAAGTGGTAGAGCTGCTCCTGAAAACTTGTGTGTAAATTAGCCTTGTGCAAAACAAACCCTTCTTAAAACGCACCAGGTAACAGACACTGTTTTAAGCCCCTTATGTGCATTTGTTCATTTAGCTTTCAGAAGCCCTGCAGGTAAGCATTAATGATATCTTTTATTATCTTCATTTTGCAGGTGGAAAACTGTGACACAGATAGGTTGAGGAACTTGCCCAAGGCTGCAGAGCTGGGTTTGGACTGGGTACCCAGCTTTCTGAGCCCACGTTCCTAATCACAGGGTACACTGCCTCCCAATGGACTCATGGGGAGTTAGTTCCCTGGCCAACACCTGTCCTTCCCAAATACACAGTTTATAAAGATGTATTGTCACACCTGGTCAGGTTTGGTGTGAACCACACCCCACACTTAAAGTCTCTAAGGGGAATAAATGCTTGTTTCCTAATAAGTCATCATACAGCTAAGACAGAGCTGAACTCATAAAGAAACCCCTGCTGCCTTATCTTTGGTGGATGCCCATATCCATTCCCCCTTTTTCTTTCCTAGAAACACCCCAAATAGCTTTGGGTAGCAATATACCCAGTTAAAAACACTTAACTCCCTACAGAGGATCTACAAAAAAGCCTCAGCTAACGTCATATTTAATAGCCAAAGACTGAGTGCTTTCCCCCTAAGATCAGGAAGAAGATGAGGCTGTCCATTATCTCCACTTCTAATCAACATTGTACTGGGGGTCCTGGCCACAGCAATAAAGCAAGAAAAAGAAATTAAAGGCCTAGAATTTGGAAATGAGTAAGTAAGACAGTCTTCATACAAAAAGACATGATATTTTATGTAGAAAATCCTAAGGAATATATAATAAAGCTACCAGGACTAATAAGCCAATTAAGCAAAATCACGAGATACAAGACTCTGACATACAAAAGTCAATTGTATTTCTGTATTCTAGAAATGAACAATGGGAACTTGAAATTTCAATGCTGTTGCAGTAACATCAAACATATGACATATTTACGGACACCTTTTACAAAGTACTTGCAATATCTGTACATGAAAACTGAAAAAAATGTTGCAGAAGGAAATTTAAAAGGAGCACCTAAACAAAGGGAGAGATATATGGTGCTTGTGGGTCAGAGGACTCCATATTGCTAAGACATCATTTCTTCTCACCTTGATCTACAGATTCAACACAATGCCAATCAAAATCCCAGCAGAGGGCTTCCCTGGTGGCGCAGTGGTTGAGAGTCCGCCTGCCAATGCAGGGGACACGGGTTCGTGCCCCGGTCCAGGAAGATCACACATGCCACGGAGCGGCTGGGCCCGTGAGCCATGGCCGCTGAGCCTGCATGTCCGGAGCCTGTGCTCCGCAACGGGAGAGGCCACAACAGTGAGAGGCCCGCGTACCGCAAAAAAAAAAAAAAAAAAAAAAAAAATGCCAGCAGATATTTTTGTAGAAATTGAGAAACTGATTGTAAAACATATGGAAATACAGAGGACTTGGAATAGTCAAAACAATTCTGAGGGAAAAAAAAAAAAGGTGGACGATTCAATAACTGATTTCAACACTTGCTATAATGCGACAGTAAACACAACAGTATGGTATTGGGATAAGAATTAAATGTAGATGAATGGAAAAAAGTAGAGAGTCCAGAAATAGAGCCACACATGCATGGTCAACTGATTTTCAGCAAAGTCACCAAGGTAATTGAATGGGGAAAAAACAGTCTTTTCACCAAATGGTGCTAGAACAACTGAATAGCCACATGCAAAAACAAACAAACAAATGAATCCCACCCTTACTTCACACCATATACAAAAGCTAACTCCAAGTGGATCATGAACCTAAATGTAAGAGATAAATCTACAAAACTTCTGGAAGAAACTATGTGAGAAAATTCTAGTGATGTTGGGTTAGCTGAAGATTTCGTGATACAGGACACAAAAAGGTTGAATTTCACCAAAATTAAAATTCTGCTCTTTTTGACACTGTTAAGAAAATGAAACCATGGGTAATGGATTAAGAGAAAATATTTGTGAATCACATATATAATAAAGGGCTTCCATACAGAATTTATAAAGACAACTTACAATTCAATAGTAAGAAAACAAAATCCAGTTAAACAAACAGGCGAGAAATTTGAAGACACTTCACCAAACAATACAAACGAATGGCAAATAAACACATGAAAAAGATTTGAGAAATGCAAATCAAGACCACAATGAAATACCACTCTACACCCACTGGAATGGCTAAAATGAGTAAGACAGGCTATGTTAAATACTGAGGATGCAGGGCAACTAGAAGTTATTGCTGTTGGGAATGCAAGTGGTTCAGCCGCTTTGGAAGGCAGCTTGGCAGTCTCTTATAGAGTTAAACATATACCTACTATGAACCCAGCCATTCCACTCCTAGATATTTACAAAAGATAAATAAAAACATATGTCCATACAAAGACTTGCACGAGAATGTTCACAGAAGCTTTGTTCATACTAGCAAAACTGGAATCAATCCACATACCCACCAACTGGTTAACGGATAAACAAATTGTAGTGCATCTGTACCAAGGAACAGTACCCCACATTAAAAAGGAACACCCAACGACTTGGATGGATCTCAAAAGCATTTTGTTAAGTGACAGAAGCCAGATATAAGAGACTATGCACTATGCTATTCCATTTATATTATATTATAAAAAAGGCAAACCTACAGCAAAAGAAAAATCAATGTTTTCCAGGAGTCAGAGTCAGGGGAAGGGATGAGACGAAAAGGGGCACAAAGAAATGTTTTTGGGGTGATGGAAATGTTCTATTGTGGTGGTGATTATAGGACCATATGCATTCATCAAAGCTCACTGATAAAACACTTGAAATTGGTGAATTTTAATATATAAAAATCATATATATTATTTTACAATATATATGTTTATAATTATATTTATATATACATAAAGTAAAAAGCTGACATTTTTTAAATGCTCACCTCCCCAGACTCCTTTGCAACCAGGCTTAGACATGGGACCCCCACGGCCAATGAAAGTAGGCAGAGGTTTACTGGGTGGTGCTTCTGTGAAAACTGTTTTCCTGATAAAAGAGAGCCTGAGCTGACATGTGCCTTCTTCTCTTTGTCCTTTTCCTAGTTTCCTGCTTGGAACTCAGCCACCTTGTGGGTGTAAGAACAGTTAAAAGCCATACTAAGGAGCTGTATTAGTTCCCTAGAGGTGCTGTGACAAATCACCACCATCCTGATGACTTAAAACAACAGACACTTATTCTCTGACAGTTCGAGAGGCTGGAAGTCCAAAATCTAGGTATGGGTAGGGCCATGCTCCCCCCAGAGGCTCTAGGGGAGAATCCTTCCTTGCCTCTCCTAGCTTCTGGTGGTTGCCAGCAACCTTTGCATTCCTTGGCTTGTGAACCAATGACTTGAATATCTATACCTGCCTCCATCTTCACAAACCATTCTCCTCTGTGTCTCTAGGTCTCTCCTTTTCCTGTAAGGACACCAGTCATATTGGAGTAAGGCCTACCCTACTTCGCTATGACCTCATTTTAACTTGGTTATGTCTGCAAAGACCCTATTTCCAAATAAGGTCCCTTTTATAGATACTGGGGGTTAGGACTGAACATATCTTTTGGAGTGGGGGGGTACACAATTCAACTCACAACAGGAGGACGGAGGGGGAAGATAGCAAGAGCAAGGGGCCCAGCTTTAGCCGTGGACTCACCGTGCCTGTCTTCCGCATTCTTTGGGCTTCCGTCTTATTTATTTTTTTTAATTAGTTCATGTCTTTTATTAACCAATCCTACCCAGCCATGTGGAGATCTTTCTTGTCCTTTCAGATGTTTGAGGTCTCCTGCTAGTGTTCAGTAGGTGTTCTGTGAGAATTGTTCCATCTGCAGATGTATTTTTGATGTATTTGTGGGCGGAGGTGAGTTCCACATCTGTCTACTCCGCCATCTTGATTGGAGCCCCTAGGCTCCTGTTTTGGCAGCATTTAAAGCATTCCTCCCTTGGTACTCAGCCCCAAATCCATTTGCTATGTCCTTTGAATTTGTTTTCGGTGCCCACTCTTAAATCTACCCTCTTCCTTTTAACCTTACTGTGGATAGAGGGTGGAATCAGGTGGAAGGAAGAGTCCAGTCCTGACCAATAACCATACACGTTCGCCGAGCTTGGATACCAGATTCTACACACACTTCAGGTACCACGTGTCTTAAATTATGCCCATCCAATATGGAGAACAATACAATATGCAGTTACTTAAACAAGTTATATGAAGTAAAGTAGGTCAAACAATGATTTTTCCCTCACTTTCCACTTTTCTCCCTCAGGAGAGCTGCTCCCACTGTCCTCAGCAGCCCACCCCCTAGACTTGTGAGCCCTTGTCCAGGAGAGAGCAAATCCTGTACCTGCCCAGCAGATGATCACCTCATAGAGTAATGGAAATGGTGCACCCCAAATCATCCAGGCTGCACAGTCTTTTTCTTCTCCTTCTTTTTTCTCTTCTTTTCCTTCTCTGTAGTAGGTAGAGCCTGTGGCCTGGCTTCGCCAGACCTACCCCGCCTCCAGCACATGCTCACCTGGCCTCACCTCTGTTTTGCTGTAGATCCCTCTGTAGCCCGTGTGCTTCCCACTCAGCCCTGGCTGGGGAGGCTGGGGTCTCCCTGGGTCCAGTCTGCATCTCCCTCTGACGGCACCCTTGGTGTGGCCAGAGCACGAGGCTTCCGCCACCATCCCCACAAGGCCAGTCCTCACCTACTCAGCCCACACCTCCACCTTCCTGCCTCTCTTCCTGTTTGACTTTCTGTCTTGTTTTTGTGTGTGTGGGGGGCGGGGTGTGTGGTCCATATATATTTTTCTGCCTTCCAGTATTTTTTAATATCTATCTTTTTTTCATCTTTCTGTATTTCTCTCCCGAAATGACTCCTTTCTCTCTTTTTTGGTAACCTTACTTCACCACTTTTCCCTTGTCTATATTTTTAATGTTTCTGGAGTTTTCTGCATTTCTGTATTTTTTCTTTTTTTTTTGCGGTACACGGGTCTCTCACTGTTGTGGCCTCTCGCGTTGCGGAGCACAGGCTCCGGACGTGCAGGCTCAGCGGCCATGGCTCACAGGCCCAGCCGCTCCGCGGCACGTGGGATCTTCCCGGACCGGGGCACGAACCCATGTCCCCTGCATCAGCAGGCTGACTCCCAACCACTGCGCCACCAGGAAAGCCCCGTATTTTTTCTATTTTTTTCTGGGGTTTTGTTTTTCTATTTTTTTCTCTCCTATCATATTTCTGTGTCTGAATTTCTGTCTTTTTTCCTGGGTCGTTTGAGCTGTCTTTTCTCCTGTCTCCTCTATCCCTCTTTTCTTATGTGTTTGCCCACCATGTTATTTCTCCCTTTTCTCTTCAGGTTTGTTTCCAGATTAAGCTTGGTTCCCTCTGGGTGGCTTTGAGCAGAGGACCCCCTTCCCGCCACCTGCAGCCTCTCTCCCTGAACTCTGCCCTCTTCCCAATTCTGCCGCCCTCTTCCTGCACCAATGGGAAGGTGCTGGTTTGTCTCCCACTAACTTCTCAAAGAAAGCAGGGTGGTTGGGTCCACCAGCTGTCAGCTCACTGGTGGCTTCCTGAACTGGGAATATGGGATTCCTGATACCTTTACCCTAAGCTTTGAACCTGAGCTACAATTCCAGGAGAGCCAGTTAAATAAATCTCACCCAACATCCTACTATATGCGCAAAGTATATGTGTGTGTGTGTGTGTGTGTGTGTGTGTGTGTGTGTGTGTGTGTGTATATATATATATATGAGAAAGGACACTGGAGGGCACCCTTATGTCCACTGTTCCAGCTTGTTTCCTATGAGGAGAAGTAAATGTTCTCAAGATGCCCCAGAGAGGGCTGTGTCCTGGCTTTGGGGACCTGAGGGGAGGGGCCCGCCATGAGGTTCACACTCATCTCAGACACTGGGTCAGAGTTTGAACCCAGGGCCCTTGGCTCTGGCACCCCACCCCACCACGAGACCCTTGCTGGGCCCCAGCTCTGCACTAGGCTCACTGCACCAGAATCCCCCCTTCCCTCAGAAGGTGGCAGGTGGCAGCATTGCAGGGCTGAGGGGGTGGAAGAGCCCATGTGCGGGGAGATGAGTCACCTGGGTGCAAGGCTGGGATTCCCACACAAACACACCATGAGAACGATGGCTGCTATGATAGTATGAAGGTGCCCAGCATTGGGGACCTCCCCAACACACCCACATGCTCCGCAGCACTGGCCGTGGATGGTGAAGACATTCTGGTTTTAGGGTGAGTCCCAGGCAAGTCCAGTAACTGTCCCTAGATCTGGAACACAGATGTAGCTGGTCTGCCAGGGCGTGCCTTGTCCCCAGCTGCCAACAAAGCTGTGTGAGCACAGACCTGGCCCCCTTCCCTCGGCCCTCGCTGTTCACACAGAGGGCTCCCCCACAGACAGCCTGGGCCACAGCAGCAGAGAAAGCATCCTCCCCTACGGTGCTGGGAGCAGGTTCTCCATACGTGTGCATTCAAAGGCTCCCCTCCACCCTGAACTGTCCAGTCTCAGAGCACTCCCTCCGCTGCTTCAGAGATGTGCACGTCCCCTTCTCTCCACCTCCCTCACCGACAGCTCCCCCTCCCCCAGGTTCCCCGCTCTGGTCTCCCTCCTGCCAAGTGGGCACATCCATCCATCGGAGCCCTTGCCACGCTGCTCTGACCAGGGCAGGACTGCGACCTGCCTGGCACCCAGCCCAGTGGTCAGGGCCAATGAGCACATGAAGGACCCTGCCTCACAGACACTGGGAGTCGAAGTCGATTCCAGGGGAAGGGGTGGAATGCAATTGGATTCAGAGGGCATAGAAATAGCGAGAGGAAATTCAGTAGAGAGGAGTATACACAGCAAGGTGTGTGGGGCTCCAGGTCAGCCTTCTCACTGCATGGCAGCTACAGCGTCTGCAGGTTTTGGGGGGGTTGCCAGGGTCTCTGCAGACTCTTCTCTCACCTGCACTGTCCTCCAGGCTCTGGTCTGGGGCCTGGCAATATGAACAGACCCCAAAGACAGAGCCCTTTCCTAGCCAAGACCTGACTACTTTTGTCAGGCACATAAAAGATCCAGGAGTGGGGACGGGCAGGGGGGGACACACATGTTTGATCTGACCTGTTTCTCAATCTTTTCGCCACTAAAGCTTGACTGAAATTGTCAAAACATGAAATCAATAACGTCTTGGCAAAAGGCTCCTATAATTGAATACATTACTTCCCAATTTCTCCTCCTTTTCCCTTTTCATGTCAAATGAAGAGTCTGCTTTTTATTACTTAGCCTTTCAGAAGAGAAAACAATTGTTGGATGATACAACCTCTTTGGTCATGTAAGCGTACATTTGAATACATGCTTCTGAAATCGATCTTGATCATTTTCAGCAACAGATATGTAAACAAACAAATGCTGGATGCCATCTTCCTTTCTTAACAGTGTCCTCATTTTACAAGTTCCTTCTAATGTTCCGGTGGATGGAGGGATAGAGGTAGGGGTGGGGGTGGGAATCAGGAAACCATAAATAGATTTAACAGGCACCAAAGCGTGCATTTGGAGTACCGTCAGCTAGAAAGATCTTGTTTCAATAACACGATCTTCGCATTTAGCTGAAGACTAACTTATGGGGCCTGACTGCCCTTAGTGGCTGCTTAAAGCTGACATAAGGCAGAATAACGTACATTTAATATGTGAAAGAAATTAGCCCTCAAGATCTTTGTTTCCTGAATCTCTGCAGCAGCTCAGCTGGTGCTTGGCACACAAGACAGCTGGAGGAGGCCTTCTTGGGGCGGTGAGGGAAAGGCAAGGGGTACAGCACACAGAAAGCTCACCCCATGGGGGTCTAGAGTGAACTCAGGGGACAGCAGATTGAGAGGGAGAGCACAGAACCCACTGCAATTTGGACTCCATAGGGCTCTGCGCTTCCATGTCCACGAATGGCATCCTATCTTCCCCAGCCACAAACGGGAGTCCCAGGGGCATTCTTGACTCCACCTTCAGCCATGACCATGGCTGAAGTGATGGGCCATGACCCCCATCACTTGCAGGGAAGGTGGACGGTTCTCAACCCCGCACTCAGGGCGCACAGGGCTCCCCGCAGTGAGGACCCGCCATCACCGCCACAGTCACCCTCTGGCCAGCCTCTCCAGCCCGGGAACTGGGATGCCTATGTCTCGATGCTCAGTCTGAACCTGACAGTCACTCGCTCACATCACATGCCTCGCCTCCAAGGTCCTGCTCCCCTTGCTGGGGGATGGTGTGAAAGGGCGTGCTCTGCCGGTCACCATGCAGGACTCAGCTCAAGGACGCTCCTTCCGAGAGCCACCCGACACAGAAAATGGAGCGGCCCTCTCTCTGCTCCAGACCCCTCTCACTGCACATCCCCCCTGACCCTAACTGCCACCCATCCCTCCAGCTGAGAGTCCGTGTCTTAGTCATCTTTGAAGTCCCAGAACTCACACGGTGCAGGGCGCGCTATGTCACTGAGCAGCATCTGTCATACAAGGAACTATTCAGTGAAAATTCAAACGTTTACTTAATTGTTTTTTTTTAATTGTTTTTTTTCTTAATTGTTTATTTAAATCTATATATCTGAAGCTCCGATGAAGCACTTTTTTTTTTTTTTTTTTTTTTTTGCGGTACGCGGGCCTCTCACTGTTGTGGCCTCTCCCGTTGCGGAGCACAGGCTCCGGATGCGCAGGCTCAGCGGCCATGGCTCACGGGCCCAGCCGCTCCGCGGCATGTGGGACCTTCCCGGATCGGGGCACGAACCCGTGTCCCCTGTATCGGCTGGCGGACTCTCAACCACTGCGCCACCAGGGAAGCCCGAAGCACTTTTACTTCACTGTCACTCAGAGGCTTCTATTTTTGGCTAACCTTTTGGAATTCTGAAACAGCACCCATCTCATTATGTTGAGACGACCACTGCGTGAGCCTCTGTGTGCTCCTGTGTGCTCAGCAGGGAGAGGGCTTTGAGACACTTGTGAGTAAGGGGTGAATTAACACTAGGGGTTAAAACACAACAAAACAGCCTATTAGGAAAGCCTGAGCTGTTGGCGAGCGGCAAAGGAAGAGCAGCAGGTCGCTGAGAGCTGCCACATGAAATTCTAAGGTCAATAGGTGGTGGTCTGTCCCACCGCCAGGCTGCTAAGCTGATGAGGGGATGGGCTGGACTTAACACTGGCTGACTTGGGAGGCCAGGCTGGGAGGTGTTAAGCCCTTTATAGGGACATATGTGATTCCCTCCTTTGCATTATGCTGTGTCCTAATGTCATACACCTGTGAGCTTGGTCGCACATTCCTCATGGAGGCCCCTGCAGCCTGGCAAGTTTGCTGTTTCCCTTTTCTTAGCCCTGCTATCAGGGTGTTGGCTGTAGGCAAAGTGCTGGGCGCTAGGCTGTCTCTCATCACAGCAAGAACTTGACAAATGTCCTGATCCCAGCTGACCATAATGGTCTGCCCACTGGCCTTGAGGAAGGGCAGAAAAAATAGAATAATAGGCTCATTGCTGTTCACCCAAATTCTACAGTTTCCAGTAGCATCAAGCCCCAGGATGTGTCAACCCCCTAATCATAGAGAACTTGAAGAAACTGTTGTTAAAGCCCATAGTGAACACCATACTTGAAAGTGAAAGGTTGAAAGCTTTTCCTATAAGATCAGGAATAAGATAAGGATGCCCACGCTCGCTATCCTTATTCAACATAGTACTGGAAGTCCTAGCCAGAACAATTAGACAAGAAAGAAATAAAGGCATACAAATTGGAAAAGAAGAAGTAGAATAGTTTCTATTTGCAGATGATATGATCTTATATATAGAATATCCTAAAGAGTCCCCCCAAAAACATTACAACTAATAAATGAATTCAGTAAAGTTGTAGGATACAAAGTCAAAATACAGAAATCAGCTGCATCTTTCTACACTAACAGTGCAATATCTGAAAAAGAAATAAAAACAATCTAATTTAGAGTTGCATCAAAAACCAATAAATTAGGGCTTCCCTGGTGGCGCAGTGGTTGAGAGTCCGCCTGGCGATGCAGGGGACACGGGTTTGTGCCCTGGGAAGATCCCACATGCCGCGGAGTGGCTAGGCCCGTGAGCCATGGCCGCTAAGCCTGCGCATCCGGAGCCTGTGCTCTGCAACGGGAGAGGCCACACAGTGAGAGAGCCCGCGCACCACAAAAAAAACAGAAAACAAAACAAAACAATAAATTAACCAAAGAAGTGAAAGATCTGTACACTGAAAACTATAAGATGAAAGAAATTGAAGAAGAAAAAAATAAATGAAACAATATACCATGTTCATGGATCAGAAAAACGAATATTGTTAAAATGTCCATACTACCCAAAGCAATCTATAGATTCAAAGCAAACCCTATCAAAAAAATTTTTTTCCCCAGAAATACAAAAAAAAGTCCTAAAATTCATATGGGACCACAAAAGATCTTAAATAACCACAACAACACTGAGAAAAAACAAAACTGGAGATATCACACTTTGAGATTTCAAACTATATTACAAAGCTACAGTAATCAAAACAGTGTGGTGTTGGCATAAAAAAAGGACACACAGAGCACTGGAACAGAATCAAGAGCCCAGAAATAAAGCTATGCATGTATGGTCAACTAATATTTGACAAGAGAACCATGAATACACAATAGGGAAAGGATAGTCTCTTCAATAAAATATGTAGAAGAGTGAAATCAGACCCCTATCTTACACAACTTACAAAAATTAACTAGAAATGGATTATAGACTTAAATATTAAGACCTGAAACCATAAAACTCCTAGAAGAAAACAATGTCTTGACAACAATTTTTTTGGATTTGACACCAAAAGCACAAGCAACAAAAGCAAAAATAAACAAGTGGGACTACATCAAACTAAAAAGCTTCTACACAGCAAAAGAAACAAATCAACAAAATGAAAAGGCAACTTGCAGAACGGGTGAAAATATCTGCAAACCATCTATGTGATAAGAGGTTAATACCCAAAATATATAAGAAACTCATACAACTCAATTGTTTAAAAAAAGCCCAAAAACAAATAATCCAATTTTTAAAATGGGCAGTTGACCTGAATAGACATTTTTCCAAAGAAGACATACAAATGGCCAAAAGGTACTTGAAAAGATGCTCAACATCACTAATCATCAGGGAAATACAAATCAAAACCACAATGAGATATCACCTCATACTGTTAGAATGGCTATAATCAGAAAGACAAGAGATAAAAAGTGTTGGTGAGTATGTGGAGAAAAGGGAATCCTTGTGCACTGTTTGTGGGGATGTAAATTGGTACAGCCCCTATGGAAAATAGTATGGAGGGTCCTAAAAAAATTTTAAATGGAACTACCATATGATCCAGAAATCCCACTTCTGGGCATTTATCTAAAGGAAATGAAATCACTATCTTGAAGAGATATCTGCACTCCTATGTTCACTGCAGCATTATTTACACAAACCAAGATATGGAAGCAACCTAAGTGTTCGTATATATACATATATATATATACACACACACACATACATATACAATGGAATAGTATTCAGCATAAGAAAGAAGGAAATCCTGCCATTTGCAACCACACAGATAGACCCTGAGGTCGTTATGATAGGTAAAATAAGTCAGACATAGAAAAACAAACACTGTACGATCTCATTTATATGTAGAATCTAAAAAAGCTGAAGTCATAGAAACAGAGTAGAATGGTGGCTGTCAGGGGCTGCGGGCAGAAGAAATGGACACATGTTGGTCAAAGGGTACAAACTTCCAGTTACAAGAGGAATAAGTCCTGGGGATCTAATGTATAGCACGGTGACTATAGCTAACACTATTATACTACATACTTGTAAGTTGCTAGACAGTAGATCCTAAATGTCTCACTCTCTACCAGAAATGTAATTATGTGAGCTGATGGGAGTGTTAACTAACACTATTGTGGTAATCAGTGTACCATATATGAATCATCACATTGTACACCTTAAAATTACACAATGTTCTATGTCAATTATATCCAATAAAGCTGAAAAAAAAGGAGAGACCCCCCCCAAAAAGAAACTGTTGTTTAGTATTCAGTCACTTATACCAAGTCAAACTCACCAGTAATTAGGGTGCTACAAATTAGAAAACTCATTTCTATGGTATTGCTCTTCAACCGTGAGCCCAGAGTTTGGTACGTGTCCCCATAGATCTGCCTCTCTCTGAAACTAAGCTGTCTTGTCCCCTTGCCCTGTCTGGGTGACTTTCCCAACGGTCCATGCCTGGGCCTTCCTTACCACCTTGGTCAGGGCACTGCTTCCTGGGGTCCAGCCTCTGGGATGTAAGATCTCTAATAGAAGGTTCAGAATCTCTAGGGTATGTCTGCCTGACTTCGGGGCAGCCCTCAATAGCCCAGCTCTTGCCAGACTCCTGTGACCCTGGCCACTGGCCCAGACCTCCCCCATCATCTGTCACCATGCTCTCTGGATTCCATGCTGCTGGCTGGCCTGGGCACCCACAACTGTGCTTTGGTGTGACACTGAAAACTGTCTAGCACAGAACTGACACTTGGTGAATGTTGTTGCCATTAGCCATTTCTTCTTTTCCCCAATCAGTGTATCAAGATTCAGCAGCTGAATCTTGGAAACTTCTAAGTTTCCAATTTCATATACAAAAAAATGCTAAGTGCCTGTAATGCAAACAACCTAAATGCTGTGAGGCACCACTTAAGTTATATCTTTAAATTTTTTAATTGAGGAATAAGAGGCATACAGTCAGATGCATAAATCTTAAGTTGACAGCTTGATGATTTTTTACATGTGTATGTAACCATGTAACCACCCAGGCCAAGGTATAGAAATTTCCCAGACCCTGTTCTGTACTCCCTCTCTGTCAGTACCAGTCTCCCACTCTCTGATCCCCAGATAACCATCTGCTAATTTCACCCCTTCTTGAATGAATGTCATATAAATGGAATCATGCATTATTAATTTTTTCTGCCAGGCTTCTTTCACCACACATAACATCTGTAAAATTCACTTATTTGGTTGCAGGTAACAGTACTTCATCCCTTTTTATTGCTGGATACAATTCCGATGTATGAAGATACCACAACTGGTTTATCCAGACTCACGCTGATGAACATTCGGGTCGTTTCCAGTTTTTGACTATTACTGATACAGCTGTTATAAACATTCTTGTATAAGTCTTTTTGTGAGCAGGGTTTCATTTTTCTTGGGTAAATACCTAGGGAGGAAAGTGCTGGTCGTAGGGTGGGTACATAATTAACTTTATAAGGAGCTGCCAAACTGTTTTCCAGAACGGGTATTGCTATTTTACACTACCAACAGCAATTATGAAAGTTCCCCTTGTTCCATATTGTCACCATGATTGAATTTCATCAATCGTTTTAGTTTAACACAGTGCAGTGGGTGTGTCGTGGTATATCATTGTGGTTTTAATTTCAATTTCCCTGGTGACTAATAAGATTGAGCAAAGTTTAATGTGCTCATTACCATTCTTTTTTTTTTTTTTGTAATTTTATTTATTTATATATTTATTTATGGCTGTGCTGGGTCTTCGTCTCCGTGCGAGGGCCCTCCCTAGCTGCAGCAAGCGGGGGCCACTCTTCATTGCAGTGCGCAGAGCCCTCACTATCGCGGCCTCTCCCGCTGCGGAGCACTGGCTCCAGACGCGCAGGCTCAGCAACTGTGGCTCAGGGGCCCAGCCGCTCCGCGGCACGTGGGATCCTCCCAGACCAGGGCCCGAACCCGTGTGCCCTGCATTGGCAGGCAGACTCTCAACCACTGCGCCACCAGGGAAGCCCCCATTACCATTCTTTTATCTTCTTTTGTGAAGTGTCTTTCAAGTCTCTTGTGTAATTTTTCTTAGATTATGTCTTTTTGTTACTAAATTAGAGGAGGTCTTTATGTATTCTGGATAAAAGTCTTTTGTCAGATATATGTGTTGCAAATAATTTCTCCAAGGTCATGGCTTATCTTTTTGCTTTCTTACTGGTATCTTTTGGAGAACAATTTGTTTTTAATTTTGAAAAAATTCCAATCAATCAATATTTAATTGAATGGTTAGTGCTTTTTATCTTTTTTCTAAGAAATCTTAGTTTTTACCCCAATGCCAAAGAGATGATATCCTATGTTTTCTTCTAAAAGTTTTATAGTTTTCACTTTCACTTTAAGTCTATGGTCAATTTCAAATTAATTTTTGTGTATTATGTGAGGAATAGGTCAAGGTTCATTTTTTTATCGTTCGGATAGTTAGCTGTTTGTTGCACAATTTGCTGAAAAAATTTCTCTCTTCATCATTTAATTTCCTTTGTACCTTTGTAAAAAAATCAAATGAACATATATTTGTGGGTCGATTCCTGGACTCTATAGTGTTCTACTGATCTATTTGTTTATCTTTATGCTAATCCCATACTGTCTGGATTATCAGAGCATTAGCATTAACTCTAAAATCAGGTAGTACAAGGCCTGCACATTTCTTCAACTTTTTCATAGTTGTTTTGGCTATTTTAGGCTATTTGTATTTCCACATGAATTGTCAAATCAGCTTGTGAGTTTCTACAAAAAGTCCTGCTGCGATTTTGACTGAGATGGTGTTGACTCTAAAGACCAATTTAAGGAGAATGAACATCACAGCAATACTGAATCTTTCCATGCACAAACATGATATACTTTTCCACTTCTTTAAGTTTTCTTTAATTACCTTCTGCAATGTCTTATAGTTTTCTATATACAGATCTTGCACTGTTTGAATTTTTATTGTAAAATATATTCCTAAGAACTTCATGTTTTTTAATGATATTATAAATTTAATTTAATTTTACATTTTGTTTTCCAATTGTTTATTGATAGTGTATAAAAATAAAATTTATTTTGGATACTGAGTTTGTATCCTGTAACCGTGTATTGATTTACTAGTTCTGGTAGAGTTTGTGGGTATTTTTGGTAAAGTCTTTCATATTTTTTATTTAAACAACTATTTCATCTGCAAATTAAGACAGATACATTTCTTCCTTTACAATATTTGTCATTTATTTCTTTTTCTTGCCTAGCTGTTGCACAGCTAGGACCTCCAGTGTAATGTCAAATAGAAGTGGTGATAGTGGACATTCTCACCTTGTTCTCCCTCTTAGTGAGGAAAGCGGGCAATATTTCTCCATTAGATATGTTAACTATAGGTTTACTGTAGATGTGCTGTTTCAAAATTGAGGAAATGAGTTTCTATTTCTAGTTTGCTAAGACTTTTTATAACCATGAACTGATGTTGGAGGTTGTCAAATCTTTTTCTGCATTATATAATCACAAAATTTTTCTCCTTTATTTTGTCAATGTTGTAGATTTCATTGATATTTGAATGTTAAATCAACACTGCATTCTTGGAGTAAACACCACTTGGTGACATATTTTTCTTTGTATATATATCGCTGGATGCAATCTTTAATATTTTATTATACATTTCTACCTATGTAATGAAAATATTGGTTTATAATTTTTTCTTTGCAATGTACTTATTAGTTCTCATATCAGTATTATATGGGCTTTTGAAAGAGTTTTGTGTAAGACTGGTATAATTTTGTCTTCAAATGTTTGATAGGATTCAACAGAAAAACCACCTGGACCTAGAGCTTTCTTTGTAGAATGTTTCCATTACAAATTAAATTCATTTAATAGATATTTTTAGCTCCCCTGTTTGTTTGTTTTTTGCTTGCTCTTGAAAGTTGTGTTTTTCCAGGAATTTGTTCTAAGTTCTTGAATTTATGTGCATAACGTTGTTCATAATATTCCCTTATTGTATTTTAATCTCTGTCCTATATGTTATGATATTTCCTCTTTCATTCTTGATCTTGTTAGCTAGTCCTTTATCTCTTTTTCTCTTGATCAGTCTTGCTGGGGATCAATCAATTTTTAATCATTTCAAAGAACAGACTTTTAGGTTTGTTGATTTTCTCTAGAGTTTATTTTCTACTTTATTGATTTCTCTCTAATCTTTATCATTCCCTTTATGCTACTTACCTCGCTCTTCTTTTTCTAGCTCTTAAGGTGGAAACTTACATCATTTACTTAAATCTTTTTTTATTTTCTAAGATAAACACTTCAATCTATAAATTTCCCTCTGAGGGCTCTTTTCACTACACCCACCAAATCTGATATGTTTTGCTTTCACTATCGTTCAGTTTGAAATATTTTCTAACTCCCCTAGAGACTCCTTCTTGGATTCACAGAAATGAGTTGCTAAATATTTATTTGGGAGATTTTTCCAGATATCTTTCTGTTATTGATCTCTAATTTAATTCCATTATCAATAGGGAAAATATTCTGTATTATTTTGATATTTTAAATTTTTTACTGAGATTTGTCTTACGAACAGCAACTGTAGTTCTGGGTGTAGTTTTCAATAAATGTCTATAAATGCTAAATAGATAGAGTTGGATGATAGTGTTGTTCACATCTTTTAAGCCATATTGAATTCCTGTCTATTTGTTTCATCAATTATTGGATTTGTCTGTTTCTCCCTTTGGTTCTGTCAATTTCTGCTTCATGCTTTTTTTTTTTTTTGGCCAGGCCACATGGCATGTGGGATCTTAGTTCTCCAACCAGGGATCGAACCCATGCTCCCTGCAGTGGGAACATCGATGCTTAAACCCTAGAATGTCAGGGAAGTTCCCCTGCTTCATGTATTTTGAATGTCTGTTATGGTGCATACCTATTTCAGATTATTGCCTTCTTGATGAAGTGGTCTTTTAATCTTCATGAAATGACCCTCTTTATCCTTGGTAATACTCTTTGTCTTAAAGTTTGCTTTATCTGATATTAATTTAGTCTCTCATGTTCTAGTTGCAAGCTATATCTTTTTCTTGTCTTTATCTTTATCTTCAAAGCATATAGATGAGATTTTGCTTATTTTTAACCCCCTATGACAATTTAATTGCCTTTTAATGGGAATGTTCAGTCCATTTACATTTAATATAGTTACTGATAATGTTGGGTATAAGTCTACTATACTACTGTGGTATGTCTGTCTCCTTAGGTCATTAGTTTTTGTTCCTTCTTCCATGCCTTCTTCCAGATTAACTGAGGATTTTTCTTTTTTGTCTCAGTTTACCTTCTCTATTAAAATATATATTCTTTACTATGACAGTCTGCCTTCAATTAATAACAATTCATGTATAACATAAGAACCTTATAATAGTATAATTCCAAGTACTTTAAATCCCATCTTTTGTGCTAAGGTGCCATATATTTTACTTCCATATACATTAAAAAACCAAAATAACTACGATTACGTTTGCTTTAAATAGCCAATTGAATTCTAAAAAGTTTAAAACAAGAAGGAAGGTGTCATTAATATTTACCTACACATTTTGCATTTTCACTGTTCATCTTTCCTTTAGGTTTAAATTTCCATGCAATTTCATTTTGTTCAGCTTGAAGAAACTTCCTTAACATTCCTTCTAGTACAGGTCTGCTTATGACAAATTTTCTCAGCTTTCCTTTGCCTGAAAATGCCTTAAATCATTTTTGATACATATCTTTGCTGGCTCTAAAACTCTAGGGAGAAAGTTGGTGGTTTGTTTTTTTTTCCAGCACTCTAGAGACATCTTTTCCACTGTCTTCTGGCTCTACAATTTCTAATGGAAATCAACCATCATTCTTATCATTTCTTTTCTGTTTCTAATGTTCCTTCTTCTCTGGCTACTTTTACAATTTATTCTTTATCTTTGATTTTCAGCAGTTTTACTATGATGTGCTTCTGTTTTTATGTTTGTTTGTTTGGTTGGTTTCCATCCTCTCTGTCTGAATCTTGCGAGCTTTCTGGATTTGTGTGCTGTCATTTCTTTAAAAATTGGCTGATACCTTTTCTGTTCCATTCTGTCTTATCTTTCTCTGAGACTCCAAGTGCATGTATATTAGAGTGTGTGATTCTGTCCCACAGGTCACTAAGGTTCTGTTCATTTTTATCAATCTTTTTCTCTCTGAGCTTTAGCTCAAAGGATTTCTATTGATGTCTTCATGTTCACTGACATTTTCCTCTGCTGCATCCAATCTGTTGTTAATTCCACCCAATTAATTTTTTAATTAATTAATTTATTTTTTGGGCTGCATTGGGTCTTTGCTGCTGCGTGCAGGCTTTCTCTAGATGTGGCGAGCAGGGGCTACTCTTTGTTGTAGTGCACGGACTTCTCATTGTGGTGACTTCTCTTGTTGTGGAGCATGGGCTCTAGGCACGTGGGCCTCAGTAGTCTTGGCATGTGGGCTCAGTAGTTGTGGCTCGCAGACTCTAGAGCGCAGGCTCAGTAGTTGTGGCACATGGGCTTAGTTGCTCCGTGGCATGTGGGATCTTCCCAGACCAGGGCTCAAACCCGTGTCCCCTGCATTGGCAGGCAGACTCTTAACCACTGTGCCACCAGGGAAGTCCCAATTCTTTATTTATAATATTGTATTTTTCAGTCCTATCTTGCTTGGGTTTTTAAAATATACAAAATTTCCAAAAGTCTCCTGAAAATTTCTTTTATTATGTCCTGTCCACTCTTTAATAAATTCATCATATTTTTTAAAAAGTGCTTGTCTTCTAATTTCAATACTGGAGTTATTTTTGGTGTCTTTTTCTACTGACTGATTTTTCTCTTGATTATGGATTACATGTTCCTACTTGTTCACATGTCTGGTAATATTTTATTGTATATTGGACACTGCAAATACTACTCATTCTGGATCCTGTTATTTTCCTCTAAAGAGTATTGAGTTTTATTCCAGCATGCTTTTAAATTTGAATCTGTAGAGGCTTGGTTTAATTCGTTGTCAGGAAGAACCTTTTTGGTTTTGCCTTTAGTATCTTTTAATTCTCCTTGTAGTCCTTGAGGAAATCCCCTTTCCTGGGGCATAGTTTTTTATACCTAAGGTATGGCCCTTCTGGTGTTCCAGTGGAAAGCTTTCCATACCTCTCTAACTGGGCAGAACTCAAACTATATATTCTGTGTCCTATGTGGTAGGCAACAGTTGAATTCTCTGCTCAGCTTTTTAAGCCTTTCAAATGAAAGGTCCCTTGAGCGCTTTGGAGTCTTGTCCACCTATGCATATTTCAGATATCAGTTAAAGATTTGAGTAGTGTTAATACACATATTTTGAAGTTTCCCTCTCTATGGCTCCCTTTTTTTAAATTTTCCCCTTCAATTTTCAGTCTTTCTGACAGTCCCAAACTCTATCTGATGACTCCTCAGGACATTAAGATTGAGGTTCCCATGTGGTAACTTCTTTAACCTAAATGTAGGGAAAGGCTTTCTCTCTGTTAAAATCCATTTGACTACACAGAAGTTAAACACCTTTTTGCATGGCAAAAATTACCATGAACAATGTCAAAAGACAAGTGACAAACTGGAAGAAATGTTTGCAATATGACAAAGGTATAAGATCCTTAATATAGAAAATTATTGTATAAAAATACCGAAATCCCTATGGATAAATGGGAAGCTAATATGAACAAATAATACCTGAAAAATATGTTAAAATAGCTCTCACATAGACGAAAAACTATGCAAACTCACTCATAATTAGAGAAGGGACTTAGACCAATATAGAGATATAATTTCTCACCTATCAAATTGGCAAAAATAAAAAGTATGAGAACACATTCTGTTGATGAGGCTGTGAAGAAACAAACGTTGCTGGGGAGAATGCAAACTGGTACAACCTTTCTGAGGGATAATTTGACAATACTTAACCAAACTACATATGCACTTCTCTTTGGACCCAGCAATCACACTTCCAGAAATCCACCCTAAAGGTACACCTTAAGCAATACTAAATTTCATACGCATACAATAAAGAGGGGTTGAGTAAGCTATGATACATCCATACAGTGTATTATTCTGCTGTTTTTCTGTTTGTTTGTTTGTTTAAGAATAAGGTAGATCGGGCTTCCCTGGTGGCGCAGTGGTTGAGAGTCCGCCTGCCAATGCAGGGGACACGGGTTCGTGCCCTGGTCTGGGAAGATCCCACATGCCACGGAGCGGCTGCGCCTGTGAGCCATGGCCGCTGAGCCTGCGCGTCCGGAGCCTGTTGCTCCGCAACGAGAGAGGCCACAACAGTGAGAGGCCCGCGTACCGCAAAAAAAAAAGGATAAGGTAGATCTCTATGAACTGATGTAGAATGCTTTCCAGGACATATGGTTAAGAGGGGAAAAAAAATACAGAAGAGTATCTATAGTATGCGATCCTCATGAAAGAGAGAAAACAATATAAGAAAATACAAATGTATCTGATTATTTGTGTGAAAGAAATAAAGGAAGGATAAGTCAAAAACTAAATAGTCTGCTCACCTATTGTAGGTATGTGGGGCAAAAAGAGAAGAATGGAAGTGGGGATGTAGGAGTGAGGAAGGAGTGACAGTTCTGAGTATACT
Source organism: Leucopleurus acutus (assembly GCF_964270905.1). Classification (NCBI taxonomy): domain Eukaryota; kingdom Metazoa; phylum Chordata; class Mammalia; order Artiodactyla; family Delphinidae; genus Leucopleurus; species Leucopleurus acutus. The sequence continues at coordinate 16,187,849 of NC_139154.1, forward strand.
TTTTGTATAGCTTTGATTCTTAGAAACTTAGTAATGTTTCATGTAGCCAAAACATGAATGGATTCAAATCCACCAGGATGTCGGGAGATCCCAGAGTAGAATACAAATAGCCACAAATGAACCTAACTGTGTTGCAAATGAATAACACAGTCTCACTGAAGGAGAAGGAAAGAACGAGTCAAAGTAATTTTGGAAATACTACTTTGATTAGATACTGTAAGCTAAGTTCACAAAGACAAATACTGTATTCTCTTTGTAAATGTGTTTCTCACAGAGAGATGGGTTAGCAATTCTGAAACTACTTAATGTGCATACTAGGGAAGATCAAATAAGTAAACATAGTAGACAATGAAAGCCAGATTTCTCACTTTCTCAGAGAAAGAAATTACAAATAGGAAAGAGGGAATGCTTGTGGTTTGGGATTGGAATCAGAACTACCAGTATAAACTCATGGTTTCTAATATCCGTGCATACAAATCTGTGTGAGTGAGTAAACCTATACCTATTTTCTAGCTTAGAACAAGCCTAGAAGTAGTGACACTCCAGTAGCAATTAGCATACCCAGCAACCAGATATTGATTTTTAAATACTATTCTCCAATAAAAGGAACCAGGGACTCTTGGAGAAATGGTTGATTACAGGTTGGGCTGGGAAAATATGAGATGAGCCTGGAACATTTTATGGTACCAAAAAATAAGGAAGCGTTTCAAAAAAAAAAAAAAGATGGGGACATATCAAAGAGATACAGGGGCTAGTTAAACTGAGGGAGATCTCAATGGCCACAGCTGGGACAATTAGAGCAAGAAAATAAAATATGGTAGAATTGGACATAGCCCAAATATACAATAAATATCCATTAATCCACACTGATATAAATAATAATTAATTGAATAGATAAATCATTAAATCATTGGAGGAGAAGGGACAGTTCTTGCTTCTAATAAAGGAATGTAGCAGGAATGAGAGAAATAGAATTCCCAGTAATAAACACCACAGTATTATTTCCAGAAAGATCCATAGAGGATTACTAAAATAGTGGGTGAAAGTTTAAGGAAAAAAATAGTATATTTGCATAACCAAATGTGAGTCTCCTCTTTGCTCTTGGTGACTGCATTCCCTTGAAGAAACCACTAACCTTTTTGGTCCTCAGGTTGCCTCCTGAGGGACCCTTCTAGCTCTCACACAAAAAGGAAATGACTGCACCGCCCCTGCAGTTATTAGAAATATAACTTCCTCTTCCTTTTCCTTCTCATCACTTCCTCTTCTTTCTTTCCTTTCCATTCCCTACCCATAATAGGCTTCCCTAGGAAGAGAATTTAGGTGATCTCTTGGAGAGAAAGATGGAGGAAGTTAGAAGTGAGGGGAAAAGAGAAAATGCAACTCCTAGTATTAACTGGATTTAACGTAACTAGAATAAGAGAGAGGAAAGCATCACAGAACAGAAACATTTCCTATGACCAGAAACAACAAAGAGGGAAGTGCCAAGCTAAGCCTTAGGAGCACGGCACACAGGAGGTAGGCACAGGCAGCCTCGGATCTTCCTGTCTGGGGTCTCTCAGACCACCACCTACCCCTTCCTCACACCATGTACAGCTACTGGGATGTGGAAGTCAGCCACTCTTTCCCCCTCGCTGAGTTGCAGGAGTTTAAGCCTTAGCTCTCACTGAGAAATGGGTATATGTTCCCCATTAAAGGAATTTCAAGCCCCGGTCAGCAGCGAAGCCTTACTTTTGCATAAGGTGGCCACTGCATAGGCAGCACCCAGTGCTCTGAAGACAAAAAGGCCCCTCCACCAGGTTGCTCTGGTCTGCTGGTCATCTTCCCAGCCCAACTTGACCACAGGAGTTAGAAGATGCAAGATCAATGCAAACCAGGAACTCAGGAAATTTGGTTTCTAATCCTGTTTCCTGTCTTTGATGATCTGTCTCTGGAATAAAGCTCTTGGCATTTCTGTACCATGAGATTTTCAGTAAAACATCTGCTCTTCAGGTTGCTGTATTGGCTTTTAAAAATGTAACAAACACAACCCAGCTGCTGTTACTCTCTGATTCCTGTCTCCACTCTGAAACTCTCCGAGAAGTACAAGCAAAGCAGACCAGATATTCTCTTTGGGTTCATCGACAATGGCATTTTCCAGCTCCTCTCTGGATCTACCAGACATCACTGGCCCAAAGCTCTTGAGGACCTGCGACTGATGAGATTCTGGCAGCCTGACCTCCAGCACACGCCATGTGTGTGCCATCCAATCACTGATACAGACAGCTCACATTTTCTGCGGACAAGAACTCACATAAGATTCCATATGCCAACCAGGTGACCTGGGCAAAGAAACTGTTAGTCTAAAATTCTAGCAGAATAACTGGCATCATCTGTTAGAAAGATAGCCTTCAGAGGTACTATGATTTCATTATATTCTAAAGCTCTAAAGAGCTTTAGAGTCTCTCTCTCTCTCTCTCTCTCTCTCTCTCTCACGTGCGCGCACGTGCACACACACACACACACACAGCAGTCAGGCTGCACTGACCACAACAATAAAGACGGTAGGTGACTGTCACTTTTCTAAACAGAAAGCTCTATAAAGTTACATCTCCGAAAACCTTATTTCCAGCCTCCACCAATTCTTCTCCAACCAGACCTCAAATTCTGAATGAGAAAAAATATCTTAGGGTAGTTGTTTCCAAGTGAGCTGACTGCCCCCGAATTTTGAGGATGATTCATGATATTCATTTACAAACCACTTCTCTTTCCCTTTTGACTCAGCCTTGCAGTGTGGAGGAGGGCAACATGAATCAGATTTTTAAAATCATTCTTTTCCAGGTGATTCCTACACACCCTGAAATGGGGGAACCACCAGTGCAGCAGAAGAATATTACAGGTGACGAGAGACAGACATGAATAAACTGGGTAACCAGAACAGTCTTCATCCCACCTGAATCATCATCCCTCTACCTGCCCAATTTTTGTTACCCACATTTGAAAATAGTCATCTGTTAAACATATTGATTGCTCAGGGGATACATTTTTCTTCCCTAGATTTTTCTCTATAAAATGAAGTCCTTAATAAAATATTCTCAAAGTGACAAGTCATTGTTTATTGTCACCCCCCCACCACTAATGGGGAAGTGATACAGTGACCCTGATGAACAACGTTTGCAGCAGGATTTTAGAAAGCTGGGGGAGTGGAGCTTCCAAGACAAGCCATGGGGCTGGGCTCCCTCCATGGCCACCACCACACAGAAGGACATTTCCTGGCTCCATTTTAAGTTAGATTCTGGCTGCACCAAGGAGGGAAAGGCAGTATCAGATGATAGGTCTTTCGTGAGGACCTAGGGGTCTTGACTCTCTAACTCTGTGAACTTCTAGCCCTTAGTGCTCCCTCCAGGGTAAGAGGGAGATGGGCTATCTAACACGTGTGAGCTAAGTGTCTCCAAAATAAAATGTGCATTTGAGGAAAATTAAAGAGTATTTACTATAAAACAAAAGAAAAGCAGACTTCTGGAGCCCACTCCTATTTTTGCTTCTTGAAAAGATCCTGAACCAAATCACATGGTTATTTTTACAAGATCTTGGCATTCTAGATGAAATCACCCACCTTTGGACACCGTTCGAGGACTATTCTCCAGACCCCATTGGGGTCAGATGTTCACATTGCTGACCAGATCATTTTATTTCCAGATCCACCAAATTAATGTAGGTAGACGTAAGCCAACATAGAGCTAGCTGAACAAAAAGCTAAGCCAAAAATACAAACTTAAATGTAGAAGTCAGAATTCTTTTCTCTAAACTTGTAGGTTCTGTCATAATTTAGTACTTATTTCATTCTGCCTTGGGCTATAACTAGTGGACTTATCCCAAGGTAGGAGCATATCTTAATAATCTTTGTAGTCTTCGCATGCTTAGCCCTAGAAAACTGTATTGTTTAATGAATATTTAATTGAATTGACTATTAAAATGGTTACACTAATGGTAGTAACTCAGATAATTAACATGAGTACAAGGTTTATCATTTCTTAAATGCTTTTTAAAAAACATATTCTGGGCTTCCCTGGTGGCACAGTGGTTGAGAGTCCGCCTGCCGATGCAGGGGACACGGGTTCGTGCCCCGGTCCAGGAAGATCCCACATGCTGTGGAGCAACTAAGCTCATGTGCCACAACTACTGAGCCTGCACGCCACAACTACTGAAGCCCGTGCTCCTAGAGCCTGTGCTCCGCAACAAGAGAAGCCACCATAATGAGAAGTCCATGCTCTGCAGAAAAGAATAGTTCCCACTCGCCCTAGAGAAAGCCTGTGCGCAGCAACAAAGACCCAATGCAGCCAAAAATGAATAAATAAGATAAATAAATTTTACAAAAAGACACATGCACCCCAATATTCATTGCAGCACCATTTACAATAGCCAGGACATGGAAACAACATAAATGTCCATCAAGAGAGGAATGGATAGGGCTTCCCTGGTGGCGCAGTGGTTGAGAGTCTGCCTGCCAATGCAGGGGACACAGGTTTGAGCCCTGGTCCGGGTAGATCCCGCATGCCGCAGAGCGGCTGGGCCCATGAGCCATGGCTACTGAGCTTGCGCGTCGGGAGCCTGTGCTCCGCAACGGGAGAGACCACAACAGTGAGAGGCCCACGTACCGCAAAAAAAACCAAACAAAAACAAAAAAAAAAAAAAGAGAAAAAAGAGAGGAATGGATAAAGAACATGTGGTATATATAGATACAGTGGAATATTACTCAGCCATAAAAAGGAACGAAATTGGGTCATTTGTAGAGACGTGGATGGACCTAGACACTGTCATAGAGAGTGAAGTAAGTCAGAAAAAGAAAAACAAATATCATATATTTACATATATGTGGAATCTGAAAAAGTTGATGTAGACGATCTTATTTACAAAGCAGAAATAGAGGCACAGATAAAGAGAACAAACGTATGGATACCAAGGAGGAAGGGGGGGTAGGATGAATTAGGAGATTGTGATTGTCATATATACACTATTGATACTATGTATAAAATAGATAACTATTGAGAACATACTGTATAGCACAGGGAACTCCACTCAATGCTCTGTGGTAACCTAAATGGGAAGGAAATCAAGTTGACTTTTAATGTAATGAAACATATATTTTAACCTATGTTTTTCTCTAATGATCAAACAAAACAATGCCTTTCGCCTACCCTGCAATTAAAGTAAGAAATTGAGCATGTTTTTACTTCACTTTAGTTTTTTTTATCTTACCTTAAAATATTTTAGGAACCATTCTATTATAGAACCAATGACACAAAGGTTTTTTTTTAATTCATGTTTTTTTTCCAAAAACATTTTTTAGCTTATGTATTTAACTCTGGAACTAATTTTTTAAAACACATAATTATTCGTAGGCTGATTCACATGGACCATCGATCCTTTTATATCTTGACTTCCTTATTTTCAAGTTATTACTTTTAATTCTTTTTCATGTCTTATTGAGTAGGTCTGTGAATAAGTTTTAAGGAAGGCCATGGGAGTGAAATTGCTTCTGATTCTTAGATTTCTGAAGATATCTTTCCACTGCTTGTACTCATGAATTAAATTTGGTTTGGAATGGTATGCTTAGATCGTGAGTTTCCTCTTTAGAGGAGCAGGTCTTACTCCATTTGGAGATGGTGAATAAAGATTTAAGTTAAGTTTGTTTTTTTCCATTTGTTGGTAAACTATTATTTTCTGTCTGGTTGCTTTAATGAAATTCTCTTTACTCTGCATTTGCAAGCTATATCCAGGTATGGTTTTTATCCTATTAAAATCTTGATTTTTTTTACACTAAGAAAAATATATTTCTTTTCTGTTGGTTATTATATTTCTGCTCCTTTTGTTCCAGCATTTTCAGGAATATTTCAGGAATATTTCTTATCCATGGGTTGTATTTCTACTATTTTCACTCTGTGTTGATTATCATCTCATGCCATTTCATCATTTTTTAAAAATAATTAATTTATTTTTAGTTGTGTTGGGTCTTCATTGCTGCGCGTGGGCTCTCCCTAGTTGCAGCGGGCGGGGGCTAATCTTCACTGTGGTACACAGGCTTCTCATTGTGGTGGCTTCTCTTGTTGCAAAGCATGGGCTCTAGGCACGCAGGCTCAGTAGTTGTAGCTCACAGGCTCTAGAGCACAGGCTCAGCAGATGTGGCACACGGGCTTAGTTGCCCCACGGCATGTGGAATCTTCCCAGACCAGGGCTCAAACCCATGTCCCCTGCACTGGCAGGCGGATTCTTAACCACTGCATCACCAGGGAAGTCCCCATGCCATTTCATCTTTATCCTTTACTTCCACAGTCTTGGAAAGCTAGCTCATAGATTACATTTTCTCCATTGCTAGTTCTGCTTATAAGTGCATCTTTGCCTTTGATCGCATCCTTCTCTTACTTTGGCTGGCTCCATGTTTGATAAGGCAGGGAATGTGGAGAGACTTAAACCCACCTGGATGTGTCCTGAGCATCTGGCAGGAACTCTCCTCAGACCTACAACTGGAGGATGGAGTGGTTTGCACAAACCTGGCCCAACTTCCAGCAGGTACTCATCAGTCTCTCTGTTTCACAAGGTGGATTTTGACCATTTCTGCTCCCAAGGCTCTTCTGCCGCAGAGCATTTCTGAAGAGACTACCCATCCCCATGTGCCATTCATCCTCCTCCCGCTCTGTGTTGTACTGGGAGATGGAATCTCGGAATCAATATAAAAAGAGACAAACTGAAGGGGGAGAGTTTCATGGGACCCAATTCTGGTCCTCTTAGAACATAATTCCTTTGCAGAGGGGGAGCCGTGGTCTGACTTCAGGTTATGGTAGCCCTGAGGTCCTGAGCCTGGGTAGAAAGTGGGATAAGTAAAGCCTTCTCTTGGGGTCTTGTTGTCTATTCCATGTTGGGATGAGGAGATGAAACAGATATTGCTGGGGCGGGGGTGTTTCCTCAAACCAACCCCATTGGTACAGTACTTGGTGCAAATTCCCTCTAGATTTCTTATCAATGCTGATAAGAGGTTTTATGTTTTTGCAGAACGTCATGGGCATTTTAATAGGAAATAGAGTACATCTCAGGCTAATTCAATGGTTAATTTTCACATGTGCCTGATGCACGCCCCCCCCCAAGAAAACAATGTATTCACTATTACATACAATGACTCTTCAATTCCAATAAGGGTTCAAAATTACCCCACTCATCAACTCCCATGGCAGCCAAACGACACTTGCAGGTAAAATTCTAAAAGATGCCGCACAAGAGATAATCACTAACATCAGGGCCTCCAAAGCGAGCAAGGATGTCATGCAAAATGGCTTGTAGGAATTCTAGCCATTTCCAGAAGCTTGTAATTACGCTGACTCATCCTGTATTACATTAGCAGATGGTTCACCAGCAAGAATATGCCTTAAACACCAAAAGGAAAAATATAACACAATGTATCTTTACCTTATAATAAATCCGGGCCACCAAACCCCGCTGAAGAACGCTTCATGAAAATTGACTGCTTTCAACAGAAAGGCGAGATTACCGACTGTGTCCATGTTAAACGCCAGGAAACTGAAGGAAAAACACAGTGACCATCATTATTACTTTGTCCTCACCAACGAATTTCAATTTGAAAGAAATAGACAGGGTTTGTTTTTTCAAAAAGAATTTCCTCCCAAAAGATAAGTAGTGTAAGTACACGTAATCATCCCACTGCATCTCTTACTTGCTGTATTTTGTGCCTCTTCTCGCTATTTTTTGGATGAATGCTTGGATCTAGTTATTCTATGTGGTCATCCTTGTGATATAAGGATAATTTGGTTTACTGCTTTTTCCACTTACGACTTTTTTAATCTTTTAAAGAATATTTTATTTAGCTTTTAAAAAAATTTTTTATTGAAGTGTACTTGACGTACAATATTATATGTTACAGGTATACAATATAATGATTCACAATTTTTAAAGGTTATACTCCATTTAGTTATTAAAAAATATTGGCTATATTCCCTGTGTTGTACAATATATCCTTGTAGCTTATTTTATAACTAATAATTTATACCACTTACTATTGTATTAAAATAGTGTTTAATATTTTACATAGTCTTCCTTCATTAACAGCTATATAATTTTCATGAAGTAGGTTTATAATAATTTACCCAACATTGTTGGACATTTGTTATAACAGTGATTATAAATGCATAGTAGTAGTCAAATATATCTGTCACAAAGTACTTGGCAATGAATAATATTTCTCAAATACATTATGTATTTATTGCTAACTGTTGCTGTGAATTATTCAATAATCTCAATAATTCTGTGATGTGGATACTACAATCAACCAATGTACAGTTGGGAGAATCTGAGGCTCTGCAAGATTCAGTAACCTGCTCAAGGTCACAGAGGCAGAACACGTTCAAGCTCAGTGTTGTCTCAGGGGATGCCCGTATTGAAGGGAAGAGGAGCCCCAGAGGGCAGTGAGAGGGGTGTGGACAAGCGCAGGGTAGAGTGTGTCACAGAGATGGTGACTTTCTTCAGCAGGAAGTAATTTCCATCTTCCCCATATGGCAAATGAGGAAGCTGAGGCACATGGGAGTTAAGAGATTTAGGCACAAACAGACTCAAAACACCCAAGTCTCCCTCCAAAACTCTTGGGGCTTTTCATCATGCAACTCGGCCTTTTGGGGTGATTTTGTCCCCCCAACACTCCATGAAACTTCTGTCTTTAGAACTTAGAATTAACTAAGGAGTTAATTCACAGTTAGGGTTTCCCGTATCTCAGCTACCCCTTTGCCCTCCCCTTCCCCCAGATCTTTGGGAAGTAAGTTATTATAAGACCCAAATAATTTAGATTCTCTTTAATTAAAATTTAAAACCTACACGTAGCTTGCTGTTGCTTAATCAGAAGCCACAAGAGAAATATTAAGAAGCACTGATACAGTGCTTTTGAGAATCATCCTCCATTTAGACAAGTAAGATGGGAGGTTACTTACATGCCAGTTACACGGTAATTTAAACTATATCAATACTTATTCTGAATCTAGTCTTTAGAAGATTGGGTTTCTGTTTCAAACTATTTCACAAAAGCTGTAAAGAACTTTCATATTCTACTGAAAAGCATGTTTTAGTCATTCCAGGGGCTGTTACTATGAAACATGGAGACTGTGAATGTTGTTATTAGAAACTACCTTTCCTGGGATATTTATTGTAGAACGCTGTCCACCTGAGGTTGTGAACAGCATGCACCACAGGAAGTGGACTTCATCCACCCACCCTATCATAGTCACCTACCAAGCATGACTGTGCCACATGGCTCTAGGAGCTCACCCAGCATAGAAGACTAGGCAGAGTCTCTTAAAAGTAGGAAAATCACTAAGGGCAACCTCCTTGTATTTCACAAGAAGGTCGAAATGACTCTAAATTTAAATAAAATTTAAATTAAATTCAAAGGTGCATCATGAGTCATCAGGAAGTTGCAAATGGAAACCACAATGAGGTAGCATAATAAATCCACCAGAATGACTGAAACTAAATAGACTGACAACTTCAAATGTTGACAAGGATAAGGAGTAACCAAACTCCCATACTTGTTGATGGACTGTAGAACTATAAAACCACACTGGAAAAAGTTATCAGTTTCTCATAAAACTAAATACACATAACCTATGACTCAGCAATTCCATTCCTACTATTTGCCTTAGAGAAATAAAAACACATTCATGAAAACACTTGTATACAAGTGTTCACGGAAGTTCTGCTCGGAGGAGTGAAAACTTGTTAATATCCGAGGTGTCTACCTGTCACGAGAATGGAAAACAATACAATTATACACCAATAAAATGGACAACCTAGAAGAAATGGATAAAGTCCTAGAAACGTATGCTCTTTCAAGACCGAATGAAGAAGAAATAGAAAATATGAACAGACTAATTACCAGTAATAAAATTGAATCAGTAAAAGAACCAAACAAACTAAAAAAACTCCCAACAAACAAAAGTCCAGGACAAGGTGGCTTCATAGGTGAATTCTACCAAAAATTTAAAGAACAAGTAACACGTATCTTTCTCAAACTACCCCAAAATATCGAAGAGAAAGGAACACTTCTGAACTCATTATATGAGGCCAGCATCACCCTGATACAAAAACCAGTAAAGATATTAGACAAGGGGAGACCTTCAAGGTGGTGGAGGAGTAAGACGTGGAGATCAACTTCCTCCCCAAAAATACATCAGAAATACATCTACATGTGGAACAACTCCTACAGAACACCTACTGAATGCTGGCAGAAGACCTCAGACTTCCCAAAAGATATATATATATTTTTCCTTTTTCTCTTTTTGTCAGTGTGTATGTGTATGCTTCTTTGTGTAATTTTTGTCTGTATCGCTTTGCTTTTACCATTTGTCCTAGGGATCTGTCTGTCAGGGTTTTTTTTTTTTTTTCCTTTTTTTCGGTACGCGGGCCTCTCACTGTTGTGGCCTCTCCCGTTGCGGAGCACAGGCTCCAGACACGCAGGCTCAGCGGCCATGGCTCGTGGGCCCAGCCGCTCCGCAGCATGTGGGATCTTCCCGGACAGGGGCACGAACCCGTGTCCCCTGCATCAGCAGGCAAACCCTCAACCACTGCGCCACCAGGGAAGCTCCGGGGTTTTTTTTTAGTATAGTTTTTAGCACTTGTTATTATTGGTGGATTTGTTTTTTGGTTTGGTTGCTCTCTTTCTTTCTTTCCCTCCCTCCCTCCTTCCCGCCCTCCCTTCCTTCCTTCCTTTCTGTTTTCTCCTTTTTCTTCTGAGCCGTGTGGCTGAGAGGGTCTTGGTGCCCTGGCCGGGTGTAAGGCCTGTGCCTCTGAGGTGGGAGAGCCAAATTCAGGACACTGGTCCACAAGATACCTCCTAGCTCCACATAATATCAAACGGCGAAAACTCTTCCCAGAGATCTCCATCTCAACGCTAAGAGCCAGCTCCACTCAATGACCAGAAAGCTACAGTGCTGGACACCCCATGCCAAACAACTAGCAAGACAGGAACACAACACAACCCGTTAGCAGAGAGGCTGCCTAAAATCATAATAAGGTCACAGGCACCCCAAAACACACCATCAGATGCAGTTCTGCCCACCACAAAGACAATATCCAGCCTCATCCACCAGAACACAGGCACAAGTCCCCTCCACCAGGAACCCTATACAAAGCACTGAACCATCTTTACCCACTGGGGGTAGACAGCAAAAATAACGGGAACTACGAACCTGCAGCCTGTGAAAAGGAGACCCCCAAACACAGTAAGTTAAGCAAAATGAGAAGACAGAGAAACACACAGCAGATGAAGGAGCAAGGTAAAAACCCATCAGATCGGGCTTCCCTGGTGGCGCAGTGGTTGAGAGTCAGCCTGCCAATGCAGGGGACATGGGTTCATGTCCCGGTCCGGGAAGATCCCACGTGCCGCGGAGCAGCTGGGCCCATGAGCCACGGCCGCTGAGCCTGCGTGTCCGGAGCCTGTGCTTCACAACGGGAGAGGCCACAACAGTGAGAGGCCCGCGTACCGCAAAAAAAAACAACAAAAACAAAAACCCATCATATCAAACAAATGAAGAGGAAATAGGCAGTCTACCTGAAAAAGAATTCAGAGTAATGACAGTGAAGATGATCCAAAATCTTGTAAATAGAATGGAGAAAAGACAAGAAACATTTAACAAGGACCTTGAAGAACTAAAGAGCAAACAAACAATGATGAACAACACAATACATGCAATTAAAAATTCTCTAGAAGGAATCAATAGCAGAATAACTGAGGCAGAAGAATGGATAAGTGACCTGGAAGATAAAATAGTGGAAATAACTACTGCAGAGCAGAATAAAGAAAAAAGAATGAAAAGAATTGAGGACAGTCTCAGAGACCTCTGGGACAACAGTAAATGCACCAACATTTGAATTATAGGGGTCACAGAAGAAGAAGAGAAAAAGAAAGGGTCTGAGAAAATATTTAAAGAGATTATTGTTGAAAACTTCCCTAACATGGGAAAAGAAACAGTCAGTCAAATCCAGGAAGTACAGAGAGTCCCATACAGGATAAAGCCAGGAGAAACACGTCAAGACACATATTAATCAAACTATCAAAAATTAAATACAAAGAAAAAATATTAAAAGCAGCAAGGGAAAAACAGCAAATAACATACAAGGGAATCCCCATAAGGTTAACAGCTGATCTTTCAGCAGAAGCTCTGCAAGCCAGGACGGAGTGGCAGGACATATTTAAAGTGATGAAAGGGAAGAACCTACAACCAAGATTACTCTACCCAGCAAGGATCTCATTCAGATTCAACAGCAAAATTAGAACCTTTACAGACAAGCAAAAGCTAAGAGAATTAAGCACCACAAAACCAACTTTACAACAAATGCTAGAAGAACTTCTCTAGGCAGGAAACAAGACGGAAGGAAAAGACCTACAATAACAAACCCAATACAATTAAGAAAATGGTAATAGGGACATACATATTGATAACTACCTTAAATGTAAATGGATTAAATGCTCCAACCAAAAGACACAAAATGGCTGAGTGGATAACAAACAAGACCCGTATATATGCTGTCTACAAGAGACCTACTTCAGACCTAGGGACATACAGACTGAAAGTGAGGGGATGGAAAAAGATATTCCATGCAACTGGAAATCAAAAGAAATCTGGAGTAGCAGTTCTCATATTAGACAAAATAGACTTTAAAATAAACACTATTACAAGAGACAAAGAAGGACACTACATAATGATCAAGGGATCAATCCAAGAAGATACAACAATTGTAAATATTTATGCACCCAACATAGGAGCACCTCAAAACATAAGGTAAATGCTAACAGCCATAAAAGGGGAGATTTACAGTAACACAAGAAGAATAGGAGACGTTAACACCCCACTTTCACCAATGGACAGATCATCCAAAATGAATTAAACAAGGAAACACTAGCTTTAAATGATACATTAAACAAGATGGACTTAACTGACAGTTATAGGACATTCCATCCAAAAACAACAGAATACACTTTCTTCTCAACTGCTCATGGAACATTCTCCAGGATAGATCATATCTTGGGTCACAACTCAAGCCTTGGTAAATTTAAGAAAATTGAAATCATATCAAGTATCTTCTCCAAACACAACACTATGAGACTAGATGTCAATTACACGACGAAATCTGTAAAAAATACACACACCTGGAGGCTAAACAATATACTACTTAATAACCAAGAGATCACTAAAGAAATGAGAGGAAACCAAAAAATACCTAGACACAAATGACAATGAAAACATGACAACCCCAAACCTATGGAATTCAGCAAAAGCAGTTCTAAGAGGGAAGTTTATGGCAATACAATACTACCTCAAGAAACAAGAAAAATCTCAAATAAACAACCGAAATTTATACCTAAAGCAATTAGAGAAAGAAAAAAATACCCCAAAGTTAGCAGAAGGCAAGAAATCATAAAGATCAGATCAGAAATAAATGAAAAAGAAATGAAGGAAATGAGAGCAAAGATCAATTAAACTAAAAGCTGGTTCTTTGAGAAAATAAACAAAATTGATAAACCACTAGCCAGACTCATCAAGAAAAAAAAGGGAGAAGACTCAAATAAATAGAATTAGAAATGAAAAAGAGAAGCAACAAAAGACACTGCAGAAATACAAAGGATCATGAGAGATTACTACAAGCAACTACATGCCAATAAAATGGACACCCTGGAAGAAATGGACAAATTCTTAGAAAAGCACGACCTTCCAAAACTGAACCAGGAAGAAATAGGAAATATAAACAGGCCAATCACAAGCACTGAAATTGAGACTGTGATGAAAAATCTTCCAACAAACAAAAGCCCAGGACCAGATGGCTTCACAGGTGAATTCTATCAAACATTTAGAGACGAGCTAACACCTATCCTTCTCAAACTCTTCCAAAACATAGCAGAAGAAGGAACACCCCCAAACTCATTCTACGAGGCCACCGTCACCCTGATACCAAAACCAGACAAAGATGTCACAAAGAAAGAAAACTACAGGCCAATATCACTGATGAACATAGATGCAAATGCTCCTCAACAAAATACCAGCAAACAGAATCCAACAGCACATTAAAAGGATCATACACCATGATCAAGTGGGGTTTACCATAGGAAGGCAAGGATTCTTCAACATATACAAATCGATCAATGTGATACACCATATTAACAACCTGAAGGAGAAAAACCATATGATCATCTCAGTAGATGCAGAGAAAGCTTTAGACAAAATTCAACACCATTTATGATAAAAACCCTCCAGAAAGTAGGCATAGAGGGAACTTACCTCAACATATCAAAGGCCATATATGACAAACTCACAGCCAACATTGTTCTCAATGGTGAAAAACTGAAACCATTTCCACTAAAATCAGGAACAAGACAAGGTTGCCCACTCTCACTACTACTATTCAACATAGTTTTGGAAGTTTTAGCCACAGCAATCTCAGAAGAAAAAGAAATAAAAGGAATCCAAATTGGAAAAGAAGAAGTAAAGCTGTCACTGTTTGCAGATGACATGATACTATACATACAGAATCCTAAACATGTTACCAGAAAACCACTACAGCTAATCAATGAATTTGGTAACATAGCAGGATACAAAATTAATGCACAGAAATCTCTTGCATTCCTATATGCTAATGATGAAAAATATGAAAGAGAAATTAGGGAAACACTCTCATTTACCATTGCAGCAAAAAGAATAAAATACCTAGGAATAAACCTACCTAAGGAGACAAAAGACCTGTATGCAGAAAACTATAAGACATTGATGAAAGAAATTAAAGATAATACAAACAGATGGAGAGATATACCATGTTTTTGGATTGGAAGAATCAACATTGTGAAAATGACTATACTACCCAAAGCGATCTACAGATTCAATGTAATTCCTATCAAACTACCAATGGCATTTTTTACAGAACTATAACAAACTATCTCACAATTTGTATGGAAACACAAAAGACCCTAAATAGCCAAAGCAATATTGAGAAAGAAAAATGGAGCTGGAGCAATCAGGCTCCTGTACTTCAGACTATACTACAAAGCTACAGTATTCAAGACAGTATGGTACTGGCACAAAAACAGACATATAGGTCAGTGGAACAGGATAGAAAACGCAGAGATAAATCCACACACATATGGTCACCTTATCTTTGATAAAGGAGGCAAGAATATACAATGGAGAAAAGACAGCCTTTCAATAAGTGGTGCTGAGAAAACTGGACAGCTACATGTAAAAGAATGAAATTAGAACACTCCCTAACACCATACACAAAAATAAACTCAAAATGGATTAAAGACCTAAATGTAAGGCCAGACACTATCAAAGTCTTAGAAGAAAACATAGGCAGAACACTCTATGACATAAATCACAGCAAGATCCTTTTTGACCCACCACCTAGAGAAATGGAAATAAAGCCAGAAATAAACAAATGGGACCTAATGAAACTGAAAGCTTTTTCACAGCAAAGGAAACCATAAACAAGACGAAAAGACAACCCTCAGAATGGGAGAAAATATTTGCAAATGAAGCAACTGACAAAGGATTAATCTCCAAAATTTACAAGCAGCTCATGCAGCTCAATATCAAAAAAAACAAACAACCCAATCCAAAAATGGGCAGAATACCTTAATAGATATTTCTCCAAAGAAGATATACAGATTGCCAATAGACACATGAAAGGATGCTCAACATCACTAATCATTAGAGAAATGCAAATCAAAACTACAATGAGGTATCACCTCACACCAGTCAGAATGGCCATGATCAAAAAATCTATACAGAACAAATGCTGGAGAGGGTTTGGAGAAAAGGGAACCCTCTTGCACTGTTGGGGGGAATGTAAATTGATACAGCCGCTATGGAGAACAGCATGGAGGTTCCTTAAAAAACTAAAAATAGAACTACCATATGATCCAGCAATCCCACTCCTGGGCATATATCCTGAGAAAACCATAATTCAGAAACAGTCATGTACCACAATGTTCACTGCAGCTCTATTTACAATAGCCAGGACATGGAAGCAACCTAAGTGTACATTGACAGATGAATGGATAAAGAAGATGTGGCACATATATACAATGGAATATTACTCAGTCATAAAAAGAAACGATATTGAGTTATTTGTAGTGAGGTGGATGGACCTAGAGTCTGTCATACAGAGTGAAGTAGGTCAGAAAGAGAAAAACAAATACCGTATGCTAACATACATATATATATATATATATATATATATATACACATATATATATGTATATATATATGGAATCTTTAAAAAAAAAGGTTCTGAAGAAACTAGGGGCAGGACAGGAATATAGATGCAGATGTAGAGAATGGAGTTGAGGACATGGGGAGGGGGAAGGGTAAGCTGGGATGAAGTGAGATAGTGGCATGGACTTATATACACTACCAAACGTAAAACAGAGGGAAGCAGCCGCATAGCACAGGGAGATCAGCTTGGTGCTTTGTGACCACCTAGAGGGGTGGGATAGGGAGGGTGGAAGGGAGACGCAAGAGGGAGGAGATATGGGGATATATGTATATGTATAGCTGACTCACTTTGTTATAAAGCAGAAACCAGCACACCATTGTAAAGCAATTATACTCCAATAACGATGTTATAAAAAGAAGATTTGTGTCTTTCATTGTAGGTAAATTCTACATAAGTAGAAAAACCTGTAACCAAATATTGAACTCTAGTTAATGATGCTCATACCAAATTATTTATTATTTAGAAGTATATTGATGTCTGCTGTTTACTTTGAAGTGCACCAGCAAAAGAAAAGATTAATTGAAGGATGGGTTGAGGGGTTGGTACATGGATATATATGTGATACAGTAATCACAGCCACAGGTTAATAGTTGACTCTCTATGGTGAGTATATGAATGTTCCCTACAATTATTTCAATTTCCCTGAGCGTCTGAAAATGTTCATAATATAAATGGCACAGCATTCAAGTACAGCACAGAAGCTTGCCTTTCCTCAGCCTCCACAGTCTCCTGGGGATCCACAGGCTGATGAGATCCGTGAGGGCTCCAGTGTCAACCCCTTAGGAGAGGGGGAGAGGCAGCACTCATTGGGACAAGAAAGGGCAGAATGGAGCTGTTGCAGAACCAAGTACAGCCCCAATTAGAGCCAAGCCCTGGCCTCCTCACCTAGTCTCATGGAACATTTCCAGTACCATGACTGACTCCCCCCACTGTTCAGATGAAGGCTAGCCTCTGGGGGTCCATACAAATGGCCACCTACCTGGAGGGATTTCAGGGCACCAGGAAGTTCTCACCCCATCTTTCCTCCTGTCCCCACCTGCTCATGGGTACTTCTCTTGTGAGTTGTCAATAAGACTGCCATCCAACGGCTCTACTTGCATGTAAGCTCCATGAAGGCTGAAAACCCACAGTTACTGCTGTATTGTTAACACCTAGAGAAGTGCCCCATACACTATGTGTGTGGAAAGGTGTTGGATGACAAAGGCTTTTCTTAATATACATAAAAATGAGAGTAAGTAAGGTTTGGGGACTTAAGGAGATAAACACAGCCAGACTGAATCAGTAAAACCGGGATGTGTGGGAGAGAGAAGTGCACTGTTTTGGAGGTTAATAACAGAGACAAAATAAATGGACTGGAACTTTCCAAATATTTACAATTGGAATACTGCCTTTGGCACATCTCAAGTCTATCTTGGAAGACTTGCTAGAAATATAGATTTGCATATCGGCAAGAGTCTGTTTTGCTTTCAAAATGATGGAAACAAGCCCTGCTCCGCTATCTGGAAGAGAAATGGAGGGGCAGATGATACGTAGCTAGCTAGGGAACACGATTCCTGAATGGATGGAACTGATTCTGATGGGAATTGTACTGTTCTTTCAACTCCTTACATGTTGGAAATTTTCCAGCTAGTAAATTTCGGGGAAAGCTATCAGCACCACAAAATGCCCATTCAGGGCTAGAAATATTAAAAAGACTCACTGACTTTTTAGAATCTGCAAGGACAAGCTGCGACAAAACCAAGGGAAACTGTATAAAATAAAAACTTAAAAAAAACACCCCCAAAGCGAGCGAGACTTAAGTGAAACAGTGCTAGGATATGGGGTCTGATGTTTCCAGCTTTAAGATAGACTACAGTTTGAATAAACAGGAACCTGAGCAGTAGTTTAAAAAAAAGGGGGGGGGAGGACAGAACGCAGATTTTTAAAATTTCACTTCATGCCAACAGATATGAAATGTCCCATACTATATATATTGTGTTTTCCATGTCTTTTATTAGGATTGTAAGATTATACTTTTTAATGAATAGTTTCCTTGGAAATTAGTTCAATACATTCGGGTTATGAAGACCAAAGTCTCCCTCCAAATAAAAATAATAATTTTCAAAATGCACAAAAGGAAGAAGCACAATAAACTCCTCAAAAGTAGCACAAAGGAGGCAGCACATTTATGGGCATAAATCAATCAACACAATTGAGAGTTTCTTAAGCGTGCAGGGGTTATTTACCATATTAACTGATTAAAGAAGAAATATCAGAATAGATAAAAATCATTTGCAGTAAAATTCATCTACTAATAAGAAGAATATGTTAAAAATAACAGTAAAAGGAGCTTCTTTAGGAAGTAAAGTGTGTCTATCAAAAAACTTTAGCAAATGTCATTCTTAATAGTGAAATATTAAACTAATTCTTTTTAAAGCCAGGGATAAAATACTTTCTCACAAAAAAGAATAACTGGAAAGGAAGAAAGAAAAATTCATTATCTGCAGATAGTAGGACTGTCTACCTCAAAGAATCTGTAGTCACATTTAAAAGAAATTTTTTTACGGTCAGGTTTATATATTGTACAAAATCCAACTGCGCGTATAATAAATCAGCAACAACAAAACCCAGAATTTAAAAAATATTCTTTTTACATCAACAACAAAATTCTAGTGTACCTAGTAATAAATCTGTCTAACGTTATACTGTGTTTGAAAGAAATTATCAAACTCTGGGAGACACTTGGGAGATTAACATTTCTGAGAGGAAGTTCACTTTTATAAGCGTGTCAATTTTTCTGCAAATCTACAGATTTAATACCCTTTCAAAGAAAATTCCAGTAGATTTTTTAAAATTGTGGTAAAATAAACATAACATAAAATCTACTACCTTAACCATTTTTAAGAGTACAGTTCAGTGGCATTAAGTACATTCACTTGATCATGCAACCATCACCAATATGCATCTCCAAAATTTTTTCACCTTCCCAAACTGAAATTCTGTACCCAGCAAACACTAACTCCCATTTCTTCCTCCTCCTAGCCCCTGGTAACCACTATTCTACTTTGTCTCTATGAACTTGGCTACTCTAGATACCTTATATAAGGGCAACTATACAAAATTTGTCCTTTTGGTGTATGCAAGTTCTTTTTTTTTTGGAGGAACTTGACAAACTTAACTCTAAAACTTATGTGGACATGCAAAAGACCCAGAATAGCCAACAATTCTGAATTATATTTTAAAGGTAATAATATAATAATATTATATATAATAAGTACCATATAATACTATTATACTATTATAAACCTAGCGGAATTGAGATGGTGTATTGTTGAGTTAAGAATATACAAACAGTCTAGGACCCAAATAGCCCCCAAATGGACTCCTGCATATATAAAAGTTTAATAAATGTCAGAGGGGACATTCCACATCACTTGGGAAAGACAGTCAATTCAGTATATGGGGCTGGAACAACTGACAATCTCTACAGGAGAAAAAAAAATGAAATTAAATCCCTCCCTCACATCACAGACAAAAGTTTCTAATGGATTCAAGAGTTAAATGTGAAAGGTGAAACTCTCAAACTTTAAAAAGTGTATATTTCATGACGTCAAAGACAAGATATGGAAAAGACTGATAAACTCAATTGTAATTTAAGAATTTTTGTTAATCAAAAAACACCATAAAGAAAATATAAGACAAGCCACAAACTTGGAGAAGAGAACTGTAACGTCTAAAAGTCAATAAGACTAAGACCAAAAAAAAAAAAACAAAAAAAAAAAGAAAAATTGGCAAAAGGCATGACAGGCATTTCACATAGGAAGAAATACAAATGGCAAATAGACGTGTGAAAGCATACTCAGTTGTAACAGTAATATTGAAAATGCAATTTTAAAGCATAGTGACAGATCTTTTTCTTATGTTATATCGACAAAAATTAAGTCTGATAATACCAAGTGTTCACTCCATAAGACACATGCTGCTGGTGGGGATATAAATTTGTACAATCACTGAAAAATAATTTGACATGATGTAGTAAAGTTGAACACTGGCATACCCACAACACAGCACTCTCACTCCTGGGTCATATATGCTACTGAGGAGTGTTTTTCAATCAACAGATTGCAAATGGCTAAAATGGCTCATGAAATCAGTTTAAAGGATTGAGATCAGTATTTTTAAAAAACAAAATTAAAAAATATCGCAGAGCATTATGAGTAATAGGATGAGCATTGTTTCATGAAATGTTTGTTTCACTTGTGTCTGCGGTGGGGAGGGAGGGCAGGAGACTCTATGGGTGTGTGGGTGTCCATGGTGATGGAGAACGTATGTCTCTGCGTCACAGCAACTAAATTTGAAAGCCCTGTAGAAATTCTTGCCCACGTTCCCCAGAAAACATATACAAGATTTTTCATGAGAGCGTGTTCAAAATGTCAAAAAGACAACCCAAATATCCACTGATACTGGAGATTAAAATGGATGAGCAACTTGTGGCACAGACACATGATGAAATATTATGAGCACAAACAGAAGCTCTTCAACCACACATAACCACTTGGATGTACCTGAAAACAGGAAGCTATACAATACCACACACATTATGCCTTATGTACCAAGTTTAAAGACAATACGAAAAAATCAATGAAAACAACCCAAAGCACAGATCCTGAAGCCAGACTATCTGGGTTCAAATCCTAGCTCTGTCACCTAGTGGCATGTAACCTTGGGCAAAACACTTAACCTCTGTGCCTGTTTCCTCATCTGTGAAATGGAAATAATAACCTACCTCATGGGGTGTTTAGGATTAAAACCTGTAAAGTCCTTGGAACAGTGAACATGCCAAAAAGAAGGAACAGGTGTAGGAAGAACAGAATTAGCAGTGTTCTGGTTCTTAAGTTAGTTTGTGGGTGCATGAGTACTGAAGATACATATTCATTTATTTTTTCCACATATCAATATTTTTTAAATTTTATATTGGAGTATAGTTGATTTACAACGTTGTGTTAGTTTCAGGTGTACAGCAAAGTGGTTTAGCTATACACATACATATATCTATGCTTTTTCAGATTCTTTTCCCATATAGGTTATTACAGCGTAGTGAGTAGAGTTCCCTATGCTATACAGTAGGTTCTTGTTGATTCTCTCTTTTATATCAATATTTAAAATTTAAACAGGAGTGAGTTGTGCCATGACAAGGCCCTGTATACTCGGACTCAAGAATAAGACATCGGGTCAACGATGTTGGCAGCCTGAATGGTCACATACCTGGTTCTCAGCTTGTCACCCCCTGATTCCGTCCAGTTTCAGAGCAGGCTAGAGATGGGTCTTTCTTCATACTGCTTGGTGTACTGAGCCAGCAGTTCCTGAACCACAACCTGCACATAGAGTTTATCACTTGTCAGCCATTTGTCAAAAACGCAATAAATGACAGAGTGTCTTTAACTGCTGCAGCAAGGTAAGGTCCAGCTACTTCTAGCAAACCCTTTGGAAGGACCCAAAGACAAGACTCATCCTTCATGAGGCCTCCACTTCCCCACAGCAGGTGTGTGGCCCTTACTCACCACTCTCCCTCCATTCCCCATGGCCAGCTTAACTAGCTAACTGCTCTCTTTTCCCTTTGAGGCATCAGCCTTTAATGTGGTCCCAAGACCAACCATTTTAGGTGACACTTCAGATAAAACCTACCTGCCTGCCCTGGACCAGATGGGTGGCTGGTCTGTTTTGTTTTTTGCCTCTGATATTCTACGGTTGATTAGGCCTTTGGGGAATCATACTGAAATGTACAGTAAAACAATCTCCATCAATTGCTTTCCTCACAGCTTTAAAGTTGTAACGTGGGCCTAAAACACTGCATGTTTGTCCAGGTTTGTTAAAAGAAGATGTCCAGGGCTGGGCTGCTGTAGACAGAGGCCCAGGTGACGGTGAGCAGCAGCTGCTAGGCACTGCAGCAGTGAGGCAGCAGTGAGGCAGCAGTGAGGCCACCTTGGGCCAGCCTGCCCCGCCGAGCCTCCAGCGGACTGCCAGGCAGGAGTGAGCCCCGGCGAGGCCAGCAGAGGAATCACATCATGAGAGCTCAGCCCAAACTGCCAACCTACAAACGATGAACTAACAATTGCGTGTCGTTATAAGGCAGTAACTTTGGGGGTGGGGTTGTTACACAGCCGTAAGTTGCTTATTCATTCTCATATGAGTACCGATTTTAGAATATTTCCTTCTTCATTTCACATACATTCATGTTTTTATATAGATTACATAAAATGTTATAATGCTTTCAATCAATAGGATATCATAAATGATATTTTCGGTTCACAATTTTGGATTCTATTTATCTGTTTAATGGCTGTATAATATTCTTTGGAGAAATCATACCTAATTAAACATTTCCATTCAATTAGATATTTATGTTGCTTCCAATTCTGTGCTGTCATTAATATCCTTGGTATCAATATATTCAGACAAATAGCACTGTCCTCTTTTTGATTATTGCCTGAGGATAAATCCAATGAGCTTGACGGATGCAATGGTTCTTAAAGAGGGCCACTCTATGAGAGGGATGCTGGAAACTTGTCACGGCACATTTGCCTGGGTGACTTTACTGGCATTGGTGGGCAGAGCCAGGCAATGCATGGGCCACTCTAACCCAACAGAGGACTGTGCCACGTCCAGTGTCCTGTTGAATGCCATGCGCTCACACTCATGAAGCCAATTGATAGTCCAGAGCCTGACTCTTACACTGAAGCTTTCAGATTCTCCCCAACCTGGGTCTGTGGAAGATTAAACATCCCTGCCCCCTTGAATTCGAGGCAGCCATGGGACTGGCTTTAGGTCAGTGACATGTAATTTGGCGCGATGTTCCCAGTTATGATTGGTCCATAGCCTGGACTTTGGTCTACATTGGAGATGCTACAGCAACTCCATGTATAGAGGCATTGTTAAGTCTTACTATGTTGTTATGCTTATTACACATTCCTTTTGCTTCTTTGAAGTATTGTCTTGAATTCTTGAAATCATGTGTCTAGATAAGTTATATTACCCATGACTTCATTTCAGGATAATCAAGGGGGTGTCACAAAATATTTACTATGAAAAAGAGGGCATTAGGTCCAATGAGCTTGAGGATCACCGTATTATGGGTCGAAGGACCTAACCTTTATTGTGGCTTCTGCTATACATAGTAAGTGTAAAAATCGAACACTACTAGCAATGGGAAAATGGGAGAAATTAACTTTGACTAGAACTAAACTTAAAATGATATAGCAATCAAGGTCAGTTTCACCGACATCACTAGGATTAACACATCCTTTGTTTTTGTTCATCTGTTAAAGATATGATGGCTCTAGCTCCATCACCCTTTGTTACGAGAGCAAAAACATTCCCAGCATTAAAAATTGGTCTGATTCCCACCCCTCCCCTCATACTTTTACTTGCGTTGTTTTTCCACATTGCATTTATTGCTACCTGAGGACAGAGAGCATTCCAACTTGCTATTGGTTTCTTGTCCTTCTGCTGCCTGGAAGGCAAGTACCAGGAGGTCGGAATTTGTTCATCTTTGTGCCCTCAGGCAATGTGCAACACAGAGACAGGAGCTGAGGAATTTTTCTTAAATAAGTGAATCAATAAATAAATCTCCTTCCTATGTTTAGTATCTCATCTGATCTTTTCAATTCCTTAATAATTTCCTTTAACTTTTGTCTCTACGTCCACCTTTCTGATTTAAGCAACTTACATTGGGAAAATCAACTCGTTTTAGCTCGATTTAAAATTAGAAGAACAAGGGCTTCCCTGGTGGCGCAGCGGTTGAGAGTCCGCCTGCCGACGCAGGGGACGCGGGTTCGTGCCCCGGTCCGGGAGGATCCCACGTGCCACGGAGCGGCTGGGCCCGTGGGCCATGGCCTCTGAGCCTGCGCGTCCGGAGCCTGTGCTCCGCAACGGGAGAGGCCACAACAGTGAGAGGCCCGCGTACCGCAAAAAAAAAAAAAAAAATTAGAAGAACATAATAACTCAGTTTAGGTGCTAAACTTAAAAGACAGACACACTGGGGCCTAGCTAATATCACAAAAGCAGATTCCTCAGTTTAGGTCTTTGCTCCTTTCTCTTTACTTTTTGCTCCTCGCTTTGGGAATCATTCCTCTTTTTCTAGGTCATGAGACAAGAAAACCTGATTTTTAAAAATGAGTTTATTTTCTGCTATTGATGCCCCTTGGTGAAGAATTAAGTGGTTGAAGCTATCAGCTACCATGGGGTTTGGGCAGGACAGTCTCTGAATTCAGTACTTTATTTGATAAATGACCAGGGGGAAGCAAAGATAGATCAGTCACCCTCTCAACTGAGCATGCAATGAAGATGTGCTTTTTTAACCTCATGTATGTGTTCCTGAATACATTATAACATATATATAAATTATATAAAAAATAATAAATTTTAAAATATAAATTATATAACATTATATAAAATATATAATATACTATATTTAAATATATATAATTTTAACTTTCTATTTTAAAATAATTATATACACAAAAAGTTGCAAAATTAAAATAGAACAGAGGGGTTTTGTATAGTCATCACCCAGATTACCCCAAAAGTGATATCTCACGTGCAATAATGATGATCAAAACTAGGAAATTCAGTAAAATTTGTATACATTGAATGTTTTAGTTGTAACAGAGATTTCATTATTTAAAAATGAACCCAGTAGTAAAATAAACCTATTTTATAAAATAAAATATATTTCCTTTCAATACAAGTAATTACATCCTTATCTAGGTCTGGTGTTTTGAAAACTTACACCAGATTTTCTTAAGACAACCTGTGGGGTTATTTCTTTCCAGGTGATTGTTTCTGTGGTGGTGGTGTTTTTGTGGCTCTTCACACAGTTCTCTTGTTCAACATGTGAATACTCTTTATTTTCTTCTACTTACTTGATAAATTCCCAGGGATTGAGTCCTGCTGCACCTGCTCAGGAGTCCCTTTCTTAAGAGAACTCCAGGGGACTAAGCAGCTAGAACAGCTGTGTTCTTGCCTTTTGTAAAATATCACATCTGCAGAAGGAATCAAGCTAATCTACAGCCAACATTTGGCAGCCATGAGCCTGAGCAAGTATGCAGAATAATGACATCACAAAATGCATTTGTAACGAACATCCTATGCATCAGGGAACACTGATTATGGAGCATCAATAAAAATTACTTTTTAGGTCGAATGGCTTTTCAAGGCATCTAGGAAGCAACTAGCACTTCTACATGCTGAGTATTTCACTGATTTATGCCAGCTACAGTGAAACTTGGATTTAAAAGTCTAACAGGTAGTATCTGGTACCAAGGCAGAAACGCTTAGAGTCAATTAGGATAGCAAACACGGTCTCTAAGGAAAAGCCAGCAGATGTCATCCGCTCTGTAACAGGACAAGGCAGGTAGTGAGGCTGCACTCGGGTCTATACCACGTAGGGAGATGGATTCACTCAAAGTGGCAGTACTTGTGGCAATGGGGTCCCAAATCATGCCCTAGGCAGGACCGGCTATGGAATTTGGGACCTGGGGCAAAACAAAAATGCAGGGTCCCTTGTTCAAAAATTATTAAGAATTTCAAGATGGTGAGAGCAGAGCAGCAAACCAAACACAGGCCCTTCTGAGCACGAGGTCCTGTACGACTGCACAGATTTTGCCCCACGAAGCTGGCCCTGAGGGTCCCAGGAGGATGGGCAGACACAAATGTAACTGCGTGTTCTGTGTTTTTATTACAGCTACTTCTGGCAACTCAAGGTACCTTAGGGCAGCTCAGGTGTCACCCAGGGAGTGAGGTTGCAGAAAAGGCCAACTGGACATGATCCTCCACTAAGGACGTTATTTTCCTCTTTTAGATGCTGGATATTCCATCAAGGTAAGAAGGAAAGAAAAAGAGAGAAAGAGAGGAAGGAAGGAAGGAAGGGACGGAGGGAGGAAGGAAGGAAGAAAGAAGGAAAGAAAGAAACAAAGAAACAAAGAAAGAAAGAAAACGAAAGAAGGAAGGAAGGAAGGAAAGAAAGAAGAAAGAAAGAAAGAAGGAAGGAAGGAAGGAAGGAAAGAAGAAAAAAGAAAGAAAGAAAGAAAGAAAAGAAAGAAGGAAGGAAGGAAAGAAAGAAGAAAGAAAGAGGGAAGGAAGGAAGGAAAGAAGGAAGAAGGAAGGAAAGAAGGAAGGGAGACAAGGAGACAGAGAGAGAGAGGGAGGGAGACAGATTGATTTCCGTGCAGAAAATGAAGTCACTTTGATGAGCACAGAAGTACAGATAAAGGTTCAGAAGGCTCTCTTTCTCCCAAACCTCACACATGGAGCTCTTGAGGAGAACTTTCAATAGTTAGATGCTGGAACATCTGGTTTTGAAAGAATTAGTGCCAGCTCTGTTATGGGTCAATGGATTTGGAAAGAGAAAACTAAAACGTCTGTTCAAACTACCTTGGTCAGCTTTTCTAAGAGTTCATCATCTAAACGTCCCTCCAAGTTCCCCAAAATGAACGAGCACGTTTTGTAAATGCTTCGTATCGATTCTATCCCCAAGCAGATCTTCGAGCTGTCCCCCTCCCGCCATTTCCAATGGCAGCCCCTGGCCTGGGCAGCACCTCCTTCCTCTAGGCTGAGACTCCGTCCCAAGCCTGCTCTTGCTGCCCCACCGATGGCCTTCGCGGCCTTCACTAGGCTGGCCTCTGCCTACCTCTGGCCCGATTTCACATACCTGCCATCATCAGGGGTGATTCTGCGTGTAACTCCCCATCTGTAGATCTCTGGGAAGGTAAGTTGGAACTATTTGCCTCTGATTCTGCTGGGTCAGGCAGACCCTCAGCCCACGCCCTTGTTCTCTCTCTCCAAGAGGTCCTCAGAAGAGGAAAGCAGTTTCGCCTCTCAGGAAAGCAGAGTTGTCATCTGCAGACTGATCACCCCCGTACCGGCTGCTCCTTGTACCCCTGCTCTTGCAGCCAGACCTCAGCGCCTTTTAGAACTGATACTCGAGGCCCTGCAGTTGGGTTGACCCCACCTCTGATTTCAGGAGTATCGGCACTGTGTTTTTTCTGGCAACTCAACATCTCCACCTGCTGACCACTAGGGTTCACCTACAGCCAGAAGGCTGGGGCCCCAGTGAGAATGTCCTTTCTGGTTTACTGTGCGGTTCTTTCCAGGAGCAGAGGGTGTCCAGGTTCTGCAGCCTGAGGTCCAGTCCTCACCCAACACCATACCTGTCCCCAAACCCCGTTGTAATACCTGAGGTCCAGCTCATCTGGGAGAAGAATCTGGGATTCACCGCAGTGATGGGGGTGGGGAGAACATTAGGGCTGAAGAGTAAGGTGTGGGTGTGCGTGTGCGTGTGCGTGTGCGTGTGCGTGTGTGTGTGCGTGGCCTTTATTCTCTTGAAGAGGCCTCCCGCCCTTTCTTTGTTACTCTTTCTTCTTTCTCTCCCCTCCCTCACTTTTTATATTTAAGGGAGGCACTATTTCTTTTCATGGTTTTAAATAAATTTGATTTTTAAATTTTTTCAATTTTTTGGAAATTTTTAAAAACTTCAAGCCATATTATGGTCTTAAATAAAAAGTAAATGTCTCCTCTCCAATCCCTTACCTCCAGGACCTCACTCCAGAAATTCCCATTCTTAAGTAGTTTTTGTTCTCCTAGAAGCAGCAGCTTCCAAAGGTCAAGGTCAAACAGATTCCTGTGTTATGTTTTAGTCTGCTTCCGATTTGGAACACACTTTTTATTGAGTAGCTTTGCTTTTCCTGGAGTCTTAATGGACTGTTTCTCCCCTTGTTTCAAGAAGAACCATATGCCTTTTCCATCATCACTAAGACCTCCCTGCTTCTTAATCATTCTATTTGTTGACCCGAAATCATTTCCTTCTCGAAGTCATTCTTGTGTTCCTTCTGACTTCCTGTTCTAATTTGGACTAATTGTGTTCTGGGCCTGCTACACCACTACTACGCAGGTATTTCTTTATACATACTCCTCTTGGATTAGCTCCAGAAAGCATAGATGTCTTTCTAATTCTTAATTCCTTTTATGCTTTTCTCCAGTTCATCTACAAGTAATATTGTTCAGAAAGTGCATGGCAAGGTAAACTTCCTGAGCATTTGAATATCTGTAAATCTGGCTCATATGTGATGAATAATTTAGCTAGCTATAAAATTTTACGTTCAAAGTAACTTTCTTCTGAATTCTAAAGGCATTGTTCCATTTTATTTCAGACCCGGGTCACTCAAAGTGTGGTCCACAGACCAGCAGCGTCAACATCACCGAGGAGCTTGCTAGAAAGCAGAAATGCGGACCCACCCCAGAATCTGAATGTGAACAAGATCCCTAGGAACGTATGGGTGCAGCGGAGTTGAGAGGCGCTGCCCCAGCCTTCAGCGCTGCCGCTAATAGGGCTGAGGTCAATCTGACTCTCTTTTCTTAGTAAATAATCTGATGTTTCCTCAGTCTAAAGTTTGGCGGCCCTCTCTTTGTCCTTACTTGGTGATCTGAAATTCTCCAGGCTGTTTTCAGGCTCTGACCTTTTCTGGTGGGTCCTGCCAATTTCAAGACTTGTGACTCTTTTCAGATCTGGGAAATTGTCTTCTTTTATTTCTCTGGATTTGTCTGCCTGTCTGTGTTCTCTGCTCCCTCTTTCAGGAATGTCATCAGTTTCCTAGACATGATCATCCATGTCTCTCAGCCTTTCCCTTTTACTTACCTTCACTTAGTTTTGCTGATCTTCTTTCTAAGAAGTTTTCTCAAATTTATCCTTTGGCCTTTATATTGGATTCTTTTTTTTTTTTTTTTTTTTTGCGGTACGTGGGCGTCTCACTGTTGTGGCCTCTCCCGTTGTGGAGCACAGGCTCCGGATGCGCAGGCTCAGCGGCCATGGCTCATGGGCCCAGCCGCTCCGCGGCATGTGGGATCTTCCCGGACCGGGGCACGAACCCGCGTCCCCTGCATCGGCAGGCGGACTCTCAACCACTGCGCCACCAGGGAAGCCCTATATTGGATTTTTTTTAAATTAAGCAAACATATAATTTGAATCTACTATGGTTCTTGGCACTATAATTATGATGGTTTAATGCACTATGGTTCTCTGAGTGCTCATTGTCACCGCAGGGTGTTTTCGTCTTATGGATGCAAGGTCATCACACATCTCCAGGGATATTAATTGGTTTTTGCTTCTCCCAGTGCCACTTATTCTATTTGTTCATACTGCTCCTTCTTTCATGTGTTATGGTTTTTCCTTAGGTTTCTGATCATCCTAATTAGATAACCTGTATTATGGAATTATTGTTCATTTGCTTAGGTGTGATGATAGTACTGTGCTTTTGTAAGAAAATGTCCTTATTCTAGAAAATGAATGTCGAAGTTTTTAGGGATGAAGTGTCTGATGTCTGCAACTTTCAAATGGTTACACACACACACACAAATATGTGTATAAAGAGAATAAGAGACCACTTAAATATAGCAAAATGCTAACATTTGCAAGTAGAAAACATGCTCAAGTGTTGAGCACTAGTTGCACTAGTCTTTCAATTTTCTCTTGAAATTTCTGTTTGAAATTTTCAGAAGTTGGAAATAATAAGAAAAACAAAACAAAATATCTGAGTATCATTGGGAAAATACCCCTAGGGGCCTGAAATCCCTAAGGAATCAGCTTTCTTACAGGAAACTAGATACATGCTTGGTTTTTAAGCAAGTCAGGCTGTAGGTCATTTGCATTTTTGCATATATGCTCTTGGAGTAATAAACAATGTATGCAAAGCCTCTGACTGATATTCCTTAGGAAATCTGTGGATTAAGAAGGGACCTGTCCTAGGGTACCTCCAATGAAGCAAAAGAAAGTTATAATGGGATTTCATGGGTGTAGGCAGTAATTGGATTTGGTGGAGGGTGTAATTAAATTTCACCAAGGGCCTACAACCTCTGCCCCAGGAAAATAATGAAAGGGTCAGAAAACCTTCCATCTTGCTCAAAGGGAAATATATAAAGCCTGCAGAAACTCTGAAGCATGTGCCTGCTCTGTCCACATCTCCTCAGTTATGGGACAGCAGCTCTAGTATCCTCAGGATCGCTAAAGAATCCCACCTTCAGGCAGAGGGTTGAAAGCCCTGTAATGGAAGAATACTATGAAAATTACTGACCAGTTTCTGTCCCCTGGTCTCCTGAAATTTCTATCTCTGCTTCGATAAGTGGAATCAAAACAGAATCCAGCCCAGAGAGGGATAGCCTCCCCAACATGGGCTGATTCCAACACTCAAGTGGAAGGCCAGGTTGACCAGTGGAGGGTAGCTAGCGCCACCTTCTCCACCATTGGGTGGATGCCAGGCAGTCTGAAAGCTCTGGGTACAAAGCAGGGCATGTCAACTGTAGGTTTCCTGGTAGGCTGTGTCAACTGGCAACAAGCAGGCAGGCTGGCCCCACTCCTTCCCCAGTAAATCTCAGTCTCTCACCCCAGGAGACTAAGCTGTAGGTTTCCAGAGCTGTGGCAGATGCTACTGCTGTAGTCAAGTTCTCTGATGTGGGGAGGATGGCTGTCCTGCCATCAGACAAGCCTTCAGAGAAATGCCTGGCTCTCTGCCCCAATCCCTCTCCTGCTCTCAATCCCTGTGACTCAGCATCTCTCCAGAGACATCCAAAAGAAACAACTCCCACTTCCATCAGTGTTCCCTTGAGCTCATCCATCAATTCCATCCCATCTGCTTCCCATTCTCCAGAAATTTATCAAACTCCTTTGTCTTCTGATGGCCCCTCCACCACTGTCAATGCCCCTGCAGATGTGTTCCCCTCTATTCTTTCTTCTAGTTATTTCAAAAGGATTGAAGAGGAAAGAGCTGCCTTGTTGGTGTTCATGCCATGATCTCGAACCAGAAGTCATCCCCTTGGTTTTTAATCCTCTTATCTATGGTGCAGTGTCTAAGGATCTTCTCTCCTTCTAATTCTGGAAGTTGTGGGAATGCTTCCCCACTCACCACCACCTTTAATCTTTCATTTTCTTAGCAATAAAATCAAGAAGGGCATCTGCCTTATCTTAGAGCACCACTGCGGAAGAGCTAACACAGAAGGCCTGAGACTGCTATTCTTGGAAGGGTGTGCTTGCAAGGATGCCCTTGGCTGGCATCTGGAAACCTGGATTCGGGGAGGGTTCCCATCATTCTGTGACTGACAAGGGTGGCTCTCTGTGCCTAAACACTTTGTGCAAACAATACGGTTTGTGCTGAACACCTGTTTTCTGTTTGAAAATCTGGAATTCTAATATGTGCTAGGCAGAGGGTACCTATGTGACCAGCCTCCAGTAAAAACGTTGGATGCTGAGTCTGTGATGAGCTTCCCCGGTAAACAGCGTTTCACATGTATTGTCACAATTCACTGCTGGAAGAATTAAGCATGTCCTCTGTGACTCCACTGGGAGAGGAGTCTTGGAAGCTCACGCCTGGTTTCCTTCGGACTCTGCCCATGTGCCTTTTCCCTTTGCCGAGTTTGTGTTTTATCCTTTTGCTACAATAAATCCTAACCATGAGTATGACTATATGTGGCATCCTGTGAGTTCTCCTACAGAATTATCCAACCTGGGGGTGGTCTTGGGGACCCCTGAACCACACCACATATAAAATCAGTGTTTCCATCTCTTGATAAGCTTTGATCATAGCTTGAGGTAGTATTTTTCCAGCATGTGTCTGGAAGACGTCTATCTGGAAAACTGGCCAAAGAAGGCCTACACAATCTGTTTTTTTAAGGTATTTTTTTAAATTTATTTATTTTTGGCTGCGTTGGGTCTTCGTTGCTGCGTGCAGGCTTTCTCTAGTTGCGGCGAGCGGGGGCTACTCTTCATTGCAGTGTGCGGGCTTCTCATTGCAGTGGCTTCTCTTGTTGCGGACCACGGGCTCTAGGTGCGTGGGCATCAGGAGTTGTGGCTCGCAGGATCTAGAGCGCAGGCTCAGTAGTTGTGGTGCACGGGCTTAGTTGCTCCACTGCAATGTAGGATCTTCCTGGACCAGGGCTCGAACCTGTATCCCCTGCATTGGCAGGCAGATTCTTAACCACTGTGCCACTAGGGAAGCCCCACAATGACCATCCCTGGCTTCCTTCCTCAGCCTGGGCCTCAAAACCCTGTATGGGTTCTTACTGCATGGGTGCTCTGCCTCTTTGTGATGACACATGTCCTCCTGAGCAGGCAGCTCAGCCTCCCTCCAGCCCAACATCCCTGCATCCCCGCCCTCCGTGGTCCAGAGTCCCTCTTTTCCACTGCCCATGCTCCCATTTATGTGACAATAAGCAAGCTGTCCCTGTTTCTCCTCTGCTTCCACTTCGCTTCATGGTTAGAGATTATGACTCTACTCCCATAACTACATTAAACCACCTTTCCATAGTGTCTACAAGCTAGAGCTTGCAAATAAAGCACTGAGTCACAACTTCAGGGTCAAGCACCGTCGAAGCACACGCTTGAGTGTGAAATATACTCCTGAAGAGGAAATTGTTGAAAAACCTCACACACTTGGCTTATCAGCTGAGATCGAGAGTGTGAACTAGTGCCATGTCTGATTACTGAATATTCTTAAGGAGTGTTTAGGTGGGAGGGAGACAGAAGAAAAGCAATTCTTAATCCAGCCCACAGTAAATGGCAGTTCTTAGATAGCTGTCCCCACTCTACTCTACTCATAGTATATTCTTGGCTCCCTTATCCAATATTAGTTGACCATATATGCACGGCTTTATTTCTGGGCTCTGCATTCTGTTCCATGGGTCGATGTGTCTTCTTTAATGCCAGTACCATACTGTTTTGATTACTACAGCAGAGTCCTGCACAGCTGGGGAAGCTGGGTGTTCACTCACATGCTCTCATTTTCCCCATGGGAGAAACCACCAGCCAAGAAGGTCTTTTTGTCCTTTAGCTGTGCCACCCTGGGAGAGAAGTAACGCAGGTAAAGTGAAGCTGTCCCTCTTGCCCTCTTCAATGTGTTCAATCTCAGATTTTTTGTTTGTTTGTTTGTTCCAACAATGTGCTGGAACTTCTCCACTGGACTCCTGGACTTTCACAAAGGAACTCTCATCCATGAATAATTGTCAAAACTGGTGTTCTTTGGGGGAAAGATGGCAGAAAACGCCTCTTCCACCATTTTGATGATGTCTTAGAATAAGCTCGTCTATGTCTACAAAAAACTCTGTTGTGATTTTATTACATTATATAAATTGTATAATGTAATATATAATCTCATTATATAAATATAGATAGATCAGTTCTGGCAAAAGGGACATCCTTCCTGTGCAGAGTCATCCAATCTGTGAATATATTTAGTATGCCTCTCCATTCACTTAGGACTTCTTTGATTTCTTTCAACAGCATTTTGTAATTTCCAGCATAAAGATCCTATACATAGTTGTTAGATTTACACCTATGTATTTTGTTTTCTTTGAAAAAATTGTAAATGATATTATATGTTTAATTTCAGTTTCCACATGTTCCTTAATGGTATATAGAAAGCTGATTGATTTTTGTGTACTGATCTTATATCCTGTGGTCTTGCTGAACTCACTTATTAGTTCTAGAATTTTTCTGCAGATTCTTTGGATTCTCTATGTAGACAATGATGTAATTTGCAAATAAGAACAGTTTTCATTTCTTTCCCTTTTAATCTCTATGTAGTTTATTTATTTTTTCTTGCCTGATTGCCCTCACCATAACTTCTAACTCCATGTTGAGTAGCAGTGGCACCAGTGGACATCCTTGACTTACATCTGATCTTAGGGGGAAAGCATTCAGTGTTTCACCATTAAGCATGATGCTAGCTACAGTTTTTTGTGGATACTTTTTTATCCACAAGTTGCAGAAATTCCCCCCTATTCCTAGTTTGCTGAGAGATTTTATCAAGAACCATTGTTGGATTTGGTCAAATGCTTTTTCTGTGTAAACCAACATGATCATATGAGTTTTTTTCTTTTTCAGTCACTTGATACGATGGATTACATTGATTGACTTTTGAATGTTGAAGCTGCCTTGTATACCAGGAATGAATTCCACTTCTTCATGGTATATAATTCATTTTATACACTGCCAGATTTAATTTGTTAAAATCTTATTGAGGATCTTTGTATCTAAGGTCATGCAAGTTTTTGATATGTAGCTTCCCCTTTTTTGTACTCTCTACTTTTGGTATCAGAGTAATACGAGCTGTATGAAACCGAGTTGGGAATTGTTTCCTTCTCTTCTATTTTCTGCAAGAGATTTTGTAAAACTCTTCTTTAAATGTTTGATGGAATTCTCCAATGAAACCTAGACCTGAAGCTTTCTTTGTATTATCATTAAACATTAAATTTCTTTTCTATTATAGGACTACACAGGTTGTCTATTTCAAGTGGCTGCATTTGGGTCTTTGTGGTTTTTGAGGAATTGGTAATTTCTTCTAAGTCATCAAATTTATTAATGCAAAGTTATTTTCTAGTATTCCCTCATTATTATTTTAGTGGCTGCAGGATATCTAGTTATATATATTTTTTCATTCCTAATACTGGTTATTTGAGTCTTCCTATTTTTTGACTTTGTCATTCTTGCTAGGGAGTTAACAACTTTATTGATTCTTTTCAAAGAATCAGCTTTCTGTTTCATGGATTTTTCACCTTTTCAGTTTCATTGATTTGTGCTCTTTTCTTTGTTAGTCTCTTTTTTATGCTTGGTTTATGCTTATTTTGCTCCACTTTTTTATTTTCTGGAGGTGGGAACAAAATTTTTGATTTGAGACATATTCTCTTTTCTAAAGTAAGCATTTAATGCTATAAATTTCCCTCTAAGCATTGCTTTATCTGCATCCAACATTTTTTGATATGTTATGTTTTCATTTTCATTCACTCTATGTATTTGAAATTGGACCTTACAAACTCTTTGGGAATAGCCTTCCCAGTAGAATCTATATGACTCCATATGTACAAGAAGTAGTTTTCTTAAGCCAAGAAAAGATATAGTTCAGCATCAAAGATCAGCTAGGAAATAAATAAATTAACACCCCTTCAATTCAACTACTGCAAAAATCAAGTGCTTAAGGGAAAAACACCTGCCAATTAAGCGAAGACATCAGACGAAGATAAAACATATAAAGCATTTCAGATTTCTGGATAACTCTTGATCTTGAAAATTATGCTGTTTAAAAAGAATAAATATTTCCCAAATCTTACCTGCAGCATTACAACACTGTCACCTTCAAAAGTTACAAACATATCTGTGTCACATTTTAAGCTTGAGATTCGGTTTTCCATCATGTAACCCTATTGCAAAAAAAAAAAGAAAAGCAGATTTTAAATTTGCAGTCCCATCGTTATAAAGGACTAACATTTTCTTTGAAATTAAATACACACAATTGAAAAAAAGAAAATAACTCTATTTCTCCTACCCAGAATAGCCATTCTAAGAATTTTGACCCAACCCATGAGCTTTTGGTCCATAAATATTATTTGAGGGTATGGCCTTTGTTGGTAGTAAAAACATTTGAAAACAATCATGTCACATTTTTCCAAAATATTTCAACAAATTATGCTAATTTTTTCTCTTTCTCTTCCAAATCTTATGAATTTGAATAAATGTCAAGGTATTTGTGATTATACCCCACAATATGCAGGAGAAGGATGCCTCCCCCACCCAAACCCTTTTTTAATTAGTAAATATACCTATGATTCCTGGGAGACAACATAAAAAATCCTAAATTGCCACTCTGCCTCTTCATGTCAGTAAATATTCTGCATCATAAATATACACTCCAGCTTCCACCCAGTTTTTTTACTTTTTTTCTTTTCTCACTTCCTAAAATCCTTATTTAAATGGCGGTAGCCTGCTGCTCCTTTCCAAAGTGGTGAAGTGTTTCTGCACACACACTGGGAGAATCAGCTGCTCCAGAGAAAGCTGATCAGCCCCAGGCCAGACGTGGAGGGAGCAGAGTTGCCCGCGTTTGGCCACAGGCCCTTCCCCCTCTCAAGGCCTCTGTGCTCTCTTTCTTCCAGGCCATTGTCCTCCCCCTTAACTCTCAGAATCCTTCCCACTCTCAGAATCTGCTTCCAAATCAGCCCTACCATGTAAGTTACATCACAGGCAGCTGTCGCATCACCTCTCCCAGGAGTATGTGCACTTAGCACTTTGGCTCTGTCTAGGAACGACAAGATTCAGCCCCTGTTGGAATTTTCAAGCCACATGGGCCAGGGAGGGTCACACACGGTGCTCCCGTGGGCAGCCGTATACTCCAACCTCAAGGTACCCATTATCCTTGGGGTACCTGCTTCATTTCTGAAAACGGCCACTTGAGTCACAGAAGTGGGCACTCTGGGCTCCCACTGCCTGCAGAGCCTGAAGTCCTGTGAGCATCCCTGCTTTCCTGTCCCGGAGCCATCCTCTGACGCCCCGCTGCTTCCCCTGGTCCGCCTCTGCATCACGGCAGTCCAGGCAGGCCCTCTGCACGGTGTTAGTTTACAGAAGCAAAGGCATCTTCACAAACCCTCAGGAATCCTTCATAACTTTCATAAAGGTAAACTGATTATATTTATGGAAACAGAAATTGGTGGCATTTCCAGCCTGGAGAAGTTCAGCCGTGCCTCCCCTCCCCCACCATAACCACAGGGTAAACCCCCTCATTCCCGGGCAAACCACATGAGATCAGGTTCTGACTGTGATCAGGCCCCAGAGTGTTTCCCCTGCAAGGGAGTAGCTGACTCACTTTCACCATCAGCATTCTACCATTTATCGAGTATCTGCCACGAGCCAGATACTGAGCTGGGTGCTTGACCCAGACTTCGTTTTATTATTTCACTTAATCCTTTTCCTCCTCTCAATAGCCCTGTGAGGTAGGTGTTACCCCATTTTACAGATGAAGAGAGCAAGGCTCAAGGGCTATGTTGGAATGTTTTTGAATAACCCCTCAAGTTCTGGTACGGAAAAGATGAACATGAGACCTACCACCTCAGACTTGGGAAGAAGCTGTTATATATAAGAAGCACACCTGCTAAAGGCTCAAAATAATAATTCTGAAGAAATAAAGTACTTTTTCCTTGATCATTTTGCTCTGGTCTCTTCCAGCAAGAGAGGGAGAAACAGGTTCTCTGTTGTTCTGACCTTTTTGAACTGTTCACACCCTGCCCTGGAAACCAGGCCATCAGGGATTTAAAATAACCCTAGCAATGGCTCACTCAAAAAGCAGCAGAGTGGAGGAGCTTCAAGATGGCGGAGAGGTAAGACGTGGAGATCACCTTCCTCCCCACAAACACATCAGAAATACATCTACACGTGGAACAGCTCCTACAGAACACCTACTGAACGCTGGCAGAAGACCTCGGACCTCCCAAAAGGCAAGAAACTCCCCATGTACCTGGGTAGGGCAAAAGAAAAAAGAATAAACAGAGACAAAAGAATAGGGTGGGGACCTGCACCAGTGGGAGGGAGCCGTGAAGGAGGAAAGGTTTCCTACACTAGGAAGCCCCTTCGCGGGAGGTGACTGCGGGAGGTGGAGGGGGAGAGCTTCGGAGCCGCGGAGGAGAGCACAGCCACAGGGGTGCGGAGGGAAAAGCGGGGAGATTCCCGCACAGAGGATCGGTGCCGACCGGCACTCACCAGCCCGGGCGGGGAGGGACTGGGAGCTGAGGCTCGGGCTTCGAAGGTCGGAGGTCGGATCCCAGGGAGAGGACTGGCGGTGTGAACACAGCCTGAAGGGGTTAGTGCGCCACAGCTGGCCGGGAGGGAGTCCAGGAAAGTCTGGAGCTGCCGAAGAGGCAAGAGACCATTGTTTCGAGGTGCGCGAGGAGAGGGTATTAAGAGCACCGCTTAAAGGAGCTCCAGAGACGGGCGTGAGCCGCGGCTAAAAGCGCGGACCCCAGAGCCGGGCATGAGACGCTAAGGCTGCTGCTGCCGCCACCAAGAAGCCTGTGTGCGAGCACAGGTCACTATCCACACCCCTCTTCTGGGGAGACTGTGCAGCCCGCCACTGCCAGGATCTCGGGATCCAGGGACAACTCCCCCGGGAGAACGCACGGTGCACCTCAGGCTGGTGCAACGTCCTGCTGGCTTCTGCCGCCGCAGGCCCGCCCCGCACTACGTGCCCCTCCCTCCCCCCCGGCCTGAGTGAGCCAGAGTCCCCGAAACAGCTGCTCCTTTAACCCTGTCCTGTCTGAGCGAAAATCAGACGCCCTCCGGCGACCTACAGGCAGAGGCGGGGCCAAATCCAAAGCTGAACCCCGGGAGCTGTGCAAACAAAGAAGAGAAAGGGAAATCTCTCCCAGCAGCCTCAGGAGCAGCGGATTAAATCTCCACAATCAACTTGATGTACCTGCATCTGTGGAATACCTGAATAGACAACGAATCATCCCAAATTGAGGAGGTGGACTTTGAGAGCAAGCTTTATGATTTCCCCCTTTTCCTCTTTCTGTGAGTGTGTGTGTGTGTGCTTCTGTGTGATTTTGTCTCTATAGTTTTGCTTTTACCATTTGTCTGACGATTCTGTCTGTCCGTTTTTTTTTCTTCCTTTTTTTTACTATAGTTTTTAGCGCTTGTTAGCATTGGTGGATTTGTTTTTTGGTTTGGTTGCTCTCTTCTTTCCTTCTTTCTTTCTTTTTTTATAACTTTAAATTTTTTTAATAATAATTTTTTATTTCAATAACTTTATTTTATTTTGTTTTATATTCTCCTTCCTTCCTCCCTTCCTCCCTTCCTTCCTTCCTTTCTTTCTTTCTGCCTTTTATTCTGAGCCGTGTGGATGACAGGCTCTTGGTGCTCCAGCCAGGCATCAGGGCTGTGCCTCTGAGGTGGGAGAGCCAAGTTCAGGACATTGGTCCACAACAGACCTCCCAGCTCCACGTAATATCAAATGGCGAAAATCTCCCAGAGATCTCCATCTCAACGCCAAGCCCCAGCTCCACTCAATGACCAGTAAGCTACAGTGCTGGACACCCTATGCCAAACAAGTAGCAAGACAGGAAAACAACCCCACCCATTAGCAGAGAGGCTGCCTAAAATCATAATAAGGTCACAGACACCCCAAAACACACCACCAGACGTGGACCTGGCCACCAGAAAGACAAGACCCAGCCTCATCCACCAGAACACAGGCAATAGTCCCTTCCACCACGAAGCCTACACAACCCACGAAACCAACCTTAGCCACTGGGGACAGACACCAAAAACAATAGGAACTACGAACCTGCAGCCTGCGAAAACGAGACCCCAAATACAGTAAGATAAGCAAAATGAGAAGACAGAGAAACACACAGCAGATGAAGGAGCAAGGTAAAAACCCATCAGATCTAACAAATGAAGAGGAAATAGGCAGTCTACCTGAAAAAGAATTCAGAATAATGATAGTAAAAATGATCCAAAATCTTGGATATAGAATGGAGAAAATACAAGAAAAGTTTAACAAGGACCTCGAAGAACTAAAGAGCTAACAAACAATGATGAACAACACAATAAGTGCAATTAAAAATTGTCCAGAAGGGATCAATAGCAGAATAACTGAGGCAGAAGAAAGGATAAGTGACCTGGAAGATAAAATAGTGGAAATAACTACTGCAGAGCAGAATAAAGAAAAAAGAATGAAAAGAACTCAGGACAGTCTCAGAGACCTCTGGGACAACATTAAATGCACCAACATTTGAATTATAGGGGTCCCAGAAGAAGAAGAGAGAAAGAAAGGGCCTGAGAAAATATTTGAAGAGATTATAGTTGAAAACTTCCCTAATAAGGTAAAGGAAATAGTTAATCAAGTCCAGGAAACACAGAGAGTCCCATACAGGATAAATCCAAGGAGAAACATGCCAAGACACATATTAATCAAACTATCAAAAATTAAATACAAAGAAAAAATATTAAAAGCAGCAAGGGAAAAACAGCAAATAACACACAAGGGAATCCCCGTAAGGTTAACAGCTGATCTTTCAGGAGAAACTCTGCAAGCCAGAAGGGAGTGGCAGGACATATTTAAAGTGATGAAGGGGAAAAATCTACAACCAAGATTACTCTACCCAGCAAGGGTCTCATTCAGATTTGACGGAGAAATTAAAAACTTTACAGGCAAGCAAAAGCCAAGAGAATTCAGCACCACCAAACCAGCTTTACAACAAATGATAAAGGAACTTCCCTAGGCAGGAAACACAAGAGAAGAAAAAGACCTACAATAACAAACCCAAAACAATTAAGAAAATGGTAATAGGAACATACATATTGATATTACTTTACATGTAAGTGGATTCAATGCTCCAACCAAAAGACACAGACTGGCTGAAAGGATACAAAAACAAGACCCGTATATACGCTGTCTACAAGAGACCCACTTCAGACCTAGGGACACATATAGACTGAAAGTGAACAGATGGAAAAAGATACTCCATGCAAATGGAAATCAAAAGAAAGCTGGAGTAGCAATTCTCATATCAGACAAAATAGATTTTAAAATAAAGACTATTACAAGAGACAAAGAAGGACACCACGTAAAGATCAAGGGATTGATCCAAGAAGAAAATGTAACAATTGTAAATATTTATTCACCCAACATAGGAGCAACTCAATACATAAGGCAAATACTAATAGCCATAAAAGGGGAAATCGACAGTAACACAATCATAGTAGGGGACTTTAACACCCCACTTTCACCCATGGACAGGACATCCAAAGTGAAAATAAATAAGGAAACACAAGCTTTAAATGATACATTTAAAAAGATGGACTTAATTGATATTTAAAGGATATTCCATCAAAAAACAACAGAATACACTTTCTTCTCAAGTGCTCATGGAACACTCTCCAGGACAGATCATATCTTGGGTCACAAATCAAGCCTTCTTAAATTTAAGAAAATTGAAATCGTACCAAGTATCTTTTCAGACCACAATGCTATGAGACTAGATATCAATTACAGGAAAAAGTCTGCAAAAAATCCAAAACACATGGAGGCTAAACGATACACTACTTAATAACCAAGAGATCACTGAAGAAATCAAAGAGGAAATCAAAAACTACCTGGAAACAAATGACAATGAAAACATGACGACCCAAAACCTATGGGATGCAGCAAAAGCAGTTCTAAGAGGGAAGTTTATAGCAATACAATCCTACCTTAAGAAACAAGAAACATCTCAAATAAACAACCTAACCTTACACCTAAGGCAGTTAGACAAAGAGAAAAAAATACCCCAAAGTTAGCAGAAGGAAAGAAATCATAAAGATCAGATCAGAAATAAATGAAAAAGAAATGAAGGAAACGATAGCAAAGATCAATAAACTAAAAGCTGGTTCTTTGAGAAGATAAACAAAATTGATAAACCTTTAGCCAGACTCATCAAGAAAAAAAGGGAGAAGACTCAAAACAATAGAATTAGAAATGAAAAAGGAGAAGTAACTACTGACACTGCAGAAATACAAAGGATCAAGAGAGATTACTACAAGCAACTCTATGACAATAAAATGGACACCCTGGAAGAAATGGACAAATTCTTAGAAATGCACAACGTTCTGAGACTGAACCAGGAAGAAATAGAAAATATGAACAGACCAATCACAGGCACTGAAATTGAAACTGTGATTAAAAATCTTCCAGCAAACAAAAGCCCACAACCAGATGGCTTCACAGGCGAATTGTATCAAACATTTAGAGACAAGCTAACACCTATCCTTCTCAAACTCTTCCAAAATATAGCAGAGGGAGGAACACCCCCAAACTCATTCTACGAGGCCACCGTCACCCTGATACCAAAACCAGACAAAGAGGTCACAAAGAAAGAAAACTACAGGCCAATATCACTGGTGAACATAGATGCAAATGCTCCTCAACAAAATACTAGCCAACAGAATCCAACAGCACATTAAAAGGATCATACACCATGATCAAGTGGGGTTTATCCCAGGAATGCAAGGATTCTTCAATATATGCAAATCGATCAATGTGATACACCATATTAACAACTTGAAGGAGAAAAACCATATGATCATCTCAGTAGATGCAGAAAAAGCTTTAGACAAAATTCAACACCCATTTATGATAAAAACCCTCCAGAAAGTAGGCATAGAGGGAACTTACCTGAACATAATAAAGACCATATATGACAAACCCACAGCCAACATCGTCCTCAATGGTGAAAAACTGAAACCATTTCCACTAAGATCAGGAAAAAGACAAGGTTGCCCACTCTCACCACTATTATTCAACATAGTTTTGGAAGGTTTAGCCACATCAATCGGAGAGGAAAAAGAAATAAAAGGAATCCAAATTGGAAAAGAAGTAAAGCTGTCATGGTTTGCAGATGACATGATACTATACACAGAGAATCCTAAAGATGCTATCAGAAAACTACTGGAGCTAATCAATGAATTTGGTAAAGTAGCAGGATACAAAATTAATGCACAGAAATCTCTTGCATTTCTATACACTAATGATGAAAAATCTGAAAGTGAAATTAAGAAAACACTCCCATTTACCATTTCAACAAAAAGATTAAAATACCTAGGAATAAACCTACCTAAGGAGACAAAAGACCTGTATGAAGATAATTATAAGACACTGATGAAAGAAATTAAAGATGATACAAATAGATGGAGAGATATATCGTGTTCTTGGATTGGAAGAATCAACATTGTGAAAATGACTATACTACACAACGCAATCTACAGATTCAATGCCAATTCCTATCAAACTACCAATGGCATTTTTCACAGAACTAGAACAAAAAATCTCACAATTTGAATGGAAACACAAAAGACCCCAAATAGCCAAAGGAATCTTGACAAAGAAAAACGGAGCTGGAGGAATCAGGCTCCCTGACTTCAGACTATACTACAAAGCTACAGTAATCAAGACAGTATGGTACTGGCACAAAAACAGAAAGATAGATCAATGGAACAGGATAGAAAGCCCAGAGATAACTCCACGCACATATGGTCACCTTATCTTTGATAAGGAAGCAAGAATATACAGTGGAGAAAAGACAGCCTTTCAATAAGTGGTGCTGGGAAAACTGGACAGCTACATGTAAAAGAATGAAATTAGAACACTCGTAACACCATATACAAAAATAAACTCAAAATGGATTAAAGACCTAAATGTAAGGCCAGACACTATCAAACCCTTAGAAGAAAACATAGGCAGAACACTCTATGACATAAATCACAGCAAGATCC
Organism: Leucopleurus acutus; assembly: GCF_964270905.1. Classification (NCBI taxonomy): domain Eukaryota; kingdom Metazoa; phylum Chordata; class Mammalia; order Artiodactyla; family Delphinidae; genus Leucopleurus; species Leucopleurus acutus. The sequence continues at coordinate 16,231,236 of NC_139154.1, forward strand.
TTTTTGACCCACCTCCTAGAGAAATGGAAATAAAAATAAACAAATGGGACCTAATGAAACTTCAAAGCTTTTTCACAGCAAAGGAAACCATAAACAAGACGAAAAGACAACCCTCAGAATGGGAGAAAATATTTGCAAATGAAGAAACTGACAAATGATTAATCTCCAAAATTTACAAGCAGCTCATGCAGCTCAATATCAAAAAACAACCCAATCCAAAAATGGGCAGAAGACCTAAATAGACATTTCTCCCAAGAAGATATACAGATTGCCAACAAACACATGAAAGAATGCTCAACATCATTAATCATTAGAGAAATGCAAATCAAAACTACAATGAGATATCATCTCACACCAGTCAGAATGGCCATCATCAAAAAATCTACAAACAATAAATGCTGGAGAGGGTGTGGAAAAAAGGGAACCCTGTTGCACCGTTGGTGGGAATGTAAATTGATACAACCACTATGGAGAACAGTATGGAGGTTCCTTAAAAAACTAAAGATAGAATGACCATATGACCCAGCAATCCCACTACTGGGCATATACCCTGAGAAAACCATAATTCAAAAAGTCGTGTACCACAATGTTCACTGCAGCTCTATTTACAATAGCCAGGACATGGAAGGAACCTAAGTGTCCATGACAGATGAATGGATAAAGAAGATGTGGCACATATATGCAATGGAATATTACGCAGCCATAAAAAGAAACGAAATTGAGTTATTTGTAGTGAAGTGGATGGACATAGAGTCTGTCATACAGAAGTAAGTCAGAAAGAGAAAAACAAATACCGTATGCTAACACATATATATGGAATCTAAAAAAAAAAAAATGGTCATGTAGAACCTAGGGGCAAGACGGGAATAAAGATGCAGACCTACTAGAGAATGGACTTGAGGACACGGCAGGGGGATGGGTAAGCTGGGACAAAGTGACAGAGTGGCATGGACATATATACACTACCAAATGTAAAATCGATAGCTAGTGGGAAGCAGCCGCGTAGCACAGGGAGATCAGCTCGGTGCTTTGTAACCACCTAGAGGGGGTGGGATAGGGAGGGTGCAAGGGAGGGAGACACAGGAGGGAAGAGATATGGAGATTTATGTATATGTATAACTGATTCACTTTGTTATAAAGCAGAAACTAACACACCATCGTAAAGCAATTATACTCCAATAAAGATGTTAAAAAAAAAAAAAGCAGCAGAATCAGCACTGGAATCCCACCATCTCTCACAGAACAGGCACTGGAATCCTGTGAAAGTAAAGATGCTTTATGTTCCTGTGTTAGTTCTTCACGTGGAATATAATTTATTTCTCTTCTAGATGATGAAACTCAGCTTTGAACATCCCTCATTTAAAAGTTTAGTAAAACCGTGTGACTGTTATCCTGATGATTCCAGACTCTCCAGGGCCCTGTCAGACCCCAGGTATCAAGGCTCACGGCCCTCACAGAGCTTGCAGGCAACAAAAATGAAGCAGCAGAAAGGCCAACCGCTTGCGAGGCAGTGGCCAAGGCCAACACATCGCCTCCAATCTCCTGAAACTACCAGGGGCAGAGTTATGATCTAATTTCCTTAGAACAGGCTGGAGAGGCCCATCCTCATAAAAGTCTAAATCCTTGGCATAGCTGAGGTGACCCATTTAGAAACTAATTAGGTTCAAAAAAGTCATGGTCATCCTTGTTCTGCATGAATGTGTCTGACAGTTTAGGGAAAGACACGCCACGTCGAGAAGTTTCTGACTGGGGACTTGCTTTCATCTTCCTGAGGAAGTTAAATTCTGAATGTGGAGCCACTAACTCTTTGGGGACAAATGAGTATAAGCAGTGTGTGTGTGTGTGTGTGTGTGTGTGTGTGTGTATGTGTGTGTGTGTGTGTGTGTGTGACACTTTCTAATTAAAAAGAACTTTAAAAATGAATTCCTAAAAGCAATATATAAGCACTATAAAAAACAAACCCACCAGAAAAAAGGAAAAGAGAAGAAAAAGTCATCCATAATCTCATGATGTGAGAAATAAAAGGATGCCTGAGAAAGACCCCGAGAAAAATGCTGGTTGGGAATGGAGGATCAAAAGGATGGAGGTAGATGTTGCAGGGATGCAGGTGGGGAGAGCCCCAGAAATCAACAGAGCAGATCTGGGCAAAGGGAGCCATGGAGTGTTCCAGAGGGAGGAGAGATATGACAGCATAGGAGAAATAGTCAGAGGAGATTGAGGAGGGAGTCGGGGGTGAGGAAAGCCAGAAACAGGGGAGGAAGCCAGAGGAAAGTAAGAGGGCTGGATTTGGGGAAGGAGGAAGAACGCTGACCTCGTAGTCACCCACAGCAAGTATGGGTGGCAAATTGAGGGACAGTCCTGGGTTCTGAGGTCGGAGACACCTGCAATGTCAGGTCATCACTCAGCACCTTCACAAGGCTTTACACACCAGCACCACAGGATGAGCTGAGAGAAAGGACAGCCGTGAAGGCCATTGCTGAGGACTGATTTTATGTTCTGTGTTACACAGGAGCTATCTTTTCCACCCTTCACAACAGCATCTCAGCACCCTGGTTTTAGGGATGAGGAAGCTGCGGGTCCCTGAGGTTTTCCCACTCCGCTCCAGCCTTCCCTGAGGTTTTGCAACACTGATCCCTCTGTCTGGAACACTCTCCCCAGATCGCCGGGTGGCTGTCTCCCCCGCCCCACGCCCGTCTGGACCACAGGGAGGCTGTCTCTGGTCCTTCTGTCTGAAACAGCTCCCTCACCCTCCACCATCACGCCCTGTCTCCTCACTGCAATCTATTTTCCATCATAGCTTTCATTCTATTATAATTATATAATAGGAATGCTAGAATCTACTCCGTAGAAATATATTTATTGCCTGTTTGCCCCTTGCGGACTGTACACTCCGTGAGGGCACGGACTTTGCCCCATTCACCACTGCTTCCCCAGCATGGACATGAGACCTGGCACACCATACGGGCACAATATAGTATCTGCAACCAACTGGGGGAAATAACATGGGTGGGTGGTGAAACGGGGTTGGAACCCCGAGCCACCCAACTCCGCTGCCCACCTGTGCTCTTCTCTATAAAGCAGACAGGCGTCTGGACAGAGGGACATGGAAGTGGACGGGGAGGTGAAGAGACAAACCAGAAGACAAAGATACGGGATCCCTCTGCCAGCCCCGTCCTGGCAGGAGCTGCAAAGCCCAGGAGCCTGTGTGGACAGAGGGGCAAGGCTGCTCATGCTCTGATAGAGATCACGAAGGTCAAAGGCCATGGGGACAGAACAGGACACAGAGCCCATGGCTGGGCAGAGAAGGGCCAGGATCTCAGTGTCCAGACTGGGCATCAAGTAGCAGCAGGGCTGGCACGAGGCGGGGGCAGGGACAAGGGGGCAGCAGAGGCCGAGGGAAACTGCTACCCGAGGCCACAGGTGATCCCAGCTCAAACCTCTGGGGGTGGATGAGGCTGACTTTGAGACAGGGTAGATCCGTTCATACGTGGACCTGCCCTCCTGTATGGTGTTGCTGAAAGTCGATGGAACACAGTTAAGAATAACACAGCTGCAGCTTCGAGAAGAAGGGCCGCAAAACGGTTAACGTAAACCTTGCCTCAGTTTCCCGGCCTGGATGCTGAGTGGTGTCGTCTGAACGGTCAGTGTCCCTGACTCTCCTGGTGGGGCTCAAACAAGGGGTGACTCAAGCTCCCCCAGAGGGTACAGGGACCCTCGAATCAGCCCAGCCGCAGCCCGCCTGACCTTACAGGTTGGGGGGAAGAAAGGAGCCTTCCGGCCCAGCGACAAGCAGCTGTCCTGGGGGTGGGTGGAGGGAGAAGGACACAGGGGACAATGACTCGGCACTTGGAGGGACACTGAGGAGGTGCCCGAGGTGACATCAGAGAGCGGCCCCCTGCAGTGGGCACGTGAGCCCAGGAGAGGCAGCACTTCGTCACAGACTTGACACCTGACGGGGTCCCCGGAGCTGGGAGAAGAGCCGAGTTCTGGCGACAGTGGCCCCCGTACTTGGGTTCACGGCACACACAGGGGCTGTGGCCCCAGATTCAGAGTAGAAAAGCCCAGGCAAGGGCCCCGCCATCTCCGTCAACGCTCGCTCACCTCCCTGGAGCCAAAGCTGCTGCCCTCGCCGCCTCCAAGCCAGCACCTCCCTGGAGCCTCCCTCCAAGGCCCAGGTAGGCCCATCCCAGACGAGGAATTTGCACTCAGTCTCTTCTTGCCATAGATGGAGAAGACCCGTCAGCGCCGAGGGGAAGGCCAGGAACCACGGTTCAGGGCATCGCGACAGCATCAGCATCACACTGTCTCCCTCCCAAAGCACATCTCTCCCAGAGCCAACACCTGTGAGACCTGCTTCTGCCCAGGAGGAGGAGGGCCTCCTCAGTGCCTAGGATGCCAAGGAAACTGCTCCTTCCGTGGTGCTTTCTAGAAGAGTCTGAAGTACGCTAGGAAAACGGCCAGGGCTGTACTTCCTGTTCTCTCCTCCTACCCCTGCCCGGGGCATTTCTCCTCCATCTTCCAGCCACAGGCCTCCCTCACTCCCTCTTAGGATTCTGTTTCCAGCCTCACGATTGTCTCAGCTTTAACTGGGGAGCCAAAGAGGCCCATTCGGCAGGAGGACCGCGCATCACACATGGCTCTCGGCTCCTGTGTCCACGCCGAGAGCTCCTGATGCATGTGTGGTTGAAGCCTCGTGGGGGAGTGGACTGGGTTCTCACCCTGCCTGTCACGTGGGGAATCGCTCCATGGCAGGCTGGAAACTTTGGCCTCCAGTGTATCTCAAGTTAAAACTAAAGATTTACTCTGGGGAGGCCTATAAGGATATGACAGAGAGTGTGTGCATGAGTGTGGCATGTGTGTGTGTGTGTATGTGTGTGTGTGTGTGTGTGTTGTGGGCTGAATTGTGTCCCCCCAAATTCCTATGTTGACGTCCTAACCTTCAGGACCTCAGATGTGACTGTATTTGGAGACAAGACCTGTGAAAATGTAATTAAGGTTAAATGAAGTCATTGGAGTGTGTCCTAATCCACAATGACTGCTGTCCTTGTAAGAAGAGGACATTAGGCACACAGAGGGAAGACTGTGTGAGGACACATGGAAGAGAAGACGGCCATCTACAGGCCAAGCAGAGAGGTCTCAGGAGAAACCAACCCGCCAACGCCTTGATTCGGACGTCTAGCCTCCAGAATTGTGAGAAAATAAATTTCTGTTGTTCAAGCCATTCGGCCTGAGGTACTTTGTTTTGGCAGCCTGAGCAGTGTGTCTGTGTGTGCAGTGTTATCTCAAATCTTGCTTGCCCTCCACCGGAGACAAATCAATGTGAACTGCTTCTCCAATGTGAATAAATCCTTTGGAGTCTTAGGAAATCCTTCTCTCAGCCATCCTCTCAAGGCACTCCCTAGCACCTTGGGTTTTCATTACAAAATGAAATGGTTGTTTCCATGATTTTTCTTCTCTTCCACTTTGGACTCCTGAGTGGGGGCCTTTGCTTATACATTTCAAGTTGGGGGCTGGGGAGATGAGAAAAAAGAGGAGAGTGAGGGAAGAAAGAGATTTCATCCCCCAAAAAGTGAATAATATTTTCCATCAGCTTACTTCACTCTGAATAAAAAAAAAAGAAATGTGGACTAGACAGAGGGAACTCTAAACTCCGTGCTCCCCAAGCCAACAGCATCCTCGGGGGACATGCAGGCCAGGATCTGGGAGGAAAGAGCACACTAGTTAGATGTGTTACTCTAGCCCTGCCTTCTGGGTTACATCGGGCCTCTTAGCAAGTAATTGTGAATGTCATTAAGGTTGTGTCCCATTTCAGTGAGGGCCCCACGAAACGTATTTTATGATTCAAAACTTTGTACACTGGAAGTTTAATATGTTCCTGCTGTTTTTAACATCTCTGATTTTTTTTACTATATGATTATGTTTAATAAATGTATCAGAAAAAATGAGAAACAGGCTTTCTTCCCCCCACCCCCTGCAAACAAATTGAGGGTAAATTTTGTTAATTTGAAGAAGAAAAAGACAAAATCAATCTTATCTTATTGGTTAAAGGAGGGTCAATGGAAAATAGACCAGCCAGGAGGGACTGGGTCTTAGGGTTGCATTAATTTTACACCGATGTTTCTCTGCCACCCTGAATGGGGAAAACCCCACATATATGGGCAGTTGGTGTGTGAGAGACTCACTGCACCCTTTCCTGTGACAGCCGTGATTGGGGTGGGGTCTTCTGAGAGCCCAGCTGATGATGGATGTTCTGATGGAGGTGATGACAAGTTGTCCCGCCCTGTCCTGTGTGTTTTGGGGTGACCCTGCACTCTCAGGGCTTATGAACTGGGGGGAGTGGGTGGGAGGGAATTCTTTCGTGGGTCCCATAACCAAATGTAACTGAGGGTCTCGCGTTGCAGGCACTATGCACACAGACACGGTCCTGTCCTCAGGAGAGAGACAGGCATTGGTCAGGTAGACAAATAAAACAGGTAATTTAGGGCTTCCCTGGTGGCGCAGTGGTTGAGAGTCCGCCTGCCGATGCAGGGTACACGGGTTCATGCCCCGGTCCGGGAAGATCCCACATGCCGCGGAGCGGCTGGGCCTGTGAGCCATGGCCGCTGAGCCTGCACGTCTGGAGCCTGTGCTCCATAACGGGAGAGGCCACAACAGTGAGAGGCCCGCGTACCGTAAAAACAAACAAACAAACAAAAAAACAGGTAATTTAAACATCTGTGGTAAGTGCAGAAAAGACAAGATCTGAGCTCCATGAGGAAAGAATAAACAAGAAAGACCTCTTCTAATCCAAATGCCAGAGAAAGTTTTCAGGGCTTAACTTGGAACCGTAAAGAAGAGAAATGGAGACAGCATGATCCAGATGAGAGAACAGCGTGTGCAAACACACTGTGGCCAAGAAGGAGCACAGAATGTTCAGGACTGGAAAGAAGGCTGGGTTGGAGGTGGTGAGTCAGAAGAGCAGCCCAAAGGTAAGGTTGGAAACAGGCATCAAGTGACTTGGGACCTCAAAAGGCATTTGGGGGATTCATTTTATGTTAGTTAAGGTGCAAAGCCATAAGATAATTTTAATCTTTGGAGTAAGATGACTTGTGATTTTAAAAGACAGTTCTAGGACTTCCCTCATAGCGCAGTGGTTAAGAATCCGCCTGCCAATGCAGGGGACACAGGTTCAAGCCCTGGTCCGGGAAGATGCCACATGCCACAGAGCAACAAAGCCCATGTGCCACAACTACTGAGCCCGCGTGCCGCAAATACTGAAGCCCGTGTGCCTAGAGCCTGTGCTCTGCAACAAGAGAAGCCACTGCAATGAGAAGCCCATGCACCGCAACGAAGAGTAGCCCCCGCTTGCCGCAAGTAGAGAAAAGCCCACGCACAGCAATGAAGACCCAATGCAGCCAAATAAATAAAAGACAGCTCTAGCTGCTGAGTGATCACAGCCCACAGGAGGCGAGAGAGAAGGGGCTGGACTAGTTGGTTAAGATGGGAGACCTGGGTGGCCTGGAGTCAGAGGGAGAAGGGGTTGAACAGGGTTGGGTGCATGCATGAGAAAGAGAAAGTCCAGGCCACATGAATGGCAGGTGTATGGTGTGGTATTTACCGGGTTGGAGCATCCTGGCAGAGGAGTATGTCTGTGTGGAAAGATCAAACGTTCATATCTGTAAATGTTAGATGTGAGAATCGGAGAGACATCCAAGTGGCCTGGCCAAAATGAAGGCAAGATACAAGATTCTGCAGATGCAAAAAGATGTCTGGGATGGAGATATAGAGTCCCCACTATGTAAGTCTTCAAAACCAGTGGAAGGGACAGAATTATCAAGAGCATAACTATACAGGGAAGAGAGGACCCAGGCTCATGTTATGGAAAATGCCAACATTCTGAGGTCAGGCAGAGGAGAACTGGCAGAGGAGACTAAGAAGACATAAAAACAGAAAGAAAGTTGAGAGTATAGTGTCCTGAAAGCTTGGGAGAAGGGTGCATCTAGGAGGGAGGGGTCAACCACGATGAATGATCCTGGGAGCTCAGGTAGGTGAGGACCCAGAAGGATCCTTTGGGCTGAGCCTCAGGGAATCAACGCTGACTGGCCCAAAACAGTTTAAGTAGCATGGAGATGGGGAAGCCAGATTTGCTTGGGACATCTGTCACTGGCAATATGGCAGATGAGATAGTCTTTAACAAAAACTAAGTCTCCAGTAGAATCCATTGAAAATATGCTTAATAGAATATTTTTGAAAAATCATTTTGATGTATATCAAAGTGGTAAAGAGAAATACTCAGAGGCCGAACTCAGAGCATGAGTCCAAAATGGGGAGCAGGTGTTGAGGCCAGGTAAGAAGTTATATAAAGACATGTGTATAAATGTAGTCCTCTGGAAAACAATGCCTACCAAGGGTTAAGTGAGAAAACACCATCCCTCACTTAAGAAGATATTGAGGAAATTTGCTAGTCTCAGCTCTGGCTGTGAGTGGAGGGGAAGAAACATCTCTGCTGAGAATTTTTACCATGGTCTGCATTCCTATGGCTCTGGGGCCAGAATCCATAGGACACCCTGAAAGCTCCAAGCAGAGGAGCTAGTTCAAAGTGAGCTGAAGTCTCCAGGAATCCATATGACACCCTGAAAGCTCCAAGCAGAGGAGCTAGTTCAAAGTGAGCTCAAGTCTCCAGGAATCCATATGACACCCTGAAAGCTCCAAGCAGAGGAGCTAGTTCAAAGTGAGCTCAAGTCTCCAGGCATCCGGCAGAGGTAAATGCAGATCCCTTCTGGCCTGAAAGAACTACCAAGACAAAGTTCCAAAATTCATGGGCTCAAGAAAAATAAAATCACAAAAAGCAAGGGAAAGTAAAGGACAATCAGAAGAGATAGATAACAATCAACAGAATCAAAACTGTAGAGGTAACAGATATTAATATTAGAGTACTACACCAAGAAGGAGATAAAATAAGACCACGAAGAGAGAGTCTTCAAAATAACAATGGCTTAAAATTTTTCAAAATTGTCAAGTGACACAAGTCCATGTATTTAGCAATCCCAAATGACCCCAAATAGGAAAAATAAAAAACAAATCATACCTAGATACATTATAGTGAAACCATAGGTCACCAAAAATAAAATAAAGTATCTTAAAAGGAGCAGAGAGGAAAATGACAATTACCGATTCCTCAGCACCAAGGGAATCAAGAATAATAGTAAAAACTTTAAGTGCTGAGAGAAAATAACTGTCAACCATGAATTCTATCCTTAACGGTACTTAGCCTTTCAAGACTGAGGGTGAAATAAAGACACATTCAGACAAAGAAAAATTAGGTTTACTGCCACAGAACCACACTCTTCTGAAGAAAGTACTCCATGAACAAGGAAAATGAAGAGATGCAAGAAGGAATTGTGAGCAAAGAAATTGGTAAATGTGGTAGTTCTAGAGAAACCCTGATCCTATATAACAATAAATATGATGGCTGATGCATGGGATTAAAAACCGTAGGACTAAAGTAATGGTCAATAATACTGTAGAAGGTGGAGCTAGTGATTAGGGAAAGCAATCAAAGCTCTCATATTGTTGGGAGAATGGAAAAATAATAATTAATTTTAGACTTTGTATGTTAAATGTACATACTCCAACTGCTAGAGTGACCACAAAATGAACATAATAGAATGAAAAGCGGAAGAGAGAAGAATGGAAAGAGGAAAACAACAATAAATCTGAAAGAAAGTGTGAAGCCTAAACAAGCAGAGATAAAACACAACCAAAGAAAGCAAGGCATAAGATGGAAGAAATGAATACAAATATATCAGCAATGACAATAAATATTTAGACTACACAGATAAAAATGAGGTTGTCGGACTTTCCTGGTGGCGCACTGGTTAAGAATCCGCTTGCCAGTGCAGAAAACACGGGTTCGAGCCCTGGTCCAGGAAGATCCCACATGCCATGGAGCAACTAAGTCCGTGCGCCCCAACTACTGAGCCTGCGCTCTAGAGCCTGCGTGCCACAACTACTGAGCCTGCAGGTCACAACTACTGAAGCCCACGTGCCTAGAGCCCATGCTCTGCAACAAGAGACGCCATCACAATGAGAAGCCTGCATACCACAACGAAGAGTAGCCCTGCTCACTGCAACCAGAGAAAGCCCATGTGCAGCAACAAAGACCCAACGCAGCCAAAAATAAAATAAATCAATAAATTTATTTTTTTTAAAAATGAGGCTGTCAGAACAAATTAAATAAAAACCAGGTAAGTGTTATTGATAAGAAACATAAATGCAACATGCTAACACACGCTAATGTGAAAGGACCTAACAAATACCAACTAAATGGAAGCTTTTGTTCTTATACTAATATTGGACAAAATACATTTTAAGACATTACTAGAGCTAGAGAGTCACTACAGGGGGACCCAAGATTCAGCAAACTAGGAACATAGAACAGTTCTAAATTTGTAAACATCTACTAACACGACTGGAAAAGAGTGAGATCAAAATTGACAGAAACACAAGGAGACACCGACAAATCTACCATCAACAGTGGGAGATTTTAGTCCACTCAATAACTGATAAATCAGACAGACTAAAACTTCAGTAAGAACAGGGAATATTGGAATAATGCCACTAATAAGCTTGATCTATTGGTCACATTTAAAACCCTGCAGCTCATTACAGAATGCATCTTGAAGTTCACATGGAAACTGTCCATGCTCTAGGTCACAAAGTAGGTGATAATAAATTTCAAAAATATCTGTATCACACTGGCCATCTTCTCTGACTACAATGGAATTAAGTAAAAACACCAACATAATAATTATTTTTATTATGACAACAAAAATAAGAACAGTCACTAAAAAGAAGGCGGTATGTACAGTGGTTATACTTTGTAGCCAAACTGCCTGGGTTTGAATCTTGGTTCTGTTAACTCAGGATCTGTGTGATCTTGGGCAAATTGCTTAAACTCTCTGTGCCTCATTTTTCACATACGTAATATTGGGGTCATAACAGTCCTACTTTGTAAGGTTGTTGTGAAGATTATATAAGTTAAGCAATGTAAAATGTGAAGACTGGTGCCTGACACGTAGTAAGAATGCAACAAAGTTTGGCTATTATTATTTTTAAATACTAGACATTAGGAAATTAAAAAAAAATACTCAGCTAATTCATGGGTCAAATAAGTCATGATGGATGTTAACATATGCTTAGAATTGATAAACAGAAACTTTTACATATCAAATCATGGTTGATCAGCCAAAGCAGTATTTACCAAAAAGTTATAAATATAAATGTTATTAAAGTTATAATACATAATTAAAGTTATAATATTTAATATTATTATAATATATAACTAAAGTTATATATTTAAATGTTTATAATAGAATTGGAGAGATGGCAAAAATTAATGAGATAACATGCAAGTTAGGGTAATAGAACAAGAGCAAAAAAGCAAATAAACACAAAGAGAATAGGAGGAAATAAATAATGAAGACAAAAAGCAATGAAATGGAAATCCCAGATATAATCTGGAGAGGAACAACAGAACCAAAAGTTTATTATTTGAAAAAAAAAAGAAAACAGATCAAGAGATAAAGGGGTGGGGAAAACAAACAATATTAGGAGTGGCAAAGGGGGCATAACTACAGATACTGTAGAGATAAAAAGATAAGAGGGTATTATGAACTTTATGCCAATAAACTTTAAAAAGAAGAAGAAATGGACAAATTAGTAGGCAAATATAAATTACCAAAACAGACCCAAGAAGAAATAGAAGACAACCACTAAAGAAAGAGAACCAATCATTTTAAATGTCTATGAAAGGAACTATGAGACCTACATGGCTTTACTGATATTTGTATGAAATATGCAAGGAACAGATCATTCCATTTTATACAAACTCTTTGAGAGAACAGAAAAAGAAGAAACCCTCCCTCCCCAAGTCATTTAATGGGGGTGTTATAACTTTGATATCCAAATTAGACAAGGGCAGAACTAGGAAGGAATAACACAGGACAGCCTCTCTCATGATCACAGATGGAAAAATCCTAAATGAGTATCAGCGGACAGAATCAACAGTGAATTAAACACACACACACACACACACACACACACACACACACACACACACCATGACTAAGTTGTATTTATTCCTAAACCCAAGATTTATTAAACATTAGAAAATATGTTATTGTAAATTCACCACATAAACAGATTAAAGGAGGAAAAGGTGTGATTATCTCAGTGAAATAAAGGAATGTAAATAATTCCATACAATTTAGATCCATTCATAATTTTAAAACCAAACGAAAAACACGAGTACACACACAAACACACAAAAGCCTCTCCATAAACTAAGGGTAAAACATACCTGCCTTACCATGATAAAGAGTATCAGCAGAATAGCCACACCAGTAACATCCTTAATGGTGAAAAAGTAAGCACGTGCCCGTTAAAGTCAAGAATAAAATACAGGTGCCTGTTATCAACCGCTTTAACCATTGCATTGCAAGGAAAGCTCTGGCCACTTCAATGATATGACAAAGAATGAACGTCAATAACTGTAAAGGAAGAAACAAGCTATCACTTTTCACAGGGAATATGATTATGATCATAGGAAACGCAAAAGAACCACAAACAGATTATCAGAATTCTTACGACAGCTTAACAAGGTCGTTGGATATTAAGATCCATCCACAAAAATTCAACTCCATTTCTATACACCAGCCTGAAAGGATTAGTTAGGAAATATTTTAAAAGCTATCATATGTACTATAACGGACATCTGCTCAGCTACTATCTGAGAACTGTCTTACCACCCATACACGTGGGGCATCAGCAGGCATGTTCATGATCTGTGACCCCATTCCCTAACCGAACATCTCTGGGTTGGGAAGGACACCAACTCCAGCTGAGCCAGGGATTCAGCACTGAATCTATGAGACACCATCTCAGAGAGTAGCTAGCATGGAGATATTATAAACTCCACAGTCAAAGGGCAGCCACATATGCAGAGGAGCATGGAGAATGGACAGACACCAGAAAAGCAAAGCCTGAGACTATACCCCCAAGGGAAGGAGAAACCAAGAGCAGAACTGCCTCTACTCTAGACTCCTTCCAAGTTCCTGGTCCCCATGAGACCTGGATTCCAGAACACATCTCTCTCTCTCTTAAGATATATTCTCCTTTCTTACTTGAGCAAGTCTGTAATGGGTCTCTCCTACTTGCATCCGAAAGAATCTTAACTGAGATGATCACAAATTCAGAAGTCAACTTGTGAAGCTTCATTTTTTCCCCATTCATATTTCCTTGATGTGATAGAGTGAATCTTTCTGAGGAGTTATAAACCCTCTCAAGGGAGGGCAAAATGAGGATACAGTAGATTCAAAATTTGGCAAATTGGCCCAGGATGGATGCCAGCTCTATCCACATCATATGTCTGGATGTTATCCATCGCATATAAAATTTATAATTGCCTTCTTTACGCCCTTAAGAAGTTTGGGCTGAGATCTTCAAAGGAATGCTGCCAATAAAATGGATCGTCCTTGGGTCATTTTAGTAATCTGTCTTTTCTTTATCAGTGATGAGGGTCAGTTTTACTACCTGCTACCTCCAACTCTCATTTGCTTGACAAGATAAGACCTGTGAACATAAGACACTCACAAATATGACACGTGGATGTTCTCACTAGGAGATGATTTTTTTCCAGTGACCAGAGGCTAACAATAAAACACAGAGGCTTGTTTACAAATTGTGGATAATGTTAAATGAGGGCTAAGTGTAGAACATTGATTATCATGGGACCCAGGGGCCAGAAACAAAGTTATCCTCTCCCTCCCCCAGAAAAAAAGCAAGGTCCAGAAATAGGGATAAAAGGCTAGGATTTAGAAAAACTGAATTAGAACCCCTGTCCCCAACTTTCACTAGATCTGGAGAAATAGCATGTACCTCTGGTCTTAATTCCTCCACCCATGTGGACAGTTATTCCCACTCATAGGACTGCTGGAGGATTAAAGGCGGCCACAATTACACAGGTCCTGGCACTTTACCTAGCAGGGACTCAGGAATGTCAGGGAGTCAGGAGTGGAAACCTCTTTTGAACAATTAGAGCCAAGTCCTCTAATCTTGGAGCAAGATTCTTTCAAAATTGAGAAATAACGAACCATCGTAAAGTGTTTTTTATTGTGCTGTCTTTCTAAATCCCTACAATGAGAAAGTGACAGCAGAGATGAGCAGAGCCTAGGACTTAATCTGGAGCCCCAGAATTGGGATTCTTCTTGAAGGCTCTCAGTCTGTCCAGAGAAAGGGGTCTTTGGTCTATGAAATGGAAAGGGAGGGAGTTGGTCAGAGACTCGCTGGTGCCCTAGAAAAGTTAGGCTGGAGCTGAGCAAAGGGTCTGGCTGATTAAGCTGTTACAGTAACCACTGAGACGGCCCTTCTACTGAGGTCAACACTTGGGCCCCAGCCAGTCCCTTCTTAGGAGGTTTGCCAGATCAGGCCCTGGATCCTTTCCGAGTATGGGCTGAACCCTTTCTACCCTGCTACCCAGTTACTTGGTGTTATGCCTTAATTTCCCCCTACCCTGCCCACATATGCATTCCTAGCCAGCTGGACCCATGACCCTCAGACTTAGAATCCTCCACCAGCACCGCTAGCTACACATGGTCCAGGCACAAGCCAGGATTTTTCTTGGCTCTGTTTCTCCTTATGAAATTGGATGGGGAGCAAAATGGTACCTGCCATGTTAGGCTGACCTACTGATCTGTTTTGAGAGATACATGTCTAGGGGATTGCTGTGAAGAGCTGAGCCTTTCAACAAACACTATCTACTGTATTCCAGGGAATAGCAAATCTGCAGCATCCAGGATGGAGGGAGGCCCTCGATTCACAGTCCTTCTTGTGCCTGCCTGCCTGCCTGTCTCCCTGCACTTAGCCCACCTTGTCTGGAGCCCACTTTGCCTTCTAGAAGAGCTTCAAGTCCTCCTTGGGGTTGGGAACTGACCCCTGAGCTCTTGGATTTTTGAGTTTCGTTCTTCTAGTTCTTCTGGCTCTTGTTTGGTCACCAGCACTCTTAGCTGCCTGCATTTGGAGACCATATATCCTTCCTAGTCTGCAGCACCGCAGGAAACCAGGAACACATGTAAGAGTCGACTAGCAGAAGCAGGCTCCTAGCGGAGGCTGGACAGGCTCCTTCAGGAGTAGAGTGAGGGCCTGAGCTTCAGCACGTGGACTTCGCATCATCTCTTTGGGATTCTCAGAGTTCTGTTTTGCTTATTTCAGGCCTTGGCTGTGTTCCAAGAAATGGCTGCTGCCAGATAAACGAGGTGGTGGTGCATCTCCCTGAGGATCCAGCCTTGGGACTAAGTCCACTGAATAACCACGGGGGTCAGCATCACACCACTTTTTCTTCTTTAATTTATAAACACTTGTAATTGTTTCAGTGTCCTCTTGTGCAATCTTTAAAACATAATGATTCTGTCATTGTCCAGCTGGATTATATCTCCAAACAGCAAACAGCAGCTCCGTGTCTGACATGAAAGGAACAGTCGATGTGTGTTTGCTGATAACCTTATCATCATGCTGGGTCAGAGATATCTTCTAAGACTTTATTTGCTCCAATTTTGTCCACGTATTTCTTTACGCTGCTTCAGCCAGTTCTGCTCTCCCATGTGGCATTCGGGGATACACTGAGGAGAAACGGAGCAGCCAGGGGATGGAGATGAGAAGGCGCCCACGGAGGGGCCCTAATGGACGGGGGGCCTAAAGTCCTGTAGTGGAGACTGATTCTGAGGACCCAGTGAGTCCAGGGGTGGCGTCTTTCAGTGTTGGACGGCACAGCCCCAGGCCATCCAGGTACAGGTAACACTCAAGGCCCAAGGGATACTGTAGAAGGTCGCTGTGAAGAATTTGGCTGTGCAGGGCCAAGGTCAGCAGCTGGGGCTGCAGCTCTACGGGGGTTGCGGGGGCGGCCCACAGTGGGGACCATGCAGCCTGTGCTGGCCCCGGGCCTGTCTTTGCAGATGCTGATGCTTTGGAGTCTGATTTGCTGAGAATCTGACTTGCCTCCAGGGTCCAAGGCTGCACCCTGAAGAGCCCCAAGCAGGCAGCTCCCAGGCAGGTAGAATGTGTCAGGGTCGGGGACAGGGAGAGGAGAAGGGGAGAGAGTTGGGACCCTTCACTGGAATCACATCCAGGAAGAAGGAAGAGGAGAGTCAAGTATTTACTGAGCGCCTACCATGCGCTAGGCTTTAAGAGAGAAGGAAACTGAGACTCCCAGGGGTAAGGCCCAAGGTCACAGCATCCTGACCTTGAGATTCCACCCCTTCCATGACGAGGTGCCCCCGCACCACTCAGAATGCCCTCTCCATGACACGGTCCGGCATGAATCAGAAATGGAATCCAGGGTTCTCTTTCCCACTCCTCACTCAGCTGGTTGTAGGAAATTCAATCTGGGTTTGCTTGGATGTGGAGAAAAGAGGCCATGTGCAAGTTCAGTTAAATATCAACAGCCTGAAAATTTGGTTGACCCCATCAATCCTTTTTTTTAAAAAAAAAATAAATTTATTTATTTATTTATTTTTGGCTGTGTTGGGTCTTCATTGCTGCCCACGGTTTTCTCTAGTTGTGGTGAGCAGGGGCTACTCTTCGTTGCGGTGTGCAGGGTTCTCATTGCGTGGATTCTCTTGTTCCGGAGCACGGGATCTAGGCGCCCGGGCTTCAGTAGTTGTGGTGCATGGGCTCAGTAGTTGTGGCGCACGGGCTTAGTTGCTCGCGGCATGTGGGATCTTCCCAAACCAGGGCTCGAACCCGTGTCCCCTGAATTGGCAGGCAGATTCTTAACCACTGTGCCACTAGGGAAGTCCAGACCCCATCAATCCTTAAAGGAAGAAGGTGGGAAGCAAAGGAAGCAGCGGAACTGAGTCACGTGACTCCTCCGAGCCGGCAGAGTCTGTTCTCCGCGTTCCCACCAGGCAGGTGAAGGGTTTTCAACACGTCCAAACCAGGCCGGTGGATTCTCCGCTTACACGCGGAGGTTAGAAGCCACAACGCAGACCAGACCAAGTGTAAGCACGGGAAAGGTACACGGCTGCACCAGGAACACAAGCTGCCCCCGCCAGCTCCCGTTCCAGCCCCTCCCTGACTCACTAAGGAGGTTTGGGATCATTGAGCCACATCTCGCCGCACTTCCCTCATGGGCTCTAGATGTGCGGGCTTCAGTAGTTGTGGCACGTGGGCTCAGCAGTTGTAGCTCGCGGGCTCTAGAGCGCAGGCTCAGTGGCAGGGAATCACCTCAGAGGGTCTGGGAGGAAAAGAAGGGTCTGGACCTGCCAGCCAACCTCCATCCTGATCATCTCTGCCTTTTAATTGGGGTATTTGCATTTAAAGTGTTTATTAATATGGTTAGGTTTACATCTGCCATCTGGAGGTTTTCTATTTGAACAATCTCTTTATTCTCCCACATTTCCTCTTCTTCTGCCTTCTTTTGGATAAACTTAGTAC
The DNA here is from genome assembly GCF_964270905.1 of Leucopleurus acutus. Classification (NCBI taxonomy): domain Eukaryota; kingdom Metazoa; phylum Chordata; class Mammalia; order Artiodactyla; family Delphinidae; genus Leucopleurus; species Leucopleurus acutus. The sequence continues at coordinate 16,248,705 of NC_139154.1, forward strand.
CGTTATAATTCCATTTTAACTCTTTGGTGGGCTACTTGGCTACAAGTTTTGGTTTTATTATTTTAGTAGAAGCTTTAGGATTTATAGTATAAATCTGCAACTTACCACAGTCTACTTCCAGGTAGGTGATACTGCAGCACTTCATTTACAGTACAAGAACCTTACAATAGCACACTTCTTTTTCTCCCCTTCTGGCCTTGCTGTTCTTACTATCATACATTTTTACTTTTACATAAGTTATACACCTCACACTATGTTGTTATGATTTTTGTTTAAAGAGATTTAAATACTAAAAAAATTTTATATATTGACACATTTAGTTACTATTGATATTTTTGGCGCTTTTCATTTCTTTGTGCAAACCCATACTTCTATCCAATATTATTTTCCTTCTGCATGAAGAATTTCCTTTAATATTTCTTATAGTAAAAGCCTGTTGGTGATAAATCCCCTCAATTTTTGCAGGTCTGAAAATGTCTTTATTATGCCTTCTTTTTTTTGGAAACATAATTTTGCTGAGTATAGAGCTTTAGATTATTTTTCTTTTTAGTACTTTAAAAATGTTGCTCCAACGTTTTCTTGCTTGCATTTTTTCCAATGAGAAATCTGTCATCCTTACCTTTGGTCTTTTATACCTAACATTTCTTTTTTTCTCATTTGTAAGTCTTAAGGTATTCCAGACTGGCTGGTGGGAAAACGTACTATTCCCAGCCCCGTGTGAGCACTGGATACTGATCCCTCTAATCTTTTTTGTTTTTAATAAATTTTATTTATTTATTTTTGGCTGCATTGGGTCTTCGTTGCTGTTTGGGCTTTCTCTAGTTGCAGTGAGCAGGGGGCTACTCTTTCTTGCAGTGTGCAAGCTTCTCGTTGCTGTGGCTTCTCTTGTGGAGCACGGGCTCTAGAGCACCCAGGCTTCAGTAGATGTGGCTCGTGGGCTCAGTAGTTTTGGTGCGCAGTAGTTGTCATGCACAGGCTTAGTTGCTCCGCAGCATGTGGGATCTTCCCGGACCAGGGCTTGAACCCATGTCCCCTGCATTGGCAGGTGGATTCTTAACCACTGTGCCACCAGGGAAGTCCCTGTTCCCTCTAATCCTTTTGGGTGATTCTTTCCGCAGCCTCGAGTGGTTTCCTCACACTTATGCAATAGCCAGTGTCAACGGAATGATCGCAGGGGACTGGCTGTAGGTCTCTGAGTTCTCTGTCTGGTTCTTTATCCTGTGAATTCTAGATGTGTGGGTCTCCCTGGACTCTCAGCTCCATGAGCTCTGCCTTGGTTTCCCCTCGTGAGGCGTGGCATGGGAACACCCACACGGCAGTAAACAGGGGCAACTGTAGGGCTCATCTGGTTGATTTCCTCTCTCTCAGAGATCACTGCCCCTCACTGCCTGACGTCCAGCATCTCGCCAACTGTTTTTTCATACATATTGTCCATTTTTTAAGTTGTTTCAGTCAGGAGGGTATATCTGCTTGTCTGTTACTCCAACTTTGTCGGAAACAAAAGTCCACTAATGCTCATTTGACTGAGACCTTGGGGCCTCCCAGTTGCATGCAGTGTACAGTGTGCACCCCTCACATGTCCTGGCCCTCAAGACAGGGAATATGTACCTAGTACACTGCTCCACACATAGAAAGAACTTAGAAACACTTAACAATGACTCTTAACCAACAGTCATTAAGGCAACGGAGTGACTGCATGAACATGAATTATGAAAGTTCCAGCCAGTGTTCATCTGAGAATCTGATTTTGGAAAAAATTTTCTTGTTTTGCATGAAATCTCATTGATCCCAGGCTTTATGCACAAAATGTGACAGACTTCGCTGAAAAGGTAGAGAGAGTTAGAAAAAATTTAAGCTGGGAAGCAAAGGAGTTAAAAGATGGAAATATAGTTCAATTCCAAAGTTCCCTTCTGTTTGCACTCTGTGTATATATCCACTTCACTGCTAAGGGCTACTTCTGCAACATTCAGGGGAGGCAGCGATTGCCAAGGCTCTTGTAGAAACAGCCAACCTAAGACTTTCTCATGACTTCCTGACACAGAGTGATGATGTTATTCAAATCGACCACCAAGTGCTATGGAAACACTGATTTATGAAGAGAAAAACTCTCAGAATCCAAAAGTTTCCATGGAACAGATTAAGAGCAGCAATGCTGGGATCGTGAACTCTCGCCCGGTCCAAACGCTGGAGGCTGCTGTTCAATGAGTTTTCCCCTCAGATCCAAGATGAGGCAGCAGCCAGCAAGAACTGATCATTTTCTATTAGTGTCTGTGCTTAGGAGATATTTAAAGGCCTTTATCTCTTTCCCACTTACAGATACATAATCTTAAATCCTAAAGGGCCAAATTAGTAGCGTTCCGGTGAAAACGGAATTATCAGATTTGGGTCTTAGCAGAAGCCACCCCACAGACTGAGCTAGAAAATACTTTCCCCTGAAAGCCCAGCTTCTTTTTATCACTGTGGACGCACTCTGCTGAGGTGCAGCTCTCAACTCTATATAGCAAGGCCCTTTTTTGATCTGTGAGTCCAGGCTGCGTTGTGAAAATTACAGTCTATGACCCACTAGCAGGTGATGAAATCAGCTTAATGCATCATGACTAGCTTTGCTTAAAATGACATAAAATTAAAAGAAAATACTAGAGCACTAGATCACAATAGTGAGATGAGTACTGTTTCATAAAATTTATCTTTTCAATTTTGTGTATATGTGTTTGTAAATACGGGGTGGTACTGAAAGTGTACCCTTTTCTATGGGTCACGGTCAAAAGAATTTGAAATCCAGTAGTCCTGCAACTATTAAGATTTTGTGTTCAACTCCTGGCAGAAGTGGGAACTAGTATAACCTTTGGTGACAATACAAATATCATTTAAATAATTGATCTCAAGGAAACGATCATAGGTATGTGGAAAAAAAGTTTGCTACTAAAATGCTGTCTATAGTGTCATTTGTAATAAAGAAAAATTTGACATACACTAAAGAGTTAGCTGAATAAAGTATGGTGCCTCTCCATGATAAATGGTACCAGCCGTCAAAACTTCACTGCAAAGAAATGATCGGAAGGGGTATCCATATCAACTCATAGATGAAAAGGAGAGGTTATAAAATTTTAAACACATACGTACACAGTGCATAGAACGAATACAGTGCAAATGATAGCAATCATCCCTGGGAAAGTATAATTGTGGGATTTATTTACTTTCTTCTTTGTGTCTTTGTAGTTTCAAAAATTTCTACGATGGATATGCACCACTTCTGTAATTGGTGAAAATAATACAAGAAATGTGATTTCAAATATGCTTTCCTCGGCAAAGAAGCTGCCTTCCACAGACATTGCTCACTTCAGGCAATAGTAACAAACATGAAAGTTAGCAGTCCAGGGAAACGGGATTTAAACAGGGTGTATGTTTAAAGTAGAGGCAAAAATTAGGTGCCAGATTAGTCATATCTTGATAAATTGTACAATGATTTTCCATCCCAGGGCTTCCCTGGTGGCACAGTGGTTGACAGTCCGCCTGCTGATGCAGGGGACACGGGTTCGCGCCCCGGTCCGGGAAGATCCCACATGCCGTGGAGCGGCTGGGCCCGTGAGCCATGGCCGCTGAGCCTGCGCGTCCGGAGCCTGTGCTCCGCAACGGGAGAGGCCACAACAGTGAGAGGCCCGCGTACCGCAAAAGCGAAAACAATGATTTTCCATCCCAGCCCTCTTCTCAAGTCCCTGTTTCCTAAACTACTCAACAAATGAGCCATCAGAATGGGTCTGTACAGGCTTTAGAGCCTGCTTCTGAATATGAGTAGCCTCAAGGCAATGCCCGTGTTCTTTGTCTCCAAATACTTAACAATAGAGTCAGATGTTTAAATAAAATGTTCAAGGTAAAAAGTAATAATAAAGCAAGGAAAGACCAAAGGGGCCAAGTTTTGTGGATTAATCTTAACTTCTAAGGGTAAGAAAGAAAAATGGAGGCACAGGGCAGTCATTTATTTAGTCAGTCCATCTGTCCATCAGTCCATCTGTCTGATGGACATCAGTCTGTCTATCAGTCTATCATTCAGTCTGTTTAGTCAGTCAACAGCTGCTTACTGATATTCCCCACTACAGTCAGAAGTAGGGTTGTGGTGATCAAAGACTTGGTCCCTGCCCTTTTGCAATAGGGAAGAACAAATCTGACTCCATATTGGATCTGTTCTTTCACTTTAACCTTTGTATTCTATTGCTTTTGCTACAAGTTAAGAATGTTGCTTACAGCCTGAAAATATACAGGATAGCCCATTCGCAAGGCTCTGACCTTTAAAGGTATAACACTTTCCCATTCAAATAAGAGATAAGAAGTTGCAGAACAGAGAATAACATTTGTCTTGTGGAAGGTTTACAGGAACTTCGTGACCTGAACTACAAGGACAGCTGCAAGAACAAAGGATTCTGACACCAAGAAGTTTGCAACAACTAACCACACTCCCTCCCATTTTAGTACAAAAGAAGCCTGAATTCTAACTCAAGTAAGATGGTTCTTTGGGACACGAGTCCACCATCTTCTCGGTCTGCTGGCTTTCTGAATAAAGTTGCCATTCCTCCCTTGCACCTTCACCTGAACCCCGCCCATGCCTGTCCCAGTGTCCCTAGATGCGCCACACACTCCCACACCTTCACCTGTGTGCAGGTATCCCTTTATCCAGCAGGTCCTCAGACCCCCATCTCGAAGCCTCTCGTTCATCCTCTAAATTGCTAAAATGACACTGCTCAGCGACTGCCCCCCGCCCCCCTCCAGATGTCACTGAGTCCTCCCAGCCCCAGCTGCTGCATAGGACCTGCCATACCAGTCTGGGTTCTGTATCCATCTTTACGATGGCAAGCAAAACAGACCATGTGGTATTTTTTTTTTCTCCAAATCCCCAGGGTAAGCACACCATAAAGATGTCAGCTGCTGCTTCCTGGGTTCACATGTGAAGCATTTTATGCTCATCATCTTGCATAACTTAATCCTCACAACCACTACAAAGGAGAGTTTATCCTCATTTTATATATGGGGAAAATGAGGCATAGTGAAGGGAAAAACTTTCCTGTGGTCACACCCAGGGTTGCTGGCTTCAAACCCAGTAAATGTGTGTTGAAATACATTTTTTTGAAGCAAGACCTACTTAGACCTACGGGCCGTGAAAGAGGTGGTTTTCAATACCATCTCGGGATCTCCCAGACATTTACACCTCACTCCTGGAGACCTCCTGCCTGCACAAGATGAGGTGTTTGTAAATATAACTTAGAACAATTAGAAGATGCTCATGCTTTCCTTTCAACAAATATTTATGTCTCTACAAATAGCCTTGGGCTAGGTGTTGGGTGGATATGGGGGTGGAGAGGAGAAGGGAAGGAACAGAAATGGAAATCAGGGCCCTCTGCATCCACTGCTGAGGAGCTACTGGGAAGCAAAGCCTCATGAGGCAGCAGTGCCCGGTGGGATTACAGGCCTGGCATCCAGCCTGGAAGAGCAGCCCTCCACGGTCAGGTTCTTTTCCATAGTATGGTGGGTGAAGGGGTCATTTCTGCATTGCTGGTCGGTGCGTGGCAACGAAGGAGGGCATGAGCGGGCAGGGCCACTGGATGGATGGAAACCAGCCCCTTGGCAGGGGCCTCACACGTGTCAGGTCACTCAAGGTCATTATAAGCCATCGCCCCCAGCCGCCTCAGAGGACCTGTACTCCTGGTCCAGCTGCGCCCCAGCGCCAGCTGTCACTTTATTCCCTATTCTCCTTCTTTTCCAGGCGGACCCGACATCATTCCCACTGGAAAAGCAAGCATGTCCCCCACCGTCACAGACACAGTACGCACGTCTGACCAACCAAGGTCCCCTTCACCACGTGCACATCCTTACTCAGCCACCGTGAGAGAAGTGAGCATGGTGACTCTCAGATGAAAGGACACAGGAGGCTCCCAGTCCCATCCTCACCGTTCATGTGGGAGAAACCTTGGGCTCTGCCGGTGGTGAAGGCCCAGCCCCTCCTCGCCCCGCCATGGACCCCGAATCTGATGCTCTGAGGCCGGGCTCTCCAGAAACGCATCCTCCCCTTTTATTCTCTACAACCACCCTGGACTTGCTCTTGACCCCTTCTCACTGAGGCTAAAATTCTTCAGCCTCCCCTTCAGGTTCAGAGCTACTGTTGTTAGGCAAATACTCAGTCAAGTTCAAGATGGAATTCAGGCCCAAGGCCCAAGAGGGGCTCCCTCCTCCCTGCTCTTCCTGCAGGGCCTGCTTCTGGCCCACAGGACGATGAGGCCACACAGCGCTGTCATCTGGGGCTGAACCTCAGATGCCATCAGAGCTGATGTCTGCAGCCGTGCAATGCCACAGAGTCACAGGTCCACAACCACATATCCCCCACATCCTGTCCTCAGAGACCCCACTTGGGTCCCCTTTCTCACCAGTGCTGGGCTCCCACAGGGATGCAGAGACTCTGGCATCCTGCATCACGCAGGCGCCTCCACTCTCAGGATTGAATAGAGCACAGATCCCAGCTGTCCTCAGACCCCCCTCGACTCGGCAAAGATTCATATTGGGGTTTCTCATACCTCACACCCCTCACTGCTCAAAATGGTCTGAGGGTTGGGCTGGGGACACTCTATACACTCTCTAAATGGTTGGCATATCCCCATTTGCCTCCTTCCCAGGGTAGAAACCCCTGGGGTCACTCCTGCCTTCTCCCCAAGGGATTTAAACACTGGAGCAGAGCTTTGATCATCTGACCCCCCACTGGCCCTTTCCTATACTCTCAACAACCACCACCACCAAGTTTCATGACCTTTACCGCGGGCCTCCACGGGCCAAGCATTTTACAAGCACGGTCTGCATCAGTCCTCACAGCATCCAAGAAGGTGGACATGCACAGGTGACAAAATTAAGTAATGCATCCAGGGTCACAAGGGCAGGAGGGAATTCCACCTGGTTCCAAATCCCACTGGCCACACGGTCAGCCCCCACACGTGTAACCATGCAGACCCTGCAGGACTGGGGGCCCGCGGGGGCTCACCAGGCCTCCGGTGCACTCTCAGCCGTCCTGCAGGTAGCCGATGTTCTCCCAGGTACTGTAGGCCTTCAGCCCTGCCACCAGCACCTGCAGCCGGTGACTGCCGACAAGCTCCTAACCTCGGAAGACGTCCTCGTCCAGAAGGATACCGGCATACCTGCGAGACAGAGACCCGTGATGGATGCAGTAGTGCCCCCAGCACATGTGCTCATAAGCTTTTGTCTGGGTTTTGGTTTCGGGGTGCTCCTAAAATTCATTTTCCCTTTTCTTTTCCGAAAGAGTTTCTGTAAAATCGGTATGTTTTCTTTTCTTACATATTTGGTTGTTTCACCAGTAATGCCAGACAAAGCTATTCAGGTTTTCTGTTTCTTTCTGTGCCATTTTTGGTACTATGTATCTTTCAAGAAATTTGTCAATTTCATATGTTGTCAAATATATTGGCATTACATTGACATTACATCAATAACAATAATAACAATGATATTTAATTTTATTTATCCTTTCAGTGTCTGTAGGATCTATAGTGATGCCTTCTCTTTTATTCTAGATACTGATAATTTGTGTCTTTTTCTGGATCATTCTAGCTAAAGATCTTTCAATTTTATTTATTGAAAGAAAAAAACAGTTTTGGGCTTAATTATTTTTTTTCCATTCTTTGACCATTTCTTATTTCATTGATTTCTGCTCTCATTTTTATTATTTACTCTACTTTCTTTGTGCTTAACTTGTTCCTCTTTTTCTAGCTTCTTAAACTAGAAATTTACACCACTGGCTTTAGCCTTTTCTTCTTTTCTAATGTAAGCATTTAAAGGTATACGTTTTTCTCTGAGCACTGCATTAGTTGCTTACCACAAATTTTGATATGTTGTGTTTCATTTTATTCTAAATATTTTCTAATTTCCCTGTGATTTCTTCTTTGACCTATGAATTATGTGTGTTCTTTAGTTTCCTAATATGTAAAGATTATTCCAGATATTTTTCTGTTATTAATTCTTAATTTAATTTCATTCTAATCAGAGAACATATTTTGTATGATTTCAATCATTATAAATCCACATGGTCTGTCTTGATAAATGTTCTATGTGCACTTCAAAAGAATATGTATTCTGGGGAGCTTCAAGATGGCAGAGGAGTAAGACGTGGAGGTCACCTTCCTCCCCACAACTACATCATAAATACATCTACACGTGGAACAACTCGTACAGAACACCTACAGAACGCTGGCAGAAGACCTCAGGCCTCCCAAAAGGCAAGAAACTCCCCACGTACCTGGGTAGGGCAAAAGAAAAAGAAAAAACAGAGACAAAGAATAGGGTTGGGACCTGCACCAGTGGGAGGGAGTTGTGAAGGAGGAAAGGTTTCCACACACTAGGAAGCCCCTTCGCAGGCGGAGACTGCGGGAGGTGGAGGGGGAAAGCTTCGGAGCTGCGGAGGAGAGCGCAGCCACAGGGGTGCAGAGGGCAAAGCGGAGAGATTCCCGCACAGAGGATCGGTGCCGACCAGCACTCACCAGCCCGAGAAGCTTGTCTGCTCACCCGCCAGGGCGGGCGGTGGCTGGGAGCTGAGGCTCGGGCTTTGGTTGGAGCACAGGGAAAGGACTGGGGTTGGCGGCGTGAACACAGCCTGCAGGGGATTGGGGCACCACGGCTAGCCGGGAGGGAGTTGGGGAAAAGTCTGGAGCTGCCGAAGAGGCAAGAGACTTTTTCTTCCCTCTTTGTTTCCTGGTGCGCGAGGAGAGGGGATTAAGAGAGCTGCTTAAAGGAGCTCCAGAGACGGGCGCGAGCCGCGGCTAACAGCGCGGACCCCAGAGCCGGGCATGAGACGCTAAGGCTGCTGCTGCCGCCACCAAGGAGCCTGTGTGCAAGCACAGGTCACTATCCACACCCCCCTTCTGGGGAGCCTGTGCAGCCCACCACTGCCAGGGTCCTGGGAACCAGGGACAACTTCCCCAGGAGAACGCACAGAGCGCCTCAAGCTGGTGCAACGTCACGCCGGCCTCTGCCGCCGCAGGCCCGCCCCGCACTCCGTGCCCCTCCCTCCCCCCCGGCCTGAGTGAGCCAGAGTCCCCAAAGCAGCTGCTCCTTTAACCCCGTCCTGTCTGAGCGAAGAACAGACGCCCTCCAGCGACCTACACGCAGAGGCGGGGCCAAATCCAAAGCTGAGCCCCTGGGAGCCGTGAGAACAAAGAAGAGGAAGGGAAATCTCTCCCAGCAGCCGCAGGAGCAGCGGATTAAAGCTCCACAATCAACTTGATGTACCTGCATCTGTGGAATACATGAATAGACAATGAATCATCCCAAATTGAGGAGGTGGACTTTGGGAGCAATGATATATATATATTTTTCCCTTTTTCTCTTTCTGTGAGTGTGTATGTGTATGCTTCTGTGTGAGATTTTGTCTGTATAGTTTTGTTTTTACCATTTGTCCAACCGTTCTATCAGTCCCTTTTTCTTCCTCTTTTTTATACTATAGTTTTTGGCACTTCTTACCATTGGAGGATTTGTTTTTTGGTTTGGTTGCTCTCTTCTTTCCTCCTTTCTTTCTTTTTCTTTACCTTTTAAATTTTTTAAATAATTATTTTAACAACTTTTATTTTTTCTTCCTTTCTTTCTCTGTCTCTGTCTCTCTGTCTCTCTGTCTCTCTCTCTCTCTCTCCCCCTCCCTCTCTCTCTGTCTCTCTGTCTCTCTGTCTCTGTCTCTCTCTCTCTCTCTCTCTCGTTCTTTATTTCTTTATTTCTGCCTTTTATTCTGAGCCATGTGGATGACAGGCTCTTTGTGATCCAGCCAGGCATCAGGGCTGTGCCTCTGAGGTGGGAGAGCCAAGTTCAGAACACTGATCCACAACAGACCTCCCAGCTCCATGTAATATCAAACGGCTAAAATCTCCCAGAGATCTCCATCTCAACGCCAAGCCCCAGCTCCACTCAACGACCAGCAAGCTACAGTGCTGGACACCCTATGCCAAACAACTAGCAAGACAGGAACACAACCCCACCCATTAGCAGACAGGCTGCATAAAATCATACTAAGGCCACAGACACCCCAAAACACACCACCAGACGTGGACCTGCCCACCAGAAAGACAGGATCCAGCCTCATCCACCAGAACACAGGCACTAGGCCCCTCCACCAGGAAGCCTACACAACCCACTGAACCAACCTTAGCCACTGGGGGCAGACACCAAAAACAATAGGAACGATGAACGTGCAGCCTGCGAAAAGGAGACCCCAAACACAGTAAGATAAGCAAAATGAGAAGACAGAGAAACACACAGCAGATGAAGGAGCAAGGTAAAAACCCACCAGACCTAACAAATGAAGAAGAAATAGGCAGTCTACCTGAAAAAGAATTCAGAATACTGACAGTAAAAATGATCCAAAGTCTTGGAAATAGAATGGAGAAAATAAAACAAACGTTTAACAAGGACCTAGAAGAACTAAATAGCAAACTGACAGTGATGAACAACGCAATAAATGAAATTAAACATTCTCTGGAAGGATCAATAGCAGAATAACTGAGGCAGAAGAATGGATAAGTGACCTGGAAGATAAAATAGTGGAAATAACTACTGCAGAGCAGAATAAAGAAAAAAGAATGAGAAGAACTGAGGACAGTCTCAGAGACCTCTGGGACAACATTAAACGCACCAACATTCGAATTATAAGGGTCCCAGAAGAAGAAGAGAAAAAGAAAGGGACTGAGAAAACATTTGAAGAGATTATAGTTGAAAACTTCCCTATTATGGGAGAGGATATAGTTAATCAAGACCAGGAAGCACAGAAAGTCCCATACAGGATAAATCCAAGGAGAAACACGCCAAGACACATATTAATCAAACTGTCAAAAATTAAATACAAAGAAAAAACATTAAAAGCAGCAAGGGAAAAACAACAAATAACACACAAGGGAATCCCCATAAGGTTAACAGCTGATCTTTCAGCAGAAGCTCTGCAAGCCAGGACGGAGTGGCAGGACATATTTAAAGAGATGAAGGGGCAAAACCTACAACCAAGATTACTCTACCCAAAAAGAATCTCATTCAGATTTGACAGAGAAATTAAAACCTTACAGACAAGCAAAAGCCAAGAGAATTCAGCACCACCAAACCAGCTTTACAACAAATGCTAAAGGAACTTCTCTAGGCATGGAACACAAGAGAAGGAAAAGACCTGCAATAACAAACCCAAAACAATTAAGAAAATGGGAATAGGAACATACATATCCATAATTACCTTAATTGTAAATGGATTAAATTCTCCACCAAGAGACATAGACCGGCTGAATGGATACAATAACAAGACCCATATATACGCTGTCTACAAGAGACCCACTTCAGACCTAGGGACACATACAGACTGAAAGTAAGGGGATGGAAAAAGATATTCCAAGCAAATGGAAATCAAAAGAAAGCTGGAGTAGCATTCTCATATCAGACAAAATAGATTTTAAAATAAAGACTATTACAAGAGACAAAGAAGGACACTACATAATGAACAAGGGATCAATCCAACAAGAAGATGTAACAATTGTAAATATTTATGCACCCAACATAGGAGCAACTCAATACATAAGGCAAATAGTAACAGCCATAAAAGGGGAAATCCACAGTAACACAATCATAGTAGAGGACTTTAACACCCCACTCTCACCAATGGACAGAACATCCAAAATGAAAATAAATAAGGAAACACAAGCTTTAAATGACACATTAAAAAAGATGGACTTAATTGATATTTAAAGGATATTCCATCAAAAAACAACAGAATACACTTTCTTCTCAAGTGCTCATGGAACATTCTCCAGGATAGATCATATCTTGGGTCACAAATCAAGCCTTCTTAAATTTAAGAAAATTGAAATCATATCAAGTATCCTTTCTGACCACAATGCTATGAGACTAGATATCAATTACAGGAAAAACTCTGTAAAAAATACAAACACATGGAGGCTAAACAATACACTACTTAATAACCAAGAGATCACTGAAGAAATCAAAGAGGAAATCAAAACATACCTAGAAACAAATGACAATGAAAACACGATGACCCAACACCTATGGAATGCAGCAAAAGCAGTTCTAAGAGGGAAGTTTATAGCAATACAATCCTACCTTAAGAAACAAGCAACATCTCAAATAAACAACCTGACCTTACACCTAAAGCAATTACAGAAAGGAGAACAAAAAACACCAAAGTTAGCAGAAGGAAAGAAATCATAAAGATCAGATCAGAAATAAATGAAAAAGAAATGAAGGAAACGATAGCAAAGATCAATAAACTAAAAGCTGGTTCTTTGAGAAGATAAACAAAATTGATAAACCATTAGCCAGAGTAGTCAAGAAAAAAAGGGAGATGACTCAAATCAATAGAATTAGAAATGAAGAAGAAGTAATGACTGACATTGCAGAAATACAAAGGATCGTGAGAGATTACTACAAGCAACTCTATACCAATAAAATGGACACCCTGGAAGAAATGGACAAATTCTTAGAAATGCACAACGTTCTGAGACTGAACCAGGAAGAAATAGAAAATATGAACAGACCAATCACAGGCACTGAAATTGAAACTGTGATTAAAAATCTTCCAACAAACAAAAGCCCAGGACCAGATGGCTTCACAGGCAATTTTATCATTTAGAGAAGAGATAACACCTATCCTTCTCAAACTCTTCCAAAATATAGCAGAGGAAGGAACACTCCAAAACTCATTCTACGAGGCCACCATCTCCCTGATACCAAAACCAGACAAAGAGGTCACAAAGAAAGATAACTACAGGCCAATATCACTGATGAACATAGATGCAAAAATCCTCAACAAAATACTAGCCAACAGAATCCAACAGCACATTAAAAGGATCATACACCATGATCAAGTGGGGTTTATCCCAGGAATGCAAGGATTCTTCAATATACGCAAATCAATCAATGTGATACACCATATTAGCAACTTGAAGGAGAAAAACCATATGATCATCTCAATAGATGCAGAGAAAGCTTGTGACAAAATTCAACACTGATTTATGATAAAACCCCTCCAGAAAGTAGGCATAGAGGGAACTTACCTCAACATAATAAAGGCCATATATGACAAACCCACAGCCAACATCGTCCTCAATGGTGAAAAAACCATTTCCACTAAGATCAGGAACAAGACAAGGTTGCCCAATCTCACCACTATTATTCAACATAGTTTTGGAAGTTTCAGCCACAGCAATCAGAGAAGAAAAAGAAACAAAAGGAATCCAAATCAGAAAAAAAGAAGTAACGCTGTCACTGTTTGCAGATGACAGATACTATACATAAAGAATCCTAAAGATGCTACCAGAAAACTACTAGAGATAATCAATGAATTTGGTAAAGTAGCAGGATATAAAATGCATAAAAATCTCTTGCATTCCTATACACTAATGATGAAAAATCTGAAAGTGAAATTAAGAAAACACTCCCATTTACCATTGCAACAAAAAGAATAAAATATCTAGGAATAAACCCACCTAAAGAGACAAAAGTCCTCTATGCAGAAAATTATAAGACACTAATGAAAGAAATTAAAGATGATACAAACAGATGGAGAGATATATCGTGTTCTTGGATTGGAAGAATCAACATTGTGAAAATGACTATACTACCCAAAGTGATCTACAGATTCAATGCAATCCCTATCAAACTACCAATGGCATTTTTCAGAGAACTAGAACAAAAAAAATTCCCAATCTGTATGGAAACACAAAAGACCCCGAATAGCCAAAGCAATCTTGAGAAAGAAAAACGGAGCTGGAGGAATCAGGCTCCCTGACTTCAGACTATACTACAAAGCTACAGTAATCAAGACAATATGGTACTGGCACAAAAACAGAAAGATAGATCAATGGAACAGGATAGAAAGCCCAGACATAAACTCATGCACATATCGTCACTTTATCTTTGATAAAGGAGGCAAGAATATACAGTGGAGAAAAGACAGCCTCTTCAATAAGTGGTGCTGGGAAAACTGGACAGCTACATGAAAAAGAGTGAAATTAGAACACTCCCTAACACCATACACAAAAAGAAACTCAAAATGGATTAAAGACCTCAATGTAAGGCCAGACACTATCAAACTCTTAGAAGAAAACATAGGCAGAACACTCTATGACATAAATCACAGCAAGATCCTTTTTGACCCACATCCTAGAGAAATGGAAATAAAAAAAAAATAAACAAATGGGACCTAATGAAACTTAAAAGCTTTTGCACAGCAAGGGAAACCATAAACAAGACGAAAAGACAACGCTCAGAATGGGATAAGATATCTGCAAATGAAGCAACTGACAAAGGATTCATCTCCAAAATTTAAAAGCAGCTCATGCAGCTCAATATCAAAAAAAAAAAAACAAACAACGCAATCCAAAAACGGGCAAAAGACCTAAATAGACATTTCTCCCAAGAAGATATACAGATTGCCAACAAACACATGAAAGAATACTCAGCATCATTAATCTTTAGAGAAATACAAATCAAAACTACAATGAGATATTCTGACACCAATCAGAATGGGCATCAACAAAATATCTAGAAACAATCAATGCTGGAGAGGGTGTCGAGAAAAGGGAACCCTCTTGCACTGTTGGTGGGAATGTAAATTGATACAGCCACCATGGAGAACAGTATGGAGGTTTCTTAAAAACTAAAAATAGAACTACCATACGACCCAGCAATCCCACTCTTGGGTAAATACCCTGAGAAAACCATAATTCAAAAAGAGTCATGTACCACAATGTTCATTGCAGCTCTATTTACAATAGCCAGGACATGGAAGCAACCTAAGTGTCCATCGACAGATGAATGGATAAAGAAGATGTGGCACATATATGCAATGGAATATTACTCAGCCATAAAAAGAAACAAAATTGAGCTATTTGTAATGAGGTAGATGGACCTAGAGTCTGTCATACAGAGTGAAGTAAGTCAGAAAGGGAAAAACAAATACCATATGCTAACACATATATATGGAATCTAAAAAAAAAAAGTTTCTGAAGTACCTAGGGGCAGGACTAGAATAAAGACGCAGACGTAGAGAATGGACTTGAGGACACGGGGAGGGGGAAGGGTAAGCTGAGACAAAGTGAGAGTGGCATTGACATATATACACTACCAAATGGAAAATAGACAGCTAGTGGGAAGCAGCCGCATAGCACAGGGAGATCAGCTCGGTGCTTTGTGATCTCCTAGAGAGGTAGGATAGGGAGGTAGGGAGGGAGACACAAGAGGGAAGGGATATGGGGGTATATGTATACATATAGCTGATTCACTTTGTTATACAGCAGAAACTAACATGACATTGTAAAGCAATTACACTCCAATAAAGATGTTAAAAAAAAAAGAATGTGTATTCTGCTCTTGCTGGGTAGAGTTTTCAATAAATCTCATTACGTCAAGTTTGTTAGTGATGTTGTTCATATGATTTATATCATTACTGGTCTTCTGTCTATTATATCAATTTCTCAGAGAAAAGGACTGATGTCTGTAACTATAATTTAGGATTTGTTAATTTTTCCTTTCAGTACTTTCCATTTTTGCTTCATGTATTTTGATGCTATTTCGTGGAATCCATACACTTTTAGATTGTTACGTCTTCTTGATGAGTAGACTGCTTTATCATTATGAAGTGATCTTCTATATCTCCGGTAATATTCCTTCTTCTGAAGTCTATCTAATATTAGTATAGCCACTCCAACTCTTTTATGGTTAATGTTTGCAGGTATAAATTTTTTATTCTCATACTTTTAACCTCTCTGTCTTTAATTTTAAGTGGGTTTCTTGTAGACAGCATCTAGTTCAGTCTTAATTTATCATATCTAACAATTTGAAAATAGGAGTGTTTAAATCATTTACACTCAGTGTAATTATTAATGCGGTTGAGTTTTAAACTATTATCTTGCAATTTTTCCCCTATTTATCCCATATGTTCTTTTCCCTGTGCTCCTGTCTTCTCTTAATTGAATAATCTTTAGTATTGCATTGCTGGATTTTAAACTGTGTTACTAATTTTTTTCCAGCAATTTTTCTGTGGCCTAAAACTTGCATCTTTAACTGACCACATTTTCCCCTCACATACTGTTATACCACATCAGAGATAATATAAGAACCTTACAACAATATATAATTCGTTTTCATTCTGCCATCCATGATGTCACTGTTGAGACAAAAATATATTCTACATGTTATAAATTTTATTGCTATCTTTGCTTTAAACTAACAATTTATCTTTTTTTCCTTATCAACATTACTGAGGATTGATTTATTCCCAACAGACTTCATTATTCAAAGTGCACCATGTAGAGAGTTTTGACAACTCTATGCACCCATGAGAACACCACCACAATCAAGCTACAGAATATTTCTAACGATTTTCAGAAAATTCCTCATCCCTTTTTGCAAACCATCCCTTCCTCCACCCCCATCTTCAGACAACCACTGATCAATCTTTGTCAGTATGGATTAGTTTGCATTTTATGCAAATGGGATTATACAGTGTATGTTATGTCTTGCTTCCTTCAATGAGCATATTGTGTTGAGATTCATCCATCCATACTGAGCAATGTATTGGTAGCTGTTTCTTTTTATTGCTGACTAGAATTCCATTCTATGCAATGCATAGATTACATTTCATTTGTGCATTCACTTGTTGTTGAACATTTTTGTTGTTTCCAGTTTGGAGCTATTACAAATAAAGCTGCTATGAAAATTCATGTAAAAATCTTATAGGAGACATATGTCTTCATTCCTCTTGAGTAAATATGTAGGAGTGAAGTGACTGGGTCATATGGAAGAGGAATTTTTAACTTTTTAAGAAACTGGCAAACAATTTTCCAAAGTGGTTGTACAATTTTACACTCCCACCAGCAGTGTATGGGAGTCCTAGTTGTTCCACGTGCCCGCCAACAAGCCATCTTTGCAGTCCTTTTAATTTTAGTCATCCTAGTGGATATGTCATGGTAATCCTCATGGTTTGAATTTGCATTTCCTCGATAACTAATGATCAAAGAATATCTTTTCATGTGTCTACTGTCTGACCATACAATCTTCTTTTGTTAAGTACCTATTCAAATCTTTTGCCCATGTTCTAGTGGCTTACCCATCTTATTTTTAGTTGAATTTTATTTTTAGTGTTCTTTACATATTCTGGATAATACCCCATTGTCAGATATACATATTACAAATATTTTCTCCCGTTCTGTGGCTTGTCTTTCCTTTTCTGAATGGCAAAGATCAATTTTGGCTCAAGGTATTTACCATCTTCCATCTACAGAATAATCTTATAATGTCTAAACATCCTTGTTTCCTCAATAAATCCTGCACATGCAAAAGATGTTGCATTGGGCCTCATGTTACAGCAAACAAAAAAGACCACGCAACCTCAGAACTGAAGCCGTTGAGCTGGGCAAATTGACAAAACGTGGAAACCACCATGTGTTTAATCGCACTCGGATGAAAAGAAACCTAATCGTATGAAGCAACTACTATAAGCAAAGAGCTTCTGCATTTATCATCTGACTTGATCCTCACAACAACTGTATGAAATAGGAAGTCATATCCCCACTTTGCAGATGGGGAAACTGAGGCTCAACTGAGGTTGCATACCTAAGTCAAGGTCTCACTTATGTTAGGACAGAGCTAGGATTCAAACCTAGGGTTCTCCAGCCCTAAATACCACTCTCTTTTCATTATAAGTAATGTGCATATCAGTGCCCTGAGGAAGTTAATAACATTCTAAATCTATGCTAGAATATAGTCACCCATGCCCTGGGCTGTGGCTGCAATTCAAGGATGCTCAGAGAATCCCAGGCCTGGTCATTTTTAAAAAATGTATATATGATTCCCCTGCGACCTCCCTAACCATAGAGACACACACACACACACACACACACACACACACACACTCCCCTCGATGTTCCCCAGGGTAAAAATGGGTGGTAAAGAAGAAATAAATCAGCTAAGAAAAAAAAGAATCATGAGACTCTCTTAGCAGAGATCTGGTAAGATTTCTTTGCAATGCTGGCCTGTGATTTTACTTAACACTGGCAGGACATGGGCCCTGCTGAGGAAGAGCCTCCATCTGCCACACAGAGCGGTTCCCCTGGTGGCGCTTATCCACTATCAAGCTCTCACGTCTGCGTGCCAAGGAGCTCTGAGAAACCCTTCTGTGTTCAGGGTGTGTAAGAGTCCAAGAGGCACATGTCTTAAGAAAGTCTGATGCAAGAAACTCAGAGGGGCCCAGAGATAAACTGGAAAATAGGGATACTGTGGCAAAAACATTCTTCCTTTCCAAACCTGTTTATTTAAGTGAATGCTTCTAGAAACGTGAAATATTTCCTTATAGGTTATGTCCATTTGAAGAATCAGAACCCACCATCAAGGCAAGACTCATTAGAAATGCAGATGGAGTATCTCTAAAACAGTTAAGTCAGCAAGAGGGCAGGATTCAATTTACAAAAATCTGTATTACATAAAAAGAGCAAACAAGACATTTTGGCAATAAGAGTTCAGGACTATATTAAAAACACAGTTTGGTAGTATCACAAACAGTACTATAAATACTATCAAATACTATATGTAGTATTTGATATATAGTTATAGACAGTCTTCATTTGGTGAAGGAACTCTAAGGGGCTTAACTATCCTGAGCCCCATTTTTTGATAAGGACAGGACTTTGGTGAATTTTTGAAACTGTGAAGTATCATTCCACCCATTCATTTATTCAACAAATATCAGTGAGATCTTACTTTGTGACAGGCACCGCTTTACGTAGGTGTTATGGAGACATCACACCATTGTAAAGCAATTATACTCCAATAAAGATGTTATTAAAAAAAAGAGAGAGAGAGAAATTTGTTGAGTTGTCATGAGGCATTAAATGAGTTACTCCACATAAAAACCTTAGGACAGTGCCTGGTATGTGGTATGCAATTGAATATGTATTAGCTATTGTCTTAATTTTATCCTTGCAGGTGTTGGGCAAAAACAGTAGGACTGGATCCAATATAAAGACAGCAGCACGATGGTGCTGTGGCCCCTCCTGGCCTGGAACCCAGCTTGGACTACTGAACTGCCCATTTGGGCTGGAATAAATAACAGGAGAGGCAAACCCAAAATACTCCTTTTGGCTGGCACACCACAGATATTGATTTATTTTTAAGTTGTTGGTCACTTTCTAAGCTAGGAAGTTCATTTTTGTAGCAAATCCCACTAGATGATTCCAAGCAGAGATTTCAGTGACCAACCGCCCTGGCCAGCCAGCCCTGGGTTCCACCAAGAGTGATGTAATCACACAAGGTGATTTCATTCAGTTGAGCTGAAGTATCTCATGCAGAGAGCCAGGCACTCTTAGCACGTGGAGATGCCAAATTAAGAATCCACGATTTCTATGCTGGAAGAATTCATAACCACAAACCAAGAGTAATGGTGAAATGAAAACAGGAGCCCGGGGGCTTCCCTGGTGGCGCAGTGGTTGAGAGTCCACCTGCCGATGCAGGGGACGCAGGTTCGTGCCCCGGTCCGGGAAGATCCCACATGCCGCAGAGTGGCTGGTCCCGTGAGCCATGGCCGCTGAGCCTGCGCATCCGGAGCCTGTGCTCCACAACGGGAGAGGCCACAATGGTGAGAGGCCCGCGTACCACAAAAAAAAAAAAAAAAAAAAAAAGGAGCCTGGGATGCTGCTCCAAGAAGCTTACAGAGGGCTCCTGATTCCAGGAGGAGCTCAGGGAAGAAGGTGACTTGGAGGAGATGACAAGCTGAACTGTGTCTCAAAGGATGACAATGAGCTACCAGGTGACGGGAGGCAAGGATGTGAGCCGTGAGTGACAGGGCGCGGTGCGGAGGCTGCCTATAAGAGAGGCTGAAGCAGGGGTGAGGTGAGCACAGGGTGGAGGACAGAAGACACGACAGTGGCTGGGGGCAGCAGGGGCCAGGCAGGGGAAGGTGCCCCGAGGTCACATGAGGGAGTGAGTTTCATCCAATACAGAAGCCGCAGGAGGGTCCCAGCAGGCAGGTGAGAATTCAGATCTCATCTCGGGCCTTGTGCTTGCGGAGAACAGATTTGACGAGGGCCAGGCTGGACTTGCGGGGCAGGGAGGCAAGAGAGGGAGCTGGGGAGGGTCCAGGCGCGATGCCAGGAAAGGTGAGCTTTGAGTGCTTTTAGTGTAGGGAGGAAAAATCACCCGAATGCGGAAACTGACAGGACGGGGGTGGGAAGTCTGAGGCGTCTTGGGGGTGATGGCCCGACAGCAGCTAACAGTTATCGAACATGTATTCCCACCACAGTCATTAATTATGGTCACAGTCTGTGAGTGAGTACACAGAGGGCATCAGCTTGTAGGTCCAGTAAGACCCAGACGCCAGGGCCCACAGGCAAGGCACTGGACCAGGATGCACGCACGACACTGGAGCCTCAGCAGTGGGAAGCAGCCCCACGGAGGTTAATAAGTGACCCAAGGACGGGCACCCACAGCCAAAGGGAAAACAGGAATCCTCCCTGGCCACGTGGCCACCCAGGCAGGGCTGTGACCTTGCTGTCGGCGGCCAAGTCCTCAGGGCCCAGAAAGGGACCTGACACACAGGTGGTGTGATGAGGGGACGAGGGCAAAGCTCTGCAGTTCTGGAGAAAGAGAGAGAGAGCAGGGGGAGAGCCCTGGCAGGCTCCTCAGGGGGCCATCCGTCACCTGGCACAGATGCTCCCGCTGAGACAGTCCCCTCCCCACTGGGCTGGCTCTGCCCGGCAGCGCGGCAGGCAGTGGGGAGATGGGTCCCACCTCTTCCAGAGCAAACAGGCACCAAAGGCCAGCCGGTTCTGTCCCCTCCTTGTCAAGGCTAGGAGAACATGAGTGGGGCGGGGTAGGGGGTTGGGTAGGGGGAATGGGGCTCACCAGGGGCCAAGCAGGTCCTTCCCCTTTCCCCCAGTCTCCAGGCTTGTGGAGGCGATGGGCACGGAAGGGGGTCAGGAACCAGGTCCACTTGCTGACCCACTATTGTCAAACCCTAGACAAGGCAGCACAAGCTCCATGTGGCAGGGACCACGTCCAACTCCAGCAGGAGTGCCAGACTCTACAAACAGAAACAGAGCACGCCCAGTAAAATGTGAATTTCAGATAAACAACGCATAATCTTTAGCTTAAGGGCACACTCCCTGTTGCAGTCATGGGAACATGCTTAGACTACAAAGGTGTGCGTTGGCTACCTGAAACTCAGCGTTAGCTGGGAGGCTGTATTTTACCTGGCACCCCTACTAGCAAGGTGCCGTAAGGTTGCTGAAGACACGAATATATGTGATGTGCCCTGGAAGAAGCTGTCCCATTTCACTTCTGTGACCTGTTTGTTACTGTGACGTGAAGCTCTGACTATCTGTGCTTTTGTCACATTAGATGGGAAGAGAGACAGGACCGCTGACGTGGCTAGGGGCCTGTTTTTCCCACTCCAGCCACATACACCTGAAGGTCTGGATGCTCACGAGTGTTTCTCTGCACTTGAGCGGGACCCAATGCATTGAACAAACATCTAACCCATCAAAACTCGAGTTACCCAGACCCTGAAACTGAAGCCAGTTGATTGGCAGAATTAGGTCCACGGGAATTGAGAGATGGGACCTATAACCAAGGCTTGATAACCTTAGTTTTTTAAAAGTGGGGTGTGTAGGGGGGAGAGGTACTTAGCATTTGCCATGTAACAACCAACTTCATTAAACTATTGCTTCCCCAGTTGGAGGAGAGGCAACAGGCATGGTAAATGAGAAATAGGAGGGCTGGATTTGTCACAGAAACACCAACTTCTCCCGGCACTGTTTCAAAACACAGACAACCTCTCCTCCCCCCATAGCTGAGGCACTTCGTCCTGGGGATTCCTTTAACCAGATTTTCAGTGGGTCAATCCCCTGCTGCCACCGAGGAGGCACAGGGGAAGAAAACAGAGCCACGAGGGGGACACGGAACTCGGTCAGAGACCACAGAAGGCCCAGGGAGGTGAAGGTCAAGGAAATCAGGAAGGTCCCGGGGGCAATTAGACTGACAGCTCGGTGAGGACATATGTCTGATGTGTCCCGTTCAACACTGTCTCACCCATGCATGGCACATGGTAAGGGCTCCGTGATTTTTTATTTTTTACTAGTCAATTTCCATTTATTACTTCTCCTTTCTCCCTTGAAACCTAAACCTGGAACGGTGATCTCTACTTCTCTGCCTTTGAGGAGTATCTCCCTAAAATCAAGAGAAACTTTAATTTTTATTAATAGTGACAACACAGTTCTTACAAAATCCAGGTATATGACGCTTACATCAGTCTAAAAAATAACAATGGAGCTGAAGGAAAAAAACATGTTGATCCATATAACACTTTTGTTACATATAAAGATGGGTGTATATAAGTGTATATATCTATAAACTTATAGATACATATATACAAATATGTATTTTATACCTATATAAACTATAAATGAGGAACACATAGTGCCTCTTTGTTATGTGGTCTAGTAACTTCTCGTGTCATGGATTTGTAAATAGTGGATTAAGAAGTGAATGTATAGATAGCCTTGCCTCTTCATAGTAGTCACAAGTTCTACAGGGCAAAAGATTCAAAGAAGAATTTTCTTTGCCTTTGGCATGCATGCAAAACATTCTTAGGTTTCACTGTCAGATTATCTTGATCCAGTATACATGTTCATGCTAATTTAATACTGCTGCTTGTTAACTGTTAGCAAAATTTATTTCCAGGTCACGCTAGGAAACTCCCTAAAAAGTTCCTGTGGTCCTCAGCTCTGGCTGCTCATAAGAATCACCAAAGAGCTTAAGGACACACACTCTGGACTCCTTGGGATGCTCCCTAGACCAGGTGAATTCGAATCATGGGAGTGGGTGCACAGAGTCTGTAGTTTTTAAAAAGCACATCAGAGAACCACTGGAAACCAGCCTCTGTGTCAAGAAATATCTGGCTTAGTTGAAGCAAGGCTGGAAGGGTGAAGGCAAAAGGGATATAATGGGGTGAGGGACACTTTGTAGAGAGTTAGTGACAACTTCAGATGGAAGCGTTGAGGTTAAAACAAGTGTCACAGGGTTAAGATATAAAAGGACACCAGAGACTTTTGTTCCCTTAATAACAGTAAGAAGGAAAGTGGATAAAATAAAAATTGTATTTTTCCAAAGAACAAATGCTGCAGGGAGCCTTGATGAGCTGAATTCCAGGGAGGAACCAGCCCTTTTTAGTAGATTGGACATTGTGTACGAAAGAAACAGAGAACTTGAAGACAGATCCATGGACATTATCCAAATTGAAGTAGAAAGAAAACAAAGAACATAACTTCAGTGACATGTAGGACAGTATGAAGCAGGTTGACATCTGTACAGGAAGGAAAGAAAGAATGGGGCAGAAAAAATATTTAAAGAAATAATAGCCAAAGTATTTCCAAATTTGATGAAAAACTTCAACCCACAGATCCCAGAGGCTCCACAAACTCCAAACAGCACAGACACACAAAACCACAAAACCACACCTAGGCCAACATAATCAAACTCTGAACATCAAAGAAAAAGAGAAAATCTCAAAAGCAGTTAAAGTGGGCATATATGGGGAATATAGGGAAACAGCCAGAAAAATGATGGCTGTTTTCTCATGAGAATCAAGGAATCAAGAAGCCTATAGAGTGAGATCATTAAGATGCTCAAAGAAAAATAAACTGTCAACCCAGAACTCTGTACATATTGGTAATGTCTTTTTTCAAGAAAGGAGAAATAAAGACTTTCTCAAAAAAAAAAAAAAAAAACAATTGGGAGAATTCGCTGCTAGCAGACCTATTCTACAAGAAATGTTAGAAGTTCTTCGGGCAGAACAAATATGGTATCAATTAGAAATTTGGATCTATACAAGTAAATTAAGTGTTAGCAATTGAATAAAGGTAAAATAAAATTCAATTTTACTGATTTTTAATTGCTCTAAAACAGAACTATGTAAAAGAAAAACAGTAGCAATATATTGTGTGTTTGCAGCATATTTAAAAGTAAATTATGTGACAACAATAGCAGAAAAAGGGATGGAAGGGAGGAATTTGGAATATACTGTTTTAGGTCCATACACGACGGGGGACGCAGTATAATAGTTCAACAGAGACTCTAATTCAGTAAAGATGTATACTGTAAACGCTGGGTCAACAAGGAAAATATTTCCAAAAGTAGTATAAATAACGTCAATCAAAGAGATAACATGGAATAATAAACAATATTCATTTAACCTAAGAGCAGGCAGAAAAAAAGGAAAAAGAAACCAAAAAAACAGATGGAAAAAATAAAAATCAGCTATCAGTGTGGATTTTAATCCAAACATATCAACAATCACTTTAAATACAATTGGTCTAAACACACCCACTAAAAGTCAGAGATTTTCAAGTTGGATAAAAAAATCAAGACCTAACTATCCTCTGTTTTACAAAGAAACCCACTTTAAAAATATAGCCAGGTTAAAAATGAACGTATGAAAAAGACGTACCATGAAAACACTAAATAAAAGGAACCTGGAGTAGCTATATTAATATGACAAAATAGACTTCAGGACAAGGAATATTTTCAGGGATTAAGAGAAAAATTACATAACGATAAAGGGATCATTGTCCAAGAAAATATAATAATCCTTACATGTATATGCATCTAAAAAACGTCAAAATCCTTGAGACAAAAACTAATAAAACTGAAAGAAGAAATGGACCAATTTATAATTATAGCTGCAAATGCCAACCCCTTCCTCTCAGCCATTGATGGAACAAGTAGGCAGAAAATCAGAAAGGATGTATATAGTCTGCAGAGCACAACCAACCAACTTAACCTAATTGGCATTTATAGAACTATCGTCCCAACTATAACAGAATATATATTCTTCGCAATGTGGAATGTGTTAGGTGTGTGTGTGTGTGTGTGTGTGTGTGTGTGTGTGTGTGCGCGTGTGTGTCTTCTGGGCCTTAAATTTGAAAGAACAGAATCCTTCATAATATGTTCTTGGACCATGACAGTACTTCCAAATAACCAAAGCAGTCAAAGCAGAAGTCTCAAGGAAAACTGTGAACTATTTTGTACTGAATGAAAATACAACGTATCAAAAGCAGAGGGATGCAGCTAGAGTAATGCTTACAGAGAAATTTTAGTACTAAATGATTAGGCAAGAAGAAAGGTCTCAAAGCAGTAACCTAACCTCTCACCTTAAGAGAGAGTGAGAAGAAATTAAAGCAAAGCAAGTAGAAGGAAAGAAATAACAAACATTGGAGGAGATATCAAGAAAATTAAAAGCAGAAAAACGGTAGAGAAAATCAATTGTATCAAATCTCTTTTTTTGAAAAAGCAATGTAATTGATAAACCTATACAAACTGATGAGGGAGAGAGAGAACAAAATATCAGGAATGAAAGAGACGAAATCACTACTGATTCCACAGACATTAAAAGGATGCTAAAGGAATACCACAACCAACACTATTGCCGTAAGTTTGACAAATTAGATGAAGTAAATAAAAATCCATTCAAGAAGAAATAGGTAATCTGAAGAATGCTATATGTATTAAAATGTACAAACAAGATTGTAGATCAATATACTAAAGTAAATACTATTCCCATATACTAGAAATAAACAATTTCACCAAAGAAAAGTAAAATGCTTAGGTATAAATATAACAAAATATGTGCAGAATCTGTGTGTTGAAAATTACAAAACACTGGAGCGAGAAATCTAAGAAGACCTTTAAAAATGGAAAGATACACAGTGTTCATGAATTGGCAGTCTCAACATTAAGAAGTCAGTTCTCCCCAATTTGATCTATAGGTTCAACACAATCCCAAGCAAAATGCCAGCCATCTTTCCTGTAGATATTTACAAGATGATTCTAACACGTATAAGTACAGGCAAAAAGGAATGAGAAGAGTCAAAACAATTCTGAAAAAGAACTCACATTACCCATTTCAAGACAAATCAAAATTTAAAGCTATCAAATCAAATCAAAATTAAAAACTATTGCTCTGATCAAGACACTTTTAAGAAAATAAAAGCCAAAGTGACAGACTGGGAGAAAATAGTTGCAAATCACATATATGATGCCAAAGAATCTATCCAGAATATAAAAAGAACTCTGACACTCAACAATAAGAAAATAAATACCCCAATTTAAAAATGGGTGTGGGACTTCCCTGGTGGCGCAGTGGTTAAGAATCCGCCTGCCAGTGCAGGGGACACGGGTTTGAGCCCTGGTCCGGGAAGATCCCACATGCTGCAGAGCAACTAAGCCTGTGCACCACAACTACTGAGCCTGTGCTCTAGAGCCCGCGAGCCACAACTACTGAGCCTGCACACCACAAATACTGAAGCCCGTGCACCTAGGGCCTGTGCTCCACAACAAGAGAAGCCACCACAATGAGAAGCCCGTGCACCGCAACGAAGAGTAGCCCCTGCTCGCCGAAACTAGAGAAAGCCCACGCACAGCAACAAAGACACAATGCAGCCAATAAATAAATAAATAAAAATAACTTTTAAAAAATGGGTGAGGAAAATATACAGATGGCAAATAAGCACATGAAAAGATACTCACTCAATGTCATTAGTTATTAGGGTAATAAAATTCAACTATTAGAAAGACCAAAATAAACTAAAATTAAAACAAAGCAAGACAAAACCTGATCATAACAATGGCTGGCAAGGATGCAGAGCAATTGGAACTCCCATATATTGCCCAAGAGAGCATAAAATGGTCCTACCTCCCTGAAAAACAGGTAGTTTCTTATGAAGTTAGACATACACATACTCAACACCCAGCAAGTCCTCTCTAAGCATTTACCCTAGGAAAAATGAAAAACCTATGTTAGAATGTTCACTGTGGCTTATTCATAGTAGCTAAAAGCCTGGAAACAACCTGAATGCTCATCAGTGACAGAAATGGATAAAAAAAAATGTGGTTTATTCACTGAATGTTACTACTCAGCAATAAAAATTAAACTCTCAACAGCATTGAGGAACATCAAGACATTCCATTGAACGAAATAAGCTGGACACACCCACAAAGACATACTGTATGATTCCATTTATATGAAGGTCAAGAACAGGCAGAAAAAGCTATCGGGAAAGAAATCAGAAAGGTGGTTGTCTCTGCTGTGGTGGTGAGTGGGGCAACTTGCAGAGGGGCACGAGGGAAACTTGTGGAGTGATGGAAATGTTTTAGATTCGGTTTAGTGTTCATCACAGCGGTGTATGTTTGTCAAAACTCACTGAGCAATAAAATCTGTGCATTTTACAATATGCAAATTCAACCTCAAAAGACATTCAAGAATATTTTAAGGAAGATGTTAGATGTGAGTGATTTACATTTTCCTCCAGGTGGCTTGGATCAATCTTAGTGCTGCTACCGAAGCTCAGTCTGCAGGGTTCACTGTTCACACACCCCGGTATCCCAGTGTTGAGCGCATAAGGGCAGAGGGGCGCCCGCCCAAGCTCCTCCCAGCCAGGCCAGCAGCACTGAGCAGCCCCACAAGCCAGCAGCACACTAGAGGCAGAATCTCTCCAATCACCTTCCTTTCATAAACCCTGGCACCAGCTTACCCATTGGCGCGGTCAGTTTCACACACACGCCAGTTCTAAATTATTCAGAAATTAATTCTCGTAGTTCCCACAAGAAGCAGGATTGCACAGGGAGGAAAGGGTCCAAAGTCTGGAGTTACATTCCCAGTCCACCCACTCCTGGACCCTGTGATCTTAGGCAAATCTCCTAATTTCTGATCTTTACCATGTGGTAATGACCCACAACTGCCCAGGCAATGTCTAGGCTTATGAGACAAAGATAAGAAGAGCCAGCTGTAAAATGTGAAGTTCTGTGTGAATTTACAGTATTATTACTGCTCTTTTTATTTTGCGGTACGTGGGCCTCTCACTGTTGTGGCCTCTCCCGTCGCGGAGCACAGGCTCCAGACGCGCAGGCTCAGCGGCCATGGCTCACGGGCCCAGCCGCTCCACGGCATGTGGGATCTTCCCGGACCGGGGCACGAACCCGTGTCCCCTGCATCGGCAGGCGGACTCTCAACCACTGCACCACCAGGGAAGCCCCTACTGCTCTTTTATTCAATAGCCCGCCACCATATGTACACATCTTGACCTATTTTTGAAAATATTAGTATAAATTAGAACCGTTTTCAGAGGTAGAGAAATTTCAACTGTTTGAGTCTGTTTCTTTTAGAAACTCTGGAGAAGTGTCAGTTCGGGTCATCCCAAATTCTTCGTGGACCCCATCATCAGGATATATGGACTACCAAGATTCAGATGGCAAGTTTGACCTGAGCACTGGATTTTAACCACAGACTCTTTCGTGTTCACAGTTAAAAGTAAATTTTAAAAAAATAAAAAAGTTTTGACAAAAGAAAAGAAGTGAAGCCCCTGCCTGCCTCTCTCTTCTGCCTCCTATTAATGCCAGAGCCGCAGACTCACCTCAAGAGGGCAAACCCCCAGAGGCATCTCACCTGTTGGCGAAGGACAGGGCCAAGGCCGTAGCCAGGTGAGGCATCAGCCGCAGGGTCTGTGTTTGGTGCTCAATAATCTTGACCTCTTCCTTGGCTTTGGGCCCAAACTGCCTCTGGCTAGAGAGAATCAAGCAGACACAACTTTACCAAAATCCAATAGGCAACATCATCCCAAACAGCCATTTGTCTTTCAAATACTTCAGATACAGAATGCCTCAGTCTCCTGAAATGTACTTAAGATGGCAAAAGTTTCTGAAGATAGTCCAACAAAAAGCTTTTCAGCTGCTCTGGAAATTAACCTTCCCACCATGGAATATTTTTAAAGCAGGGTATCTATTTAATACACAGAGTAATTTTTACTCCTTAACATTTACGTGGCATTTTATAGTTCCTAGTGCACGGAGATCATTAATTATTCAGCTTTACTAAGTTCCTGACATAATTAATAGGACAGGAGTGATACCCTAGAACATATTTCAAAAGGACAGTCTCAACAAGGAGGCCACGCCAACCCCGGTGCTTCTGTCAGATTCACAGGTGGGTCATTATTTTCAGCCCACCTAAATCCTCCCCTGCAGTTCCTCGTGCAAAAGGTGTTCTCCACATCCTTCCTTAAACCCCGTGCCCTGTGGACAGCACTGCCTTTCGCTCTGATGCAGCTGTGTAGGGGTGAACAGAGGTCCTCCTCAGAGCAGCTTGTAAAGTGGGGTGGGATTGTTCCCAGGCATCACCCGTGGGTTAATCCTACAGAATCCCGCGGCTGTAGAAAGCACAAGCCCCGCCTGTCTAGGTCACCCCCCTGCCCCATGCAGGCTGATGCTCTACAATCCTGGGCTTGGCAGCCTCCCTTCTGTGAACAGCTCCGATCTTAACGTCAATTTCTGACACATTTCACACACACACGTGCACACATGTGCAGACGTACGCACACAGGTGCACATTGTGCTAGGTTATCCAACAGGCAGGGCGAACCTGTGCTTCAGACGCCAATGAAATGAGGATACCCATCAATCACTCAACGAGAGACGGGAACCAGCAAATTTTTAAAAATTTTGTTTCATACTTTCTGGGTCATAATTGCATGCTTTAATGTTCTTCCTATTTGTAATTAAAAGGAGGGTACCATGATCTTTTTAGTTCATAAAGCATCTAGAATTCACAACCTGGCCATCTCATGTGGGTGGGAGGCAGTGAGGACAGACCTAACAACAAGCACACACAGGCACACTGTGAGCGCAGGCTCGTTTTCTACGAGCATAGCTTCCCCAGACGCCATCTAACCACCCCACAGATAGTTGTCTGAGGAACATGACCCCACCCTGCCTTTGCCCATGCCCTCCGTCCATCCCAACCACAACAGAGCACAGTGCCAAAGGAGCCTGACAGTCCGTAGGAAAACCTCTCAGCTTTTTCCCGATCATCGTGAAACCAATAAAACAGTCACAGACCCAATAATGATGTCATCATAACGTCGGGTCATTCTACAAACTCCATTTGTGCCCACTCTCTTAACTTGCATTTTGAAACGCTGTGTTTCTACTGGAACTTTTCCTATGGTCGTTGCGGCTAAACTCTTCTCCACCGAAACCAGCTATCGCCACATGCGATTCACTCCCCTGGGGGACATCTGCGGGCCTGCTCGGTGCCAGCATCACCCGAGGTGCCAGGCGTCCCTCAAGGTCAAGAAGGCTCAGGCCCGGCCACGGAGCTCATAGCCTGAAGCTCACAGCCCAGGACACGGACGGAAGCAGCCCAGGTGGCGTGGGCAGGGAGAGCCTCGCGTGTCCCTCCTTCCCATCACCCCCTCATCCCACCCTGTCGGTCACCAGTATTTCCTCCTTTGACGCCAGAGAATCATTGCAGGAAGCACCACCCACATGGCAACAGCAAAATAAGGGACTGATCACAGCACCTTTTAGGTTTTGTTTTGCTGAAAAATAATTACAACGAGAATATACTTTGAGACAGTATCCCATCACGTTTTCTGATTTTGTGTGTGTAGTGTTGGTCTTGGCCGGCACTCAGCAGGCACTCAATAGTCACTGAATGAATGAAAGAATTAATGAGTTTTGGCAACGAGGAAATACCAATGAAGCACCGCAGAGTGGCTCGCTCCGACCTCACAGAAGGTCTTTGGATGCCAGATCTGACCCCTGACCTGCCGTGCCTCAGTTCCCCAGTGGAGGAACACCTTGAAATCACCCCATTTCCTCTCTGAGCCTCACAATTCAATTGGGGTGACAGGAGAGCAGAAAGAGGCCACCAAGGGTCCACACAGCTGGCCTCTCAGTGCCTTTCCCTGTGCTGATAGGGAGGACGGAGTTTAGCTAACGCATTGCCAAGAGACCAAGTGATTTCACAACAAGGATCTGCATTTCCAGGCTTTCTTGAAAACAAAGAAGATCTGGCAACGCTGGACCCCATTCCCGTGATGGGATTCCCCGGAGGTCTGAGGCCGTCAACCCCTCCACTGGGGGCATGGCCGCCCCCCACGATCCCCAGAGCCCTCTCCACTCGCCGACATTACCTGCAAGCCTGGGAGGCACTGCATTTTCAAGCCCTGCCACAGTGGATTTCTATTTTTCATCCAGCATAAATTTACATCAGCATCCTAATTTGTTAATTAAGTGCTGTGATTATGATACACAGCCGAGCGGAGTCCTTCTGTAGGAGTCTATGAATTCATTAGGAGAATTCCTGAGGGCAAAACAGCCCTGGCAGCTCACACAGAATAAAATCCAAATGCCTCAGCTTGGCATTCAGGACCTGCTTTGGCCTTACTTGAGGGTCCCAACTGCTTCCTGCTAAGCCCCGCAGACGCCTTCCCATACTGGGCCTCTGTCCAGGCGGACTCTGCCTGCAGCCAACCTCACCCCTAACTACCACACGTCATATCTTTGGTGGCTCAGCCCCCTCCTCCCACTGAGACGTCCTCCCCTCTCTGGACTCACCCCTTCAAACACCAAACCAAAGCCATCAAAGCAGGCAGCTGCTTCTCCCCAGACTGCCCCGAGCATTTCATCTGTTACTCCTCCCACATGGGAGCACTTTTCCCTTTCATGCTGGCGCCGTGTGCACCTGTATTAACCACATGTTTTGATGCGTTGCCATCTGGGCCCTTGCTGACCCTGGAGGGACTGCCCCTCCCAGGACTCGCCAATTCCTTGAGGGAGCAAAGGATTACATCTTTCATTGCCAACTGGCCAATCCAGAGCCCGCATCCCTACCACCTCCTTCAGGGGCTCTTTCACGCTGGGCCACTGTTCCCCTGCCCTAATCTCCCCCTGGCCAGACCACTAGGACAGCCCCCAGGGCCCCCAAACCTGCTGGAATCATTCAAACTAGCCTAAACCAAAAAACCCCTGAACCTGCTTAGCCTGCTTATCCTGCCTCACCCGTGCCTTCCCCCAGTAGAAGCTCCTGTCCTCACTCCCTCTGACTCCTGACTGTCCTGGTGCCTCCCCAGGTGGCCCTGCATGGCATGGCATCCCTCCATCTCTTGGGAACTGCAAGTAACAAGCTATGTTTTCAGTGGCAGTGGGCTCCTGATGTGTCGTCTCCTGTCACCATACCTAAACAATTAATACAACCTATGGTTTTTGGGGGTTTATTTATTTATTTATTTTTGGCTGCATTGGGTTTTCGTTGCTGCGTGCGGGCTTTCTCTAGCTGTGGCGAGCTGGGGCTACTCTTTGTTGCAGTGCACAGGCTTCTCACTGCGGTGGCTTCTCTTGTTGCACAGCACAGGCTCTAGGCACGCGGGCTTCAGGAGTTGTGGCTCGCGGGCTCTGGAGCTCAGGCTCAGTAGTTGTGGCGCACGGGCTTCGTTGCTCCGCGGCATGTGGGATCTTCCCGGACAAGGGCTCGAACCCGTGTTCCCTGCATTGGCAGGTGTATTCTTAAGCACTGTGCCACCAGGGAAGCTCCAACCTAGGATTTTAAAACAGCACCTGGGGCCAAGACTCACAGCTCACGGAGGGTAGGCCTGTTCTGTCTTCAGGTGCCCCAGCCTGGCCAGGTGTGAGTGGGCGGGAGAGACTGAAAGCAAGGTGACAGATGTAGTGTCCTGCCATCTCCCAGCAGCAACACACCCAACTCCTCCAGCACCCATCCCTCCACGTCTCTTTGGAATGTTCGCTTGTTCATAGATGTTCTGATAAAAGCCCAACTGGCAGACACTGGAGTACTGAGTGGGAGCCAGTGGGCATTTACGACAGCGATGGAGCAACTAAGCAACTAAGATGAGGAACCCACCCTGTCCTTATGCCCAACAGCCCACCCACTGGGTTTTTTTCAAGAAAGGAACAAATGAGTGGGCAGAAGGCAGGCAGCACCCACACTCTTTCCCTCCCTTTCTCTGGCCCGAGACACTGAGAGTCTCCCAAGCACTGAGCCAGGAGGTTCTCATGGGCTTCTCACCCTTGAAATGTGCTCTCTGGCTTCTCCAGGGGAAAACATCAATATGACACTCAAGGCTAACGACCCTTCTCCTGACCAGAGATGCTGCCAGAGTCATCCCTAAGACTGCCACCATCAATCCCCAAGCCAGTAGCCTGGTTCCAACAGAGGCAGCAGAGAGAGGCGGTCTCAAGCCTCTGTGCTCTGAGAGAACTTGGCCGGAGGAGGTCACCCTCTTATTTACACACTCAGGCCCCAGTCGACTTCACGGAGGGCTGGGATGGTCCAGGCCAGTCCTCTGGTTGCCAGCATCTTGGCACATTGCCCTGAACACAACTCACAGGACCACAATCCCTGCAGCTGGTCGGCAATTACTGCCTGCCAGACGTTTTTACTGTTCCAGTTTATGATCTATATGGACACAATATTCTTCCTGTCCTTTTCCTCCCCTGGGTTACTATTTTTCTTTAAAAACCCATGTAAAGGCTATATTTTTCTCTGTAAACATACTTTTTATTTCAGGGCCGGAAAACAACCCCAAAGTCACTGAGCTCAAATTTTTCATGGTCTTTAAAAAGAGAAAGTGATGTGTGTGCATCACAGTATCCCTGTGAGAGGGCTGTGAACGATGCCATTTAAAATGATAGATTTGAGAAGCTATTTCTGGATTCCAGCAACTCATAAGGACGGGAGGAAACATTTATTTTGGGGTTGTTTTATTTTGTTCCCACTCAGTTTTGAACACGGCCGCTTAAAGCAACATTCATGGAAAGTGACACAGCTATTAATCACCCACGCAGCTACTGCACGCGCAGCCTCTGGGGAAGGCCGGGCTGCCTGCCTCCCCAGCTCTCCCTCTGGTCTCTTCTCCCAAAGGAGGCCAGTGACCTACTAAAAAGATAATTGCTTTGCGTGTTTCTTGCTCTGCAGCATCATTGCATCAGCCTGCTCTGAATGACAGCCAGTCAAAGTGGAAGGAAGAGAGTTCTGTGGCTGGGCCTCCATCCTTGATCCTGAGATTTCTGGGGGTGCAAGCTGGTTCACAGGCATCCCTGCTGCCAGAGGACAGAACTCTCCTCCTTCTCTGTCAAAGGGCTGACCTCTGTGGACAAAAGCTGAGCAGATTCCTCAGCCCCGGCCACACTCCCTGTGGCCACCTGCCCTCGTTAATAACTCAGCCACAGAGAGGATTCAGGGAGCCCGTGAGTGCCCCAGAGGTGGACCACTGTGCCCCATTCTCACTGGCCCCAATGGAGACCCCCCAGCCTCTCGGAGAGCCCACAGCCCATCTGTCCCTAATTCTCCCCTTCTCTGGGATGTTCCTGGACAAAGAAACCCAGAGGCAAAATATGTTACAAAGCAGGATATATTTTTTTAAATTTTTATTAGAGTTGACTTACAGTGTTGCGTTAGTTTCTGCTGTACGGCAAGTGTATCAGTTACACATATACATATATCTACTCTTTTTTAGATTCTTTTCCCATATAGGTCATTACAGGGTATTGAGAAGAGTTCCCAAAGCAGTATATTTTAATGGCACGGGTTGGACCCAGCAGATTGGGTTCAGCTGGCCGGCCAGGATGTAAAAACCTGGCTACTTATTATCCGGTAACGCGTAGAATAGACACATGACTCCCAGCTCCAAGCCTCACCAAACCCAGTCCCAACCAACCCAAGCTGGGGTCAAGTTTGGGATCACAGAAGGGGCTGGGCTGCACACAAATTTAGCTACTTTTTTTTTTTTTTAAGTTGAACATTTACTAGTTTGCCCTGGGGCTCTGACGAAGCAATCCTGCCTTAAACATCAGGGTCCACATGTGACCTCCACCATGTTTTAGGTGTCATTCCCCAAATGGGCAATTTTCAGTCCATCTGTAGGAGAGATGGGAGAAGTGTATGTATGTAGTCTATAGATAAGTGCTGCTTTAATAGTAGCCTTGGTTGTGATGAAATATGCAACATGGTCCCAAGGAAGAGTTCTCAAAGTGCCCTTCCAATCCTGCAGAGATCCCAACAATTACCTTTTGCACCTTCCAGACCCCTTTTTTTCTCCCACCCCTTAGCAGTCTTTCAATCCAACCACAGAAAAGAACAGATGAACCTCAATGGTTGTGATGGGGTCAGTGAAAATGACAATTTTTAAACATGAGAATATTTCAGATACAGAAAAAATGAGGGTGCTTTGGTATCAGTGTCCAAAGGTATATAGAAAGAGCAGGGACCGCCACCCCAAACACACAAACACAGACACTAGAGCCCGTGTTTTCTTGGCCATAGAGTGCAGAGACAAACAGCCTTTGCTGTTACTTTTTTCCCATTCTCAAAGGTCACACCAAATCAAAACCAGGAACATAAAGGCCCTTCCCCAACAGGAAACTCATGGGTCTAAAATCGTGACCAGTCACGGCCTGGTGGGGACTGACGTTCTGCTACCCTAGGCTGCAAAGACTGTCTACCCCACCCACTAGCACTGGGAGAGCAGTGCCAAGGGGAGCAGGCTACAGAACCGTAAGAGGTTGGGATCAGGCCACTTCCTCCCATCAGTGGATGGATGACCCCAGTAGACACCCCAGAAGTCCTTCAGATAAAGAGACAACAGGAGGCAGAGTATCCCTATGACCCTCTCTCCATATTTCTATTGTGTGGGCCACTTCTGGCCAACATCATAACCCTGGGCTGTAACCACAGTGACGCTGACCTCATGTGAAGGACCAGTATAGAGCCAGTCCTGGGCCACCTTGGATCTGAAGGTCTACCAACTCCAGCTTCTTCTCTGAGGGTTCAGTTACACCAGCAAGAGGGGTCCGACCTGAAAAACTGTGGCTCAAACGCCTTCACAATAAAACACAGAGAACCTGGCTACCTCTCCGCTGAGTTTGTTCTTATCCTCTTCTGGAGCTTCCTGCTGCCCCCAGATGGCCATCCTGGGGCCAAGTCAACATCACTCCATCCCAGGCATCACAGGAGGGGAGGCAGGACAAAGTGGTTAAATCCCAGGCTTTGGATCAGACAAACCTGGCTTGCATACAGACTCTGACCCCTGTCGTTTTCTCCTGGGCAAGTTACACAAACTCACTGAGCCTCGAGTGCCTCAGTCCTAAATCGGGGCTGACGAAGACAGAGGGGACGAAGGGAGACATTGCCCACGCCTGACACACAGTAGGTGTTCAAGGCATGGCAGGTGTCATCACCACAGTCATTACCGTTACCCAAGTTCCTAGGATCACCCTCTATTCTATTCATCCTTGATCTAGGAAAGCCATTTAAAGATTTCCCAAAAGAAACACTTTCTTTCACCCAGACAAAGCACTAATCTATTCTGCATCACTAAAGCTGTTGTGAAAAGATTTTCAGGGTGAAGAGGAAAGTCTCTTCCACTCAACATTAAAGATAATGAAATTGCTGACAGAAAAGAAAACAAGCTGTCAACTAATATGTTAGAAAAAAAGTGTGTGCGTGTGTGTGTGTGTGTGTGTGTGTGTGTGTGTGTGTGTTGGAAAGCACATGAAGCTTTCGAAAAGCACCTGCCTTTCTATGTACCCAAGAACACCAGCCAGTTTTCTTCTTCCCAAATTCCAGGGAGGGACAAGGTGGACAAAATAAAGCCAGGGAAGGTGGTGCAGGCAGAGCCTTCCTTCAAATCATGTTGCCATAGAAGCAGAAGATTCTTTCCAGAGTCCATCAGCCTACCCTAGAGAGGAACCTGAATGTTATTCAGATGGCTCCCACACAAGGGAGATTAATTTACTTTTCAGAATTATAGCCTTAGTAATATCTGTGAGTGACACGGTGGTTAATGTTAGTCGTCAGAACTGTGATTCCTTGAGATTTTTCTTTTAAAAAACTCACATCCTAATGAATGCAAAACAAAATTACAACGGCGGGAGACATGGAGCTATAAATTGCAGCTGAAACTCCCTGGGGTGGCCTAATGATTTCACTGTTGAATTATTTTCATACTTTTAAAAATCATCTATACAGAGAGAGAGATCTTCTATCAACAGCACCACTGCAGAAGTATTGCAGAAGCCCCCAGCACTTTGGTCATTAGCGTATGGAAGCAAGAGGGCTGACCCCTTTGGAAGCCAGCCCTTCTCTCCTCTTTCCCCTCCGTACTATGGTTGGTGTAGGGTCCATGTGCATCCTGCCTGCCCAAAGAGCCAGCCAGAGCCTACTATCATCCTGGAGACACAAGCCTGACTACAGTGAGAGAAAGGAGACCTACACTGAGGCCCCACCACTCTCCAGGGTTCTCCTTCACTGAGGTTGAGCATCTGGGAATGAAAGGCAAGTAATGAAGTTCTCTTTAGGGCTGGCATCCATTTCTTAATGCTTTAGGCTGGCTTTAGACTGCTCTTGGCAATGGGACATGCCTGAGTAGCTCAAGGGCTGGCTGCTGCATCCACTTTCCCTCTCAATCCATAGCCTTAGAAGTAAGGGTGCCTACAACGTCAGAGTCTTTCAATCCATAAACACGGTAGGTCTTTCCATTTATTTAGATCTTTGGTTTCTTTCATCAGTGTTTTGCAGTTTTCAGCATATAAGTGTTAAATTTGCACCTAAGTATTTCAATTTTTATGAGCAGTTGTAAATGTTATTATTTTACATTTTAAATTCTGGTATCCTTGTGTTCATTGTATATAAAAATACAATTGCTTTCTGCGTGTTTATTTTGTATCTGGTGACCATGCTGAAACTCAGTTCTTAGTTCTAGGACTTTTGTAAATATTTGGGGATTTTCTATATAAACATTCAAGTCATCTGAATATAGAAACACTTTTATTACTTTCTTACCAATCTATATGCTTTTCCCTTTCTTTACTGTACTAGCTACAACTTTGATCACTGTGTTGAATAACAGTGGTAAGAGCAGATATCCTTGCCTTCTCAATCTTAGGGGGAAAGCACTGTCTTTCTCCATTACGTATAATGTTGACTGTACAGGCACACCTTGGGATGTTGTGGGTTCAGATCTAGACCACTGAAATAAAGCAAATCACGTGAATTTTTTGCTTTCCCCGTGTATATAAAAGTTAAATTTACACTACGCTGTAGTCTATTATGTGCAATAGTATTATGTCTTTAAAAATGTATATACCTTAATTTAAACAAACTTTATTGCTAAAAAATGCCAACCATCATCAGCACCTTCAGTGAGTCGTAGTAGTAACATCAAAGGTCACCAATCACAGATCACTATCACAAATATAATAATAATGAAAACGCTTGAAATATTGTGAGAATTGCCAAAATGTGACACAGAGACACGAAGTGAGCAAATACTGTTGGGGAAATGGTGCCCGTAGACTTGCTCAACACAGGGTTGATACAAACATTCAATTTGTAAAAAAAACTACAACATCTGCAAAGTGCAATGAA
Organism: Leucopleurus acutus; assembly: GCF_964270905.1. Lineage (NCBI taxonomy): Eukaryota > Metazoa > Chordata > Mammalia > Artiodactyla > Delphinidae > Leucopleurus > Leucopleurus acutus. Next base: position 16,286,998 of record NC_139154.1, read on the forward strand.
GCAAAGCACAGTGAAACAAGGCATGCCGGTACGCATTCTGTAGATGCTCCTTAACAGGCTGAGCACATTTCTCATTACTCCTATTTAAATGGGAGTTTTTACCAAGAATGTATGTCGAATCTTTAAAAAGCTTTTTCTGCACCAATTGATTATGATTATGTAATTCTTCTTCTCTAGCCTATTAATATGGTGGATTATATTGGCTTTTTTTTTTTTTTTTTTTTTTTTTTTGGCTGTGTTGGGTCTTCGTTGCTGCACGCAGGCTTTCCCTAGTTGCGGCGAGCGGGGGCTACTCTTCAATGAGGTGTGCAGGCTTCTCACTGCGGTGGCTTCTTTGTTGTGCAGCACCGGGTCTAGGCACGCGGGCTTCAGTAGTTGTGGCACGTGGGCTCAGTAGTTGTGGCTTACGGGCTTAGTTGCTCTGCAGCATGTGGGATCTTCCCGGAACAGGGCTCGAACCTGTGTCTCCTGCATTGGCAAGAGGATTCTTAACCACTGCAACACCAGGGAAGCCCTACATTGATTTTTGAATATTAAACCAGCATTGCATCCTGGAATAAACCCCACTTGGTCATGGTGCATAATTCTTTTTACATTGCTAAATTCTATTTCCTAATATTTTGCTAAGGATTTTTGTGTCTACTTTTAAGAGGAATATTGTTCTGTAATTTCCTTTTATTATATTGTCTTTATTTGGCTTTGCAGTCAGGATGCTCCTAGCTTCATAAAATGAATTTGGGAAGTGTTCCATCCTCTTCTATTTTGTAGAAGAGCTGTATATAATTATTGTTAATTCTTTAAATGTTTGGCAGAATTCTCCAATGACACCATTTGGCCTGAAGATTTTTTTAGGGGGTTTTAAATTAATTCAATTTCCTTAATAGTTATAGAGTTATTCAAATTGTCGTACATATGGGCTGAATTATAGTATTTGTTTTAGAAAGCATTGGCCCATTTCATCTAAGTTTTCAGATTTCTGTTTACAGAGTTGTTCCTAGTATTCTTTTATTACCCTTTTGATGTTTTCAGGGTCTGTAGTAATATCCCTTGCTTCATTCCTGATATTAGTAATTTGTTTTTTCTTTGACAATGTTGCTAGATGTCTGTCAATTTTATTGATCTTTTCAAAGAACCAGCTCTTTGTTTTATTGCTATTCTCTATCTTTTTATTCTTCTAGTTCACTGATTCTTTCTTCTTCCCCCTCCATTCTGATGCTGACGCCACCCACTGAGTCTTTTATTTAGGTTATTGTATTTTTCTGTTCTAAAAGTCCATTTGGCTTTCCTTTATATCTTCCATTTCTTTGCCTAGACTTTCTATTTTTTCATGTTTCAAGTGTATCTGTAATTGCTCTTTGAAGCATCTTTTTATGAGGGTTGCTTTAAACTATTTTTCAAGTTATTCTAACATCTCTGTCCTTTCAGTGTTGGGATCTGTTGACTACGTTTTCTCCTTCAGTTTGAAATCTTCCTGATTCTTGGTATGACAAGTGATGTTTCACTGAAACAGGTACATTTTCATGCTATGTTGTGAGACTCTGGACCTTATTTAAATCCTCTGTATTTCTCTGACATGAAAGGAGTCATTACTGACAGGTGGAGGGAGAAGTCCAGGTTCCCTACTTGGTCTGTGTTGACACCCCAGTGATGGGCATGAGTTCCTCCTATTGCTGGGTAGGGGTGAGAATTCTGGCTCCCCATGTAGCCTCCAGTGACATGGTGGCGGATGGAGCACCATTACTGTCGAATGGCAGTGAAAGTTCTGACTTTCCACTGGGCCTCCTCTGACACCACTACAGCAGGAGGTGGGAGGAGGTACTGGGTACAGTTGGATGTCCAGAATCCCCACCTGGTCTCTACTGACACCCCAGGGGGTGGTGTGAATTTCCTTCTGGCATGGATGAAAGTCCCAGCTCCCTGGTTGGCCTTCTCTGGCACCACTGTGGTGGCAGAGTTGGTGCAGCTTGTTATCGCGTGGGCAGAGCAGAAGTCCAGGCTTCCCACCTGGCCTCTGTTGGCATGGGTAAGAGGGAACACAGCTCCTTCCGTGGTGTTTCACTAAAGTAGAGCAGTACTGCCTAAAAGTTTTCTGTCTTGCTGAGTGTCTTCTCCTAGTCCTTTGGCTAAACAAAGCAGACTTCTTTTTTTGCCTTCTTACTGGTGTTTCTGGGTTGTCAGCTTCACCAGTTCCCAGCCTAGAACATATGAGTCAAAAAGAAAACAAGGGAACTCCCCACCGTGCCACCCCTTGGGTCTGGTGGTCCTAGCTGGTCTGCTTTCTTGTCTCCACCTTTCAGAGTCATTTTATGTCTGCTTTATATGTAATGTTTAGACTTTATAGTTGTTCTAAGTGGAAGGAATAAGGAAAAGTACATCTACTCCAGCTTCCCAGAAGTACATGACGTATTTAGATTTGAATTTTAAGTAAGTTCATCTGGCAGAAGTGCGATAACTGATTGATAATATTAGATTTATTTAGCTTCCACAAACATAGAGATAAGGAGAAAGAGAGAAAATCATGCATAAACGTTAATATATAATTACTCTATGTCATAGTTCCATGCTTTAAAAAAGTTCTTAAATATGTACCACCAATTTAATGATAATCTATCACGAATAAGGAAGATTACATGGTACATGTGTGCCAGTTACAGACACTTCAATGTCAGAAAAAATAAAATGAACACGTATGCTTGTGACAATCAAGGGATAACGAATATCTCCAACATACATGGATATATTCGATTAGTAACATATGGAGGAGAGTTCTATAGCCTGCTTTTCTGTTTCCCTAATTTCATTGTATGCAATTTCGATGTCATTAAATATTCTAGAAGTCACAATTTTAATGAGTATTTCCTTAGGGTAAATTTCTAGAGAAAATAATACTGGATGAAAAACATGTAAACCTTTTTTTAAAGCCCTTGATACACATCACCAACTCACTTTCCAGAAAGAGTATATCAATTTTATTCCTTCTCCTGGTATATACGTTTGCTCTTCCTAATGCATTTCTACCAGATCTGAGTATTATCCTTTCAAAAGTCTTTGCTAATTTAATAAAGTAAAAAGTTATCTCACTTTAACTCATCTTTCTTTGATTAGTAATAAGTTAGTTTGTTTACATGTTAATAAGCCATGGATAAGTCTTCTTAAAATTGTCTCATATCATATGCTCATTTATTTATATACTGCGATGTTACTATTTTTCTTATTTATTTATAGAGGCTTTTTATGTATTATGGAAAATGAACCATTGTTAGTCATACTTGCTTAGATATTTCTCTACTGTGTCATTTGAAATATGTACATTTAAAATTTTTTGGATAATCAGTTTAACGCTTTTGCTTTGGGACTTTTTTCCCTATGAGGAATGTTTTTAAAACTATACAAAAGGACATGTCGCTTTTTTCCTTCATCTATGTAATTCTGTGGTTTGTTTTAACTTTAGAGATAAGGAGAGGTGAGAGATGTAGGTCTACCCCAGTGGGATATGAAATAAATATACCAACATAGTTAACTACAGCAAGTGCCACTAGGCTGACCGGAGAAGGACCGATGAAGGTGAACAGACTCTTGTTCCTATCTGCTTAAAATAGCCATTCCCTGGTTTCAGATAATTCCCTTGATCTTCCTTCTTCCAATTGACTTGGCAGACAAGTCCTTGGTTTAACCTCTCTCCCACTTTATTCTCTAATCTGCCAGGAAATTAATGCAAGTCCTGAGCCTCCCTAAACACAGCTTTTTCCAGGCATCCTTTTTCATCTTTGATTCTAAAACCGAAATAATAAGTAAAAGCAAACTTTGCTATTCTGTTGGCATATGTGCCTTCAAGGAATATTTGTTTAAGGGAAAAAAATCTCTTTGAGTGGGTCTATATTGTCATAACTACCCCTCCCAGAAAAAACTAACCACTTCATCCTCCATCTAAGGGTTTCTATCTACCCAGTTTCTGGGCCTCATTTACGTCCAGCATCTGGATGTCAGGTGTTGGATGCCCACATCTGTCATCAAGGCCTAGAACACAGCAATGCAAAGTTCTCTCAGCTGGAGTTGTCCAGAGAGCTCACCATCGGTTTGCTCTTCTCAGTCACAAATGGACCTGCGTGGGACCTATCACATCTGCCAGTTTCCCAGGGCTTCATTTTCGGACATTCGTCCTTCACTACGCAGATTTCACTGCCACATTTTGCCCAGAATTATCTGCCCAGTCTGTTAGCTAGCTCTAATCCTCTCCTGGGCGTTCCCAAAGGGCAATGCCATCATCTGGGTCGTGACAAGCCCGTCTCATTTCTTTGTACTGATGTATCCTTCATCTGGGTCGTGACAAGCCCGTCTCATTTCTTTGTACTGATGTATCCTTCATCTGGGTCGTGACAAGCCCGTCTCATTTCTTTGTACTGATGTATCCTTGCACATAATTGAAAATTAAAAAGAAACTAACCTGGCAGTTGTTTGCTTTACAGAAAACATTTCCAAAATTAACCATTTATTACGCCTGTGACAAAAATAATTCATCTGCTTTGTAGGGATACTGTCTGGAAATAAACTTCCACAAGGTCATTTGAGTTTTTGTGTACGAGCTTAGGAGACGGAAAATTATCCAAATCGTGGGATACCAAAGAACGCAACACAAGCTGACAGCCTGGGTGAATGCATTTCAAAGAGGCTTGGGGAGGCTAGTGGAGACTGGACCAGAGAACCTGCCAGTGATCAGGAGACCAGGGTCCCCGTACCACCTCTATCAGGACTGAACCTGAGATAACAGCACACTTCTGAGCTTTGCTCAAAAGGGAAATCCAATTTTCATCCCCAGCTGGACCCCACTACTTTTGCTGACCTGCATACAATGGTACTGATACCCAAACGCTTTTCATTTAATCACTGAAAATTATCTCTAAAACAACTCTGAAAGTCTCAGGAAATTATCCTGAGGACATTAAGCAAATGGAGAAACATCTATTCAAAAAAATCTAAACTTAAATATCATTTGAACCTCATCTCCCTCCCCCCACCCCTCTCAATAGCTCAGTGTGATGGGAGCTATACTGTGGGCAAGTGCAGTCAAGAGGATGGGGCTCCCCCTCCCACCACCTCCTAGTCTAGGGCTACGGCTTCATGCAGGCCACTGGCATCTCTCATTCCCTCCACCCCTTCACTCCCAGCTCCATATTACAGAAGCTTTATTCAAGGCAGATACAGCCTAGGGGACTGCAGCTCCCTTCCCCATCCAGTCCCCATTCATAGGGCAGAAGCTCTACTCCAGACACAACAAGTCAAGAATCCTGAATCCTAAAGAAGATGTGGCACATATATACAATGGAATATTACTCAGCCATAAAAAGAAACGAAATTGAGCTATTTGTAATGAGGTGGATAGACCTAGAGTCTGTCATACAGAGTGAAGTAAGTCAGAAAGAAAAAGAAAAAGACAAAAAAGACAAAAGTATGCTAACACATATATATGGAATTTAAGAAAAAAAATGTCATGAAGAACCTAGGGGTAAGGCAGGAATAAAGACGCAGACCTACTAGAGAACGGACTTGAGGTTATGGGGAGGGGGAAGGGTGAGCTGTGACAGGGCGAGAGTCATGGACATATACACACTAACAAACGTAGTAAGGTAGATAGCTAGTGGGAAGCAGCCGCATGGCACAGGGATATTGGATCGGCGCTTTGTGACAGCCTGGAGGGGTGGGATAGGGAGGGTGGGAGGGAGGGAGACGCAAGAGGGAAGACATATGGGAACATATGTATATGTATAACTGATTCACTTTGTTATAAAGCAGAAACTAACACACTATTGTAAAGCAATTATACTCCAATAAAGATGTTAAAAAAAAAAAAAAAAAAAGAATCCTGAATCCTGAGCATCCATGACTCAGCTTGCTTCTAGGATGGAGGTCTCATGCCAGGGAGGATAAGCTAGGAGAACCAGGAGCTACCATCCCTGTCCAGAGTCCTGCTTTCAGGGATGTCACATCAGGGGAAGCAAGTCAATGTCTCACCCCCAGCTCTGAATATTACACAGGCTCTTCTCAGGAAGAGGCAGGCCATAAGAACAGAGATCGCTGCAGCTTTCTGTAGGAAACCAGCTGTTTTTGGAAAAAAGCATGCAGAAGATCGTGCCTGTGAGTGTTTTTACAAACCGTGGAGACCTTAATGGTGAGCAGCTAAGAGTTGCTGGTAGCTCTATAATTCTTTTAGCAACAAGCTTGATGTTTATTAAATTTTAGTAAATCTGAATGGATTAAATATCCAATAAAAAGGCAGAGATTGCCATATAAGATTTAAAAAACAAGATTCAACAATATTCTTTCAGGACTTCCCTGGTGATGCAGTGGTTAAGAATCCACCTGCCAATGCAGGGGACACGCGTTTGAGCCTCGGTCCGGGAAGAACCCACGTGCTGCGGAGCAACTAAGCTCATGTGCCACACTACTGAGCCTGCACTCTAGAGCCCGCGAGCCACAACTACTGAAGCCCGCATGCCACAACTGCTGAAGCCCATGCACCTAGAGCCCGTGCTCCGCAATAAGAGAAGCCACCGCAATGAGAAGCCCGTGCACCACAACGAAGAGTAGCCCCCGCTCACTGCAACTAGGGAAGCCCACATGCAGCAACGAAAACCCAAGGCAGCCAAATAAATAAATAAATAAATTTATTTATTTAAAAGAAAATAATATTCTCTCTATAAGAGATACACTTTAGATTCAAAAATACAAATAAGTTCAAAGTAAAATGAGGTAAAAAGATATATCCTGCAAACAGCAACCATAAGAGCTGGAGTGGATAAACTAATATCAGAAAATAGATTTTAAAAATGTTATCAGATATAAAGAGGAACATTTTATAATTGTCCTTTAGGTACCAATATCTAGATTGGAAAGGAAGAAGTAAAGCTATATCTATTTGAAGATGCCATGATTTTGTATATAGAAAATCCTAAGGAATCAACTAAAAATCTGTTAGTACTAATAAACAAGTTTAGCATGATACAAGGATACAAGATCAATATTCAAAAATTGTTGCTGAATACAGGATCAATATACAAAAATTAATTATATTTCTATACACTAGCAATAAATAATCCAAAAATAAAATTAAGAGAACAATTTCATTTATAATAGCACCAAAATCAATAAAATACTTAGGAAAAAATTTATCAAAATAAGCTTAAGACTTGTATGCTAAAAACTGTAAAATACTGTTAAAAGAAATTGAAGATATAAACAAATGGGAAGACATACCATGTTTATTACTTGGAAGGTTTAATATCATTAAGATGGCAATATTCCCCAGATTGATATACACATTCAATTAAATGCCCATCAAAATTCAAGCTTTTTTTCAGAAATTGACACGTTTTCCTAAAATTCACATGGAAATAGAAGGGACCCAGAGTAGCCAAAACAATCTCAAAAAAGAATAGTAATGTTATAGGACTCACACTTCCCAATTTGAATACTTACCACATAGCTACAGTAATTAGGTGTGGTACTGACATAGAATGGACATATAGATCAATGGAAAAAATTGAAAGTCCAGAAATAAATTCTTACATTTGTGGTCCATCGGTTTTTCAATAAGGTGCCAAGACAAATCAATGGTGAAAGAATAGGGTTTTTTTTCAACAAACAGTACTGGGACAATGGGATCTCCACATGCAAAAGAATGAAATTGTAGTCCTTTCTTACACTATACACAAAAAGTAACTGAAAATGAATCATAAACCTAAATCTAGGAGCTAAAAACTATAACACTCTTAGAAGAAAGCATAGGAGTAAATCTTCATGACCTTGCTTTAGTCAGTGATTTCTTAGATACGATACCAAAAGCAAAAGCAACAAAGGAGAAACAAGAGTATCTGGACTTCATCAAAATTAAAAACTTTTGTGCTTCAAAGGGCATTATCAATAAAGTGAAAAGACAACTCAAAAAATGGGAGAAAATATTTTCAGAACATATATCTGATAAGGGAATTGTAGCCAGAGTATATAAAGAACTCTTGCAACCCATTAGTAAAAGATGAATAACTAAAAAAAGAAAGACGAATAACTCAATATTTTAAATGGGTAAAGAACGGAATAGACATTTCTTCAAAGAAGATATACAAATGGGGACTTCCCTAGTGGCGCAATGGTTAAGAATCCGCCTGCCAATGCAGGGGAAACGGGTTCAAGCCCTGGTCTGGGAAGATCCCACATGCCGTGGAGCAACTAAGCCCGTGCACCACAACCACTGAGCCTGCCCTCTAGAGCCTGCGAGCCACAACTACTGAGCCTGCATGCCACAACTACTGAAGTCTGCGTGCCTAGAGCCCATGCTCCACAACAAGAGAAGCCACCACAGCGAGAAGCCCATGCACCACAACGAAGAGTAGCCCCTGCTCACCACAACTAGAGAAATCCTGAGAACAGCAACAAAGACCCAATGCAGCCAAAAATAAAAAATAAAATTAAATCTTTGAAAAAAAAGAAGATATACAAATGGCCAGTAATCACATAAAAAGATGCTCAATATCATTAGTCATTAGAGAAATACAAATCAAAACCCCAAGCAGATAGCACTTCATACTCACTAGATGGTTACAATAAAAAAGACAATAACAAGTGTTGGCGAGGATGTGGAGAAACTGGAACACTTATACACTGCTGGTGGGAATGTATGATGCTACAGCCACTTTGGAAAACTTTTTGGCAGTTCCTCAAAATATCAAACGTACAGTTACCATAGGACCCAGCATTTCCACTCCTAGGTAAAGGCATTAAAACATACATCCTCACAAAAACTTGTGTGTGTATGACTGTTAATAGGAGCATTACTCACAATAACCAAAAGGTGAAAGCAACCCGATGTCCATCAATTGATGAATGGATAAATAAAATGTGGTATAGCCACACAAAGGAATAGTATTTGGACTATAAAAAGGAATGAATTCTGATACATACTACAGCATGCATGAATCTGGAAAACATTATGCTAAATGATGTCAGTGACAAAGACAACATACTGTGTGATTTTATTGATATGAAATGGCCAGAAAAGGCAAATTTATAAAGACAGATAGTAGATGAGTCCTCGCCTAGGGTTGGGGGTAGGGGTAATTGGAAGTGACTCCTAATGACTATAGGGTTTCTTTTAGGGATTGACAAAAATTTTGTAAAATTAGACTGTGGTGATAGATGCACAACTCTGTGAATATACAAAAAAAGCATTGAATTGTATACTTTGAATGGGCAAATTTATGGTATTTGAATTCTACCACAATTCAATACAGTACCATATTGAAAAATCAATATCAAAAAAGCTGTTTTAAAAAACAGTTGGGGCAGTTAATTTTACTGCTTCATGGGCTCTTGAATTTTCAATCCTACACAATCAGAAATATGCTGCTACTCACAAAGCACTGTCTGCATTTCATGAGAGCTGTGTGGACATCCAAGAGGCAGTCTGTGCAGGCAAGTGGTGAATGCATCACGTGCGTAAAGCTTCTACAGAGGTGAGTGCAGAATAGTAACTAAAATGTCCCCAGACATTCATTTTGAAGATAAGATAGAAGACTTCTGAAATGTAAGACAAAACCCACTCCATGCGGACAGTATTCTAAATTTAGCTGTAGTATTAGCCAGCTTGTCAGGCAAAAGCTCCTGGGCTGGCACCTTTGGTTTTCACTGCACTTCTCTCTAGACAGACGGGTTTGGACTCATAACTATGAGTTTCCTTTTACTAGTACATTATTCATAAGGTTTAAGTAGCACCTTCTGACACAGTTTTCCCCCAGACGCTGAGAACTTCCTTCAAGTTCTATTATAATTTGAATCTATAAGTTCCTCCTCCTAAGTGAACCGCTGAAATGACAAGTCCCAGTGAGATCGTTCTTCATCCTCCCTGTCCTGCAGGTGTACCTGTGTCTTTAGATAATCGTCAGCCAAGATAACGGGAAAGTGGAAGATTCAAAGCTGGCACAAATTAAGAGTCCGCAAGAACAACTTGCAGCATGACTGTCAAGAGGGAGAATCTTGGCCCCATGAGTCTTTGGTCCACTGACTTTCTCTTGGGGGCAAGGAAGAGAGAAGGTGAAGAAGATTCTGGTTATTATTGGGTTGTTACGTGTAAGTGCATTTGGGATAAAGAAAGGAGATGAGAATTTCCAGAGCACCTGCTCCAAGTGCTTGGTGCACCCACATGGGTTACAGAAGTTAATCCACAAAATAATCTTCGAGAGAGGTATCAGCAAACCCAGATTTCTACAAGGAGAAACCAAATCCCAGCAAAGGGAAATCATTTGCTTGAGGCCAGGTTGGAACTCGATCCTTACCTCATCCCACTCAAGCCCTCTGCTGGGGTGATTCTGTGGTCACATGGGCCAGTGGCCACTGACCAGGGTGATGGGGATTGGGTTTGGGTCAACCCTAAGGCTATCATCTTTGAGGGGAAGCAAATATTGGAGACTTTGTTGACTCCAAAATCTCTGGCTGAAAAAGAGAGAAAACAGATGCAGTCTATTCATTATAGGTACACTAAATATTTATCAGCAGGTAAAGTCTTTCTGGAATCATTTAAAATATTCATTTATTCAAATTATCAAATAATTGTCTTTCTCTTTAAACGAATATTGGGAATTTTGTATACCTATAAGGAGAGGTAAATAGATGCCCTCCACTGTCAGCCAGCAAGCGACTAAAGCATGCCATTATGAAAAAGAAAGAGCAAAATTTGGATGTTATCCAAAGTAAGAATGTTCGACTTTTTGCCCAAAGTAGAAAGGCAACACAGACTTTTAAAGTAACAGTAAATGAAGCTCCCAAAGCTGGAATACTAGAAACAACCTCCAGTAATTGGCTAACCCTGCAGCTGTGTGTCACGGTGGGTGCAAGCCTGGGGCCCAGGGCTGGGTTTTTTGCTCTCTGTTCTCATTGAAAGGTGGGAACGTGATCAAAGGATGCAGAGAAACTGAGATTCAGTGCCTTGCGTTTTATATCAGCCGTCTGGTCCCGTAGAAAAGCATTTTGATGTATTTTTTAAAAGAAGCCAAATTTCTACTCCTCACAACAAGATCTGAAAATAGGGCACATGCTAACATATTCAACTATTTCACTTTCAGATCAAAGTTCACCCATCCCAGGTCATCTTTAAGATGTGGAGGCAGGCCATCTGCCTGCAGAAACATCAACAGCGGGACCCATCCACACTGTGCCAGCATTTCCTAAACTGCCTTCTGCACACCTCTCGAAAAACAACGATATTCTCAGGACCGTGGGTCAGTAAACACTGAAAAAAGTTTGCTGGGGGGAATGCAGTGATGAACCCGGATGAATGCATCCTAGGAAAAGCCAGCATGGAGGCTGGCAGATTTCAACAGCAAGTACAAGAAACATTAGCCCCAAACCAGTTTTCAGGAAACAGACCTCACCAGTGGGGGCTCAGTCAACCAGCGGAAGGCCAAACAGCAGTTCGGGAGGATGACTCCAGGCCCAGAATAGGGGGCGGAAATCTGAGATGGCAACGTGTTCAGTTCTTCTGCAACGCTAATGCCAGTCGGAGGCTGAAACATAACGTGCAGAAGGATCTTAGGAGAAAATTCAGGCTTGGGGGGAAGATCACTGTGATACACTGGTCAGGGCCATCAGGGAAAATGCTTGCTCAGTGCACCCAAAAATTGCAAAAAATTCTAGTATTTGCAGAGACCTGGGTGGACTTAGAGATTGTCATACAGAGGGAAGTTAAGTCAGAAAGAGAAAAACAAATATCGTATAATATCGCTTATATGGGGAATCTAGAAAAATGGTACAGATGAACTTATTTGCAAAGCAGAAATAGTCACAGATGTAGAGAACAAACTTACGGTTACCAAGGGGGGAAGGGTGGGAGGGACGAATTGGGAGATTGGGATTGACATATATACACTACTATGTATGTATAAAATAGATAACTAACGAGAACCTACTCTATAGTACAGTAGGTTCTACTCAGTGATCTGCGGTGACCTAAAGGGGAAGAAAATCTTAAAAAGAGAGGATATATGTATACGTATAACTGATTCACTTTGCTGTACAGCAGAAACTAACACAACATTGTAAAGCAACTATACTCCAATAAAAATTAATAATAAAAAATTTAAAAGTAGAGTAATACATGCACGTGGTTTAAAAATTGGTATTAAAAAGAAGGACCTTCTCCTTCTCCACCCCTACCCACACCCTGTAAATAACTGCTGGTGACAAGCTCTTACATACCCTTTCAGATGCTGTGTGTGCACACGCACTTGTATATATCCATCCATCCTTTTCTTTACACAGATCAGATCATGCAGTACCTACCAATCTGTACCTTGCTTTTTTTACCTGATAACATGTCTCTGAGTTCTTTGTATATCATATTACCATCCCACCTCCTTCTTCATTCTTTGTAACAATCACATAGTATTCCATTATATGGATTAACTACTTTTTGTTTAACCAATCTCCCCTGTTAGATGCTGAAGTATTTACAGTATGTTTCTATGATAAGCAATACTATCCTTAAATATTCATTTCTGCTCTTCTACATAAGGTACAGTCTATCTTTAAGTACATTTCCGGAAGAGAAGTTTCTGGTACAAAGGGAGTGGGCATGAACAATTTTTTTTTTTCCCTGCGGTACGCGGGCCTCTCACTGTTGTGGCCTCTCCCGTTGCAGAGCACAGGCTTCGGATGCGCAGGCTCAGTGGCCATGGCTCACGGGCAAGCCACTCCTCGGCATGTGGGATCTTCCCAGACCGGGGCACGAACCCACGTCCCCTGCATCGGCAGGCGGACTCTCAACCACTGCGCCACCAGGGAAGCCCTGGCATGAACAATTTTGATAAACATTGAGAATGACGAGGCTACTGAAATAACAATAATAATGGCTATTAAATTCAAACAGAAAATATTATTTATCCCTAAACACAAAATAGCACTTAGGACAACCACAGGGAACAGGAAAGTGTTCATTTCACTCCCGGCCCCCAGAACCACTATTTGCTGGTCCCCTCCTCACAAGTGCTTCGCCTCACCAGGTCCAGCATGGGCCCGTCCACACTTGCTAACAGAGAATCTCGGCTCTTCTCTGAAAGCCCCTGCAATCTCTTCTGGTGTGATGGCTACACCTGGCATTAGACCATCTAGGTTTTGACCCTAGAGAGATCCACCTGCCACAGCTAGAATAGGGTTCAGCAACCATTTTTTGTAAGGACCAGTTACTCAGTATTTTTCGCTTTGCTGGCCATATGGTTTCTGTTGCAACTACTCAGCTCTGCCATAGTAAGAAAGCAGCTGAACGAATGGGCTTAGCTGTGATCCCGCAAAACTTTATCTCTAAAAACAGGCAGTGAGCCAGATGTGGGCACCAGTTTAGAGAATTGGAAGATGATTATTGGCTATCTGCCGATGAGACAGTTTTGCCATGGCAAGCTGGGGGGTCCTTAAGAAACAACTAGCCCTACAGTCGAATGACTTATGCAAAGAAACCTTAAGAGCAGTTATTCTAAATCACTGTTTTTATAACAAGTCTCTAAATCCAACTCCATGCCCAAAGCGTCACAAAGGAGCACCAACCCTGAGTACCCTTAGCAAATACAAGGCCGATGTCGAACTAGTTTGGGAAACACTGCATACTATATTCACCTCCCCAAGAGAGTCCTACTACACATGGGACAGCAAATTAATGGTTTTGAGAAGTACTGCAGTAAAGAAACCTGCTTACTGAGTTTTCCTAAGTTACTTGGGCATCAAATCCATTTTTTGCAGAGGATAGCATTCTGGGACACACATTTTACAAATGCCTGGTTGGATGATGACCAAGATCACGTTCATCTCAATCCTTTATGTATAGCCAGTAGGGCTCCAAAGGGCTGCCTTGAACAAGCCCTTGCATTTCCAGCAGGTGAGGCAGAGATCTTCAACCTGTTTAGAAGTGGCTCCAAGTTGTGAATGATCTACATCATTTCCTCAGAAGGACCAGCAGTGGGTAATTCCCCCAGCCTTTCTTGTGAGCAGAGGGAGGACACCAGAGCAGAAGGCTTCCACAGGCTGGGGTATGTCTGAGAGTTTGGACACTAAATGAATGTGACTCAAGTTGAAAGTTTTAATAGCAAAAGGTTCATGGGCCTCTTGACCGATTCAAGACCACAGCAGGATGCTGTTAAGGATAAGGCAGGCCAGAGTTGATGTGTGACCTCACTCCTCTAACTGATAGGACAACACCAAGCTCCAGCTAAAGAGGGAAGGGGCTCCTGCGGGGGTAGGAGGCATTCTTCTCAAAGAAACAAAAATGCAGGGATCCATGAGCAGAGAAACTTTCTGACACTGGTCAGAATTGAGATACAAAGCTTTTATGTAAGTCTTTCCATCTTTTGCCTCATTGGAGAAAAGATGTAGAGTTACCATTTCATCATTTATTCAATCAACAGTTTTTATGGAGAATCTTCTATGTGCCAGGTACTTCCTAGAGCTGAGGATACAGCAGTGAACAACCGAAGTTTCTGCCCTTAAGAAGCTTACATTCCACAGGAGGGAGAAAGACAGTATCCATGGAAACAAAAAAATAAGGAGTAAGGGCCTGGGATAGTCTCCTGGCTTAAGTCATTGCTGTTATGAAGGCTCTTTCAGTCCATCTGTTCTTTTCTAGTGGGGAATCTATCACCTCCCCGGCAGCCTGCTCTTCAGCTCAATACAACAGAATTAGATATGGATTTATTTTTATTCACTCTCTTCAGGTTGTGCTTCTGACTCAGAATCTGTGTCTTTCATCAATTCTGGAACACTTTTAAGCAATATTTCTTTTATTATTTCCTCCCCTCACTTCTCTGTATTGACTACTTCTGGTGTACCACTCAAACATTAGTGTAAATTTCTCACTTGTTCCTACATGTTTCCTAATCCCGCTTATGTATTTTCCATGTCTTTGTCTCCATGTGATGTATTAGGTATAATATCTTCAGGCAGAACTTCTCATTTACTAATTTTCTCTTTAGTTGTATCTAATCAATTTAACTGATCTTTTGAGTTTCTATTTGCTAATTTTTAGTGTTCTTGGTCATTTCTGCTAACCTCTTATGCCTCAGTCATTGTTTTCATACCTTCTTTTGTTTATTTAGATATTTCATTTTCCACACCTGGTAACATCTGCAGTCTTTGCAGGTCTGACACTATTGTTTATCACTTTGGCCAGCCAGTTCATTATGGCTTATTTCCTCATGTGCTACATGAGTTTAGATTGTGGGTCCATGTTCCTTTGAACATTAGCTCTGGAAATCTAAGTTTAATGTGTTTTCTCCAGAGAAGATTTCAGATTGGTTTCCAGGGCCTGGGGGGTATTCTCAATTTAAGATGACCCTAAAGCAAATCAGGATTACAGTTATGGGAACTCTATCCCTGGACTCCATTTGGGTTTTCTGGCCCCTCCATCATATTCAAGGTCAAGACAGGAAATGTCCTTATCATTCCCACCTTTTATCCTGGTTTTACTTTTCATTGACAATGTCACCCTACTGGGTCCCAGCTTTATTCACAATTCTCAACCCAACTCCTGATCTTGTGTCAGCCCTGGGTTTTGTATCCCATCCCCCAAGCACAGAGCCTGGGAAAACTGGGATTAGCAGACGCCCCCAGGACACTGTCAGTTTCCATTTACACTATTTCCCTGGAGAGAAGGTTCCTTACCACTTCCTCTCACTTTATCTGTCAGTTTAGTGAAGCTTTTTTTTTTTTAAAAAAAAAAGAGAGATGCTTTTTACATTTCATCCAGCATCACTAGATGCTCACTATTTCCTGGAAGGGCTACTTGAAGTTTCTCTTCTTTTTTTCTTAAACATTTTTATTGGAGTATAATTGCTTTACAATGGTGTGTTAGTTTCTGCTGTATAACAAAGTGAATCAGCTATACGTATACATATATCCCCATATCCCCTCCCTCTTGCGTCTCCCGCCCTCCCTCCCTATCCCACCCCTCTAGGTGGTCACAAAGCACCGAGCTGATCTCCCTGTGCCATGCGGCTGCTTCCCACTAGCTACTTTACACTTGGTAGTGTATATATGTCAATGCTACTCTCTCACTTCGTAGTCCCAGCTTACCCTTCCCCCTCCCTGTTTCTTATCTACTCTGCACCCAAACAGAATTTGTTTTCAAAAGAGAACACACAACCTATAAAGAAGGGTTCACAAGGTCTGAGTATTAGCTCTTATTTGGCCACCCGCTAGGGTGGGACTGGCTGGCTGGCTGCCTGTTTATATAAACAGTGTTGTATTGAAGCCAGCCGTGCTCATTTATTGGTGGATTATCTGCAACTACTCTTGATCTACAACAGCAGAGCTGAGTAGTTGTGACAGAGACCACATGGCCTTCAAAGTCTAAAATATTAACCATCTGGCCCTTTGCAGAAAAGTCTACCAACCCTTGAACTCGAAAGTGCCTGGAAAGAAAACACTTCCTCTGTCGTATATTTATTTTCCCAACCTGTGAAACAGGCATGTCGGTCATTTCTGCTGCTCTCCTCTCCCTTAGCCATGAAGGATAAGCACGGAGAAGGTTATTGGTAAACATTTTTGAGAATCCAAGTTGAAATTCTTTATAAAAACCTAGGTCCTTTATTGTTTTGTTTAAAGCAGAAGCTCACGAAAGACTCGTGAGTTTCAGAAAGCATGAGGATTATTTTAAATTTTGACATAAGAGATGGGTGACATTCAGAATGAGCTTTGGTTTGAAATTTTGAGAATTAATCCAAAAAGAGCTCCTGTGTGGCTAGCCTCCTGATTTTCCCACAGTCAACCTTGGAGTGCCTGGGAGTGCTTGGAGCAAACTCCAGATCAAGGGCAGGGAAGACATGCTCAAGAAGGATTACTGCAGCAGAGGGAAGCAGCAATCTCCCCAGACAGGCATCACACAAGACAGGAGCAAAGTCATTGCCACCAGTGGGTAAGACACCAACAGGCATCCCTCCCGTCCCGTCTTCACTGTCCCAGTGGCCAGTCTAATCCCAGTGGGCCTTTCTGGCCTCTAATGTTTTAGCAAAGGAATGTGCAGCATCAGTGACAGCAGAGGGTCTGACCTTTGTCAAGGAGAGATAACATTGTAACCTTTACTGTCTGTCATGACCCAAGTGCTGTGGGGAGTTACGTGTAGGAAAAGGAAATCCCATGTGTTTGTGAGCTGCATCGACTTAGTGGTTATGATCAAAGAGTTAAGTTCTGTCTGTTTTCAGCTAGATCTACAGCATTTGAACAAAGAGCAACCAAACAAAAACCCATTTGCACGGATCCTGTAGAAGTGTGATTTCTTATTAGACCAACAGAAAAATAGACAGAAGTCATAGATCTCTCTAGAAACATCTAAAAAGCCAGCACGTGAATCCCCGCAAAAGCGTGGGCTGGGGCTTTCCTGGTGGCGCAGTGGTTGAGAGTCCGCCTGCCGATGCAGGGGACAAGGGTTCGTGCCCCGGTCCGGGAAGATCCCACATGCCGCGGGGCGGCTGGGCCCGTGAGCCATGGCCGCTGTGCCTGCGTGTCCGGAGCCTGTGCTCCGCAACGGGAGAGGCCACAGCAGTGAGAGGCCCGCGTACCGCAAAAAAAAAAAAAAAAAAAAAAAAAAAGCGTGGGCTGATGCTAGTGATCCCAGAGCCGCTAAGGAGGCCGGTGCAGCTGGCAGCGAGATGCAGAGATGCCCAGCTCCCTGGAGAGTGGAGGGTAAGCAGAAGCCAGCTGAGGGCTAACCTTGAGAAGTTCCTAAGCAGCCAGTTTTACCCTCTGTGTATTGGACAGCTATGTGGTCTTGGAGAGGCAGGCACAGCAAGACAGCCACGCCCAGGGCAGGAGTATCCCTCTGCCACAAACAACCAAACCCACCCGATGGATAGGTTTTTCTTTCGTTTACTTAACTGTCACCTATTGAGAGCCTCCGGGGGTTCTGTACTGTAGGAGACAGTGGGGGGGGGGGGGTCACTGCAGGCACAGCCTGGGGGGTCCCTGCTTTCAGAGGGGGTGCAGGTGCCTGTCATGGGAGCACCAAGGGGGGCACTAAGCTGAGAGTTTCCGAATGACTCCGGCCTTCCCGTCTCAGTGTAATTATCACTATATACAATTCGTATTTTAATTCACATTTTTCTTATTTATCTTTTTTCTGTTTCCTCCAAGAGTATCAGCTCGACGAGGCAGGGATTTTCGTCTGTCTTGCTCACTGCTGTACCCCAGCACCAAGAACAGGGCTTGGCACGTGAATGGACCCAAAAAATGCTTTTAGAGGCTTGTCATTCATTCCAACTTGTCTGTGCCACCGTCTTCAACTCATCAGCATGCCGCACGGTGAGACCAGATGCCACCACCAGCACTGGGGGCCCCTGGGGCTCAGCCTGAACTCCTAGGTGCAGAGGCCCCCCCGGCCCGCTGGAAAGCTCCCCGGCAGCCCATGAACCACAGCACAGGGGTCCTTGGCAGATTGGAGGGAGAAGCTATACACGGTAGAGCCTCCCCCTGAAACTGACAGAGTCCGGCTCCTGGCCGCACCTGACCACCGCTGCCCCACCTGCTCCCTCCCTCCCAGAGGGTTCCCCTGCCTTGGCAGGAAGCACCCCAGCTCTTTCTGCCCCAGCCCGAAGGCCCAGCACCTCAGCTCCCCTCGGAGGTGGCCCCTTTCCATCACAGAAGATGTGTCCCACCCTTAGGACTTTGTGAGAGACATCTGTAAAAGCGCCCCGAGGTCCCATTGAGGGAAGAGGAACGGATACAAGGGTGAGTGCAGTCTCCTTGAAAGCAGAGGCACTTCTGAGGGCCAGAGGACCCCCAGAAACCGTTCTGCTGTTTCTTCCCTGCATGTCCTCAAGCCAGCCACTCACCCACTCTGTGCCCTCATCTCATCTTTCGTAGAGGAGAAGAACATCTTTCACAGGCCTCATTTAGGTACCATGCAGGTGGAGTTTACTCTCTGCATTTTACCAATGAGGAATCCGAGGCTCAGAGAGGTCAGACAACCTGCCCTACATCACACAGCACCAGGATCAGGGACAATTCTGCCTGGCCCCTGTGTGGCCACCAGGGCTGGCAGAGCTGGGCCCACTGCAGGATGCAATACCACCTGGGCTGCTAAAAATAAAAAACAGGCTTCCCTTTGGAGGGATAGGAGTGAGGTGGGAGGAAAGGGGGTCCCAGAGAAGAGAAGTAGGAAACACAGCCAGAAACCACACCATCACCTACCCACCCGGACCACACACACACCTGCTGGGTCGGTGACTCCTGGGGCCCCGCCCCTCCCCTGCATCTCACACGTCAAAGGTGTAAAGAGCAGGGTTGTCATAGTCTCGTGGCTTGTGGTGACCCGGTTTTCAAAGTTACGTTCTTCTTTCCCCAAAACTGTATTAATAAAGAGAGTACAAGTGTGTTGTGACTCACAGAAACCTGAAATCATGCTCTCTGGGGGCCTTGCCGTGAAAAGAGTCAAGGAAAATATTCTAAAAGGAGACATGTTCAACTGGTTCATTTATGCATGGAGAGCATTCTCTGTCCCCAGGAAATTGAGCTCACCTCCCAAGTCAGTCTAAGTGTCCTTGTGGGAAGCAGAGCTTTTCCTACTTCTCTTGTCACCGGGGTGCAGACACGACCCCAGCTGGGAGGCCACTGTCAGGCACTCAGGCCAAACCGCAGGCTGGGGGCCATACCTGGGCTTAGAGCCGTGATTACACCATGTATGAAATAATGAAGGCAGTTTTCTTCCCGGGAAAGAGCTAATGCAGGACAAGGGGACGAGACCGGCAAAGAACGCAGGAGAGACCTCAGCGTCTCCCAGCTCACAGCTCTGGGACCCAAAGCACCTGTTTCATAAAAGGCAGATTCCTGGGTCCCACCCCCAGGGAGGCTGATGCAGGGGGTCCAGGGTGGGGCTGGAGACACTCGTGCAAAGAATAAAATCAATAATTCCGTAACACCAGGAACTCAGCACCGCGGCGTTCACCGTCAGCCGTGACCTGCTCACAACTATAACTTACTAGCATTTTTATTATTACTTTAACACCCCTCCCCCATGCTGACCTGGGAGATCCACAGAGTCGCTTTCAGAAATGTTCGTCTGGGCCTCCCTTCACTTCCTAAGGAGGATGGTAATGGACTTGCTTAAGGTCACGGTCCTGGAGTGCAGGGGACGGTCTCTTGGGGTCTCTCACTCCCCTTTGTTGCTCACTCTGCCTCCCAGAGGTGTGATCATTCCCCTCCTGCTGCCTGTTGCACCCTCCAGCGACAGCCCAGCCCCGCCTGGGGGGAGACCAGGGTTGGGGGGGGGGCGGGGGAGGTGCATTTTGCAACAAGCATGAAACCAACCACAGAACCAGACGACTTCTCGTCTTGCCAATGCCTACCAGCCTGGAGCCCACAAATGTCGTGCCCACTCCCCTGCTGAGGGGCAGCCCCTCCCCCCGCCACCCCGAAGCTTTCTGTGGCTTCCACCGCCTCCTGCTAGCCTTCAGAGCCCACAGGTGGCCTCGGGGGGTCTCCCCCTGCTGCCCTCTTTCCCAAGGCGCGCCCTGCCCACCTGCTCATGTGGGCATCCCCTGCCCCTTTTGCTCTGGGGGAGTTTGGTTTTTCTCCCAGCCTCAAAGCCTCACTCACCCAGATGCACAGTGCTCCAAGCCTCAGGATGCCCACCCAGTGTGGTCAGAGCACAGATGGGGCCCTGGGGACCGCTGGTGCCCCCGGGGTGGATGCCAGCACCACTGGGTCACCCCATGCCCCGTCCTCAGCCTCAAATGCTGGTGAGAGAAAGGGACTGCATGACCTTCTTCAGGGACATTTCAGAACCTGGGAGGCTGAGTTGTTTTCCCAGTGGGTCTGTCTCCTGTATGTAAATGCGACCTGCTGGACAGATGCAGACAACGCATTTCAGTGGATTCGGGATTCAAAGCCCCTCTGGTCCCAGCCAGGTGGACGCCCCTTCCCCCCCTCCCACTGCAGCAGCCAGGGCCACTCCAGGGCTGAGCAGAGGAGCTCAGAGCTTCCTCCAGCCCCGCTCGCCAGCTCTGGAGAGAGGCAGTGGGGCCAGTGGTCGAGGGGGCACCTGGGTCAAACCCTGGCCCCCTACTCACCCTCCAGGTACCCTAAGGAGACATGAGGACAATTCTACGACCTCTGTCAGAGTGGAGAGGCATAAGTAAATAAGACTGAGAGAAGCTTGTAAGAACAGACTCAATAAATGTCCGGCAATGCGGGGCTCCTGGCATCCTGGGACCCGCACCTGCAATGCTGTTCCCCCAGAGCCGAGTGTGAACCCAGGCCCAGGTCCCGAGCTGCAGCCAGACCTCCTAATTCTGCTGCCACTGGATTCCCTGGCCTCAAACTGGGGTTCCCACCCCCCATCACCATCTGAGGGCCCTCCCACTGGCCACCAACAGGACCCTGGGAGAAGTCCACCTCCAGGGGACCTGATGGGGACAGAACAGTTTCACGACAAGAGGTCCCCAAGCTTTGTCACTCTCCACAGAGACTTGAGGCAGCCGGGGTGGGGGGAGACGGTGACTGGGTGTGTACCTGAGAAACAGCACATCTGCTTAGAGTACCCACAGGACTTAATGGCAAGCAATTTAGAACCTTTGTTTTACGTTAAAACAAATGCAGACAGAAAGAGCAAAAGAGAATGCTAGACGAATTTTCACTAGAAAAGTAAACTATATTTTGATCAGGGTTTGGGCAACCTGGTGTCACCCTCCACTCCCTCCACTCTTTGGTGACATTTCCATGGAATTTCGAGCAAGGGCCAAGGTCACACTCTACAGGAGGCTTGGGGCTTGGCCAGCCATCAGTCCCCTCCTTCCGGTCCCCTTCCCATGACATCCACAAGCCCGGGGGTTCCAAAATCCAGGCTAAAGGAAACATCACAGCAGTCACGACCGTTCTAAGGAACTGCACTGCAGGTCTCTGACTGAGCCTTAAAGCAGACGGAGCCAGGCCCCTCCCTGCAACCTCCTGGAGCCCAGGGCAGGTGGCAGCAACACAGCACTCTCCTCCAGGCCTGGGAACCCGCAGGCGCCACCCTCCCTTCCTCCATCAACGCCCAGGAGCTGGGTACCTCTCCCCGGCCCAGTCTAACCTGGGGCAGCCTAGGTGCCATCCCACGGCACTCTACTGCCCCTCCTCTTGAATCTGAGCAGGGCTCAGGCTTGCTCTGACCCCAAGAGTGCAGAGTCAGGGGCGCTGTACCCATTCCAGGCCTATTCCTTCAGAGGCCTGGCAGCTTCCACTTCCTGACTCTTGGACGGGGCCCAGCCGCCAGGAAGTCCAGTGTGGATAACTCAAGGCCAATCTAAGCCTCAGTCAAACTCCCAGACGAATGCAGCTGCATGAGTAACCCCTGAGGACAACATTTCCAGACTCCTCACCCACGTTTCACGAGCAGTAATGATTGCTACCGATTTAGGCCCTGAGTTTTGGGGCGATTCGTTATGCAGCAGCAAATAACTGAACACCAGCCCACGTGCAGGAAAGGTGGGGAAAGGCAGAGCGAGCTCCTGCGGCAGTGGGGAGACTTCAGAACTTGAGAAAAGAGGAGGGCACAGGTGTCCCCAGAACAGGCAGGAGGCAGGCACCCAAGGCAAGTGTCCCCTCGCTCCCAGGTCACTTTGAATGTTGGTCTCCAAAAACAGTGCCCGAAGCTGGGGTCAGGGGAGACGGCTCAGTGGGCTGTGGGGCCCTGGTCTGTGAGCCCAGGTTAAGTGGAACTGCTGCTTCTGGCTCCCATGGAGACGGGGCTGCTTCCTTTCTTGACCATCTTAATAACCATGATCTTGACCTTGAACTTGACTTCATCTTAGTACAAATGACCTAAAATCTGTTGTCCTCCTCCACACAGTTAACTGGGAGATTCCTCTTGAGTCATACTCCCAAGTGGCGAGACTACAACAAGGTTTTGAGAAATTGAACCTGCAGTCCCCCGAGATGAATGGCGGTCATGCCTTTCTCAGTTGTCAGCGCCCCACCGTGCAGGCTTCATGGTGTCTGCCCCTCCGCCGGGCTGGGCCAGGGGCTTATTTTGCTGTGCTGTTGCCTACTTCTCTCCAGAAGCCAGACTGCCAGTGAGGTCTATTGGGTGTCATAATACCTTTATTTTATTTATTTTGTAATGACTTTTCGTTAATTTTATTTGTCTGCGTTGGGTCTTCGTTGCTGCACACGGGCTTTCTCTAGCTGCGGCGAGCGGGGGCTGCTCTTCGTTGCAGGCTTCTCATTGCGGTGGCTTCTCTTGTTGCGGAGCACGGGCTCCAGGTGCGCAGGCTTCAGTAATTGTGGCTTGTGGGTTCAGTAGTTGTGGCGCACGGGCTTAGGCGCTCTGCGGCACGTGGGATCTTCCCGGACCAGGGCTTGAACCCATGGCCCCTGCATTGGCAGGCGGATTCTTTTTTTTTGCGGTACACGGGCCTCTCACTGTTGTGGCCTCTCCCATTGTGGAGCACAGGCTCCGGACATGCAGGCTCAGCAGCCATGGCTCACGGGCCCAGCCGCTCCGCGGCATGTGGGACACGAACCCGTGTCCCCTGCATCGGCAGGCAGACTCTCAACCACTGCATCACCAGGGAAGCCCCTCATAGTCCCTTTATAACAAGAACCTTTTACAACACCTCTGAGACCTTCCCCAGACCACCAAACAAAGCTGGTTCCAAATGGGCTGCTCTAGCTGGGCAAACATCTAGAAGGGTTCTTTCCAACATGTGCTATCTCACTCTAGGAATATGAAGTTTCCTATCAAATCCTGTCCATTGAAGAAGTTCTAACCAGAAGTACAGCTTGATACAATGTTCTCCAACATGTAAGTGACATTAATTTCACATTCTGGGAGGAAATGCAATGAGGTCATTATTATTCTGGCACTCTGAAATGAATCCCACAAGGCATTGAACAGATTTTCCAGCTCTGGGATGATTTAGAGGTGGGTCTGAGGTCCCTCCTGAGCTGGCCTGACCTCTCTCTTGCCCTTCCCCCACTACCATGACCTCATCTGAACCAAAACCTCACCTGTCACGTGACAAGCAGACCTGGTGTCCCCTACACGAGTCCTCCTCCCCGGTATTTCCTAGGGGCCAGGAGAAACCCTATGCTCTGAGACAGGGAGCTGGTTTTGAACAGGGATTACAGAGGAGGCAGAAAGCGCTAAATCTAGCAAAGTTCCAGAGTCTTCCATAAATGGCAGGTGACCACCAGCAGGTACCTGCTCTGCCACCTCGAGCCCAGCAGCAAGGAAGGTTGGCCACCAGGTGCTCAGATGTGGAACATCCCTAAAGATTTGATCATGCCCATGAGGATGATGTTGGCTGCAAATCGGAAGACCTGGGTTCTATTCCTGACCGTTCCTGGCATAACTGGAGGCAAAGTAAATGGTTCAGGATGTTTTTCAAACTTTAACCTGCATCAGAACCACCTGGAAGGTTTGTTAAAACACAGATTAATGCCCTGTCCTCCCCAACCCTGGAACTCAGTCCACATCTGTGTTCTTGCCACACCTTGATTGTTTAAGATTTGGATTTGTTTCCAGTAGTTAAGAATTGGAGGGCTTCCCTGGTGGCGCAGTGGTTGAGAGTCCGCCTGCCGATGTAGGGGACGCGGGTTCGTGCCCCGGTCCGGGAAGATCCTACATGCCGCGGAGCGGCTGGGCCCGTGAGTCATGGCCGCTGAGCCTGCGCGTCCAGAGCCTGTGCTCCGCAGCGAGAGAGGCGACAACAGTGAGAGGCCCGCGTACCGCCAAAAAAAAAAAAAAAAAAAAAAAGAATTGGAAGATTCCATTAAAAGAAAAATCAGATTTCAGGCTTCCTTAAAAAGCAGGGAGACTGGGCTACACGGGGCCTGCCCGAGCATAGCTGACTACAGTAGCACTGCCTAAAGAACCTCCTGCAAAGACAGAAATGTTCCGTGTCATCCAACAGGTAGGCACTAGCTCCACGTGGCTACTGAACTCTTGAAAATGGCAGGAATGCTTCAGGAGAACATTCCACGGGGGAGAATCAGCTCTGCATTCTTCCTCTTCTCTGAAGAAAATCATGGGAACTTCCCTGACTTCCCCCAGGCACAAGAAGAGGCTGGCCCCGTGGGTTTAAACTGGCTGTGAAGGAAATAACCAAGTCGTCTGCAGGCGCCCATGAGACCAGTGCACCTGCTACAAGCCCCCTGCCTGAAGGGGCACAGCCAGGCTTTAGATCAGAAAGTTGGGGCCATCCGATGACTGAGGGGTGCCAGGTCAGGGCTGGCAGAGTCTGGGCTAACACAGCAAGGGGCCACATCTGCCCCACAGCCAGGAGGACAGAGGGACCAGTGGCAGCTGAGGGTGGGTAGCACACAGTGGCTCAGGGTGTGGGCTCTGGAGACAGACAGCCTGGGCTTGAATTACTCACGGGTCACTCAGCCTCTCTGTGACCGATGAATGTGGCCTGGGGAGGGTCCGCACAGGGCTTGTAGGGTCTCTCCCCCACCCAACCCCAGGTCAGATGACCAGTGCTGGGCGATGGTGAGAACCAGGGCCCCTCAGAGGGTGATGACAGTGGCCACTGCAGATTAAGGGCCAGGCCCTGCCCTGTTCCCTAAGTACCACTTCAGCCCCAGAATGTAGTGCCACCCCAGGCCGGTGAGAGGCAGGGAGCCCACTACCGATCAGCCATATGCACAGAATAAGCTATTTCATTTGCGCCAAGTAAGCGAGACTTCCCACCCGTGTTATGGGACCAGTGCACGTCCATTACATGGGTAAGCACGTGCCCCCCGCCTGGCATGCGGGAAGCATCCTGCTTCTTTGCTCCTTTCAGTAAAGTTGCATATCACGCAGGTACAGAGGTGGGGTGAGGGGGTGAGGGTTTGCGCACTGCAGGTTAGTTTCTAAAGTGAACAGGAAGACAAAAAATAGTAATAATAATGGTCCACAATCAAAATTGCTCTCGAACTTGTGTTACATCGCTCCTACCTTCTTGGCTTTCAGAAAGTCAAGCGTTAACTTCTGTTCTCTGCATTTCCACTAGGGCCTTCCTCCTCTAGGGCAAAAGGAGGCCAAGGGCCAATGTGAACGTGTGGAGGACCGGTGAGAGGTTTTCCACGCCCTCCTCCCCACTCCCCTCCTCCCCTTGGAGTCGCTCAAGATAAATACACCCCTGAAGAGGCACCACCTGAGGTGAGGTGTGACTGGAAGGGCACCCCTAACCCAGGCTCAGAGGATGCATAACTCTGCTGCAGGCACAGGGATATAGCACCTGCCCCCACAGTGATCCCATCACTCTGGGTTCATCACGTGCTCTATATTTTAAGTCAGACCATCTTCAACTGACCCTCTAAACTAGGCAAAAATGCACCCAGGCATTTTTAAGGGATACAGCAATAGACCAAAGCATACTTTGATTTCCATAGATGCTGATTATTTAGAAAGTCATTTAATTTATTTATTTATTTTTTGCGGTACACGGGCCTCTCACTGTTGTGGCCTCTCCCGTTGAGGAGCACAGGCTCCGGACGCGCAGGCCCAGCGGCCATGGCTCACGGGCCCCGCCGCTGCGCGGCACGTGGGATCTTCCCGGACTGGGGCATGAACCCGTGTCCCCTGCATCGGCAGGCGGACTCTCAACCACTGCGCCACCAGGGAAGCCCCAGAAAGTCATTTAATTTTATTCTTGATGGAGGATTTCCACTTAAACTGAAGCTTCTGGCTGATGGGGAGGCTCCCCCTACCCAGAGCCAACAGCAGAGCCTTGCTCGACATAGACCCCAGTGTAACCCAGATTCATGCAGACACACCCCAGCCCACCTGGAAGGGATGTGAGCCATGGACCCAGGTGAGGTGGGCCCCTGGGAGGCAGGCCCTTCTGGAAGGGGAATCTGGAAACATCCGAGCCACAAAGCCGACCCCTGGGCTTCCCTGGTAGCGCGGTGGTTGAGAGTCCGCCTGCCGATGCAGGGGACACGGGTTCGTGCCCCGGTCCGGGAAGATCCCACATGCCGCGGAGCGGCTGGTCCCGTGAGCCATGGCCGCTGAGCCTGCGCGTCCGGAGCCTGTGCTCCGCAACGGGAGAGGCCACAACAGTGAGAGGCCCGCGTATCGCAAAAAAAAAAAAAAAAAAAAAAAGCCGACCCCTTACCCCTTCACCAGTCCATTGTGGGGAGCTGAAAAATGGTGGTCCACTCAAGTGACCCACACTTGAACAAAAGACAACACTCTTGACTCAGCAAGGCCTCTGGGGTGACAGAAGGCAGAAATGTGGTTTCCTGGAACGTTTCATCACATAATCTGGAAGCCTCTGTGGTTCCAGCCCAGGCCTGAACACTACCACCAACAACCAGCATTTACAGAGTTTTCAGCACCCGGCACCCACAGCCACTTCCCAGAGAGCCATTTCCCACCATGAGAGTCAAGACGCCAAGTATTCACAGTGTTGGTGGGCTCCAAGGTAGGGGTGGGAGGCACTGAGTGGAGGAAATGCTCACCATCCTTAGCTGTGTGACCTCAGCCAAGTTGCCTATCCTCTCTGTTGCCTCAGTCACCCCCACTGCAAAGTGGGGCAAGTGGTATCAACCCCCAGAGCGGCTGCAATGATAAAAATAAATGATATGGGGACAGTGCTTAGAGCATCATCTGGCCAGGGTGGGCGCTCAGTGAATGCTGGCTGCCACCATCACTCTGCCACTTCCATGTCCTTAGATGGTCGTTCCAGAGGGACCACCTTGGGAAACACACCGGCTCTACCTGTATGCGGTGTTGGTAAGAAATTCTAGCAGGAGCAATGGTGAGACAAATGACTAAGACGTGTGCTGGAGAAGAGGATGGAAAACAAAGGCCAGGTTAGCCAGTTGTGACGTGAAAACCTACAGAAGTGAGATTCCTTCAAGAAGTCACTGGGTCGATAAAGAAGAACATTCTTGTTGGAGGAAATCAACACTTTACTTTTCCTGTTGATGGCTGGCTTCTTTTCCCAGCAGGTAGAAGGGGGATCAACCAATCTTGAAGCAGGACTCGGAGCCCCCAGCCCCAGAGAAAAAGCTCCAACGCCACCAATGACAGTCCCTGGAGGAATCAGGGAAAATGACAAAGCCAGAGAGAGCAGCCACAAGAAATCAAGCTTCCAAAATAAGTTTAAATTAGAATCTCCCTCTACGGTGCTCACCATTCAAGACCAACCCATGTCTGACACCTCAGGCAACCCTTCCTGGACCACATCTGTGCACATCTTTCTCCCTGACCAGATGAGAGGATGGAATCCCGATCTCAGGCACCACAGGTCCCCAGTCGCCCTGCATGTGCTTGGGGCATAGTTTATGCTGAGTGATTAAAGAGACAGGCAAACAGACCTCTGGCCACCTCAACTCAAAGACTGTCACCTCTGCTCGAGCCACCCCAGGCAAGCCCCAGCTCTGCCTCCCGGCTGAGGGACCTCCCGGACCAGCCCTCCTTGCGGCCCCCTCCATGCGTGGCTCACTCCATGACCACCGCATGACACCCCTGCCACGAGGCCCCACAGCCCGCTGACCACAAATCAGGCCTCACACGCAGCCCTGGGCCCTGTCAACAGACAGCCTGGCTGCCCCTTCTCTCCTGGTGGATCGTTGTTTCTTTAGTTTCTTCTTCTTTTTTTAAATAGTACCTACCACTCTGGGGAGGAAAAAAGATAAAAGGCTGATTTTATTTTATCACTGAAACAGCGTTTCACTTAGATACACTGAAAACTACAATCATTTTCTATCTAGCAAGAAGGGGCAGGTTATCCAATCAATCCTTGCTTAACAAGCACCCTTACTTCTTGCCAGTTCCAATCCTAATTCTTAACAATTTATGCAACTTTTCAGTTTTGTCTATGTAAGCCTCCCCCATATTGTAGTTCCACTGAACACTACTCAAGTGCTTCTTGCATCTGTGTCTCCTCAGTTTGGCTCAAATAAAACTCTTTTCTATTTCCAAAAAAATAAATAAATAAAGAGGGAGGGGGACAAGTTAAATAAATCTATCACAGGGCAAGTGTCTGCAGTTTAAAATAAGGGAGATCTTTATTTAATGATTTGGAATGATCTCCGGAACATATTGTTCTGTGGAAAAAACAAGTTGTAGAACAATGTAGAGATTGTACTATCACATATGCAAAAACACACATAAATCACACTATATGTTTCTCTCTCTCTCTACACATACACAGACGTAAATGCATACAAATCATCTGGAAAGATACACGTCAAACTGTTAACAGTGGTGACCTCGAGGAAGGGGCCTGGAATGGGGTGGGAGGCCACAAGGTGGACTAAATTTTCTAAGAATGTGCGTCATGTATCACTTTAAAAATACATTTTAAAATGGGTATAATCACCCAGAAATATAGCAAATGCTCATCCCTTCAGTGCCTCTTAGATTGGATTCTTCTCACTGGGCTCAAAATAAAAGGTGAGTCATCACTCCTCTGAAACATCCTTTTCTTCACAGAACTGAGAAACAGGCTTAGTTTCAGAATGTGAAATCAGGCCAGAGTTCAACGATCTAGAAATGCAAAGTTAAGGTAAAGTAAAAATGAAAGGGTCTGAGAGGCGGACCTGAGAGGCAGACTGATCCCCACCCTGCACTCGGTGCCACCCTGCTCTGACCCCACGCCAGCTTGGGGGCAGGGACCCAGGCAAAGCTGCCCCGTTCCTTCCTTCAGCATTTACAACTGGAAACGTACAATTAGTTATGTTTTTTCAACAGGCAAACTTAGGTTTGGGGATGCTGATTCCTATATTTCCAGTTTGTATTAATTTTTCCAGCAACCAGAAATTCTCCTGAGGGCCCTGAATTTAGGAGTCTTTTCAGAGGCAGGAAAAACAGAAATCATCCACCATACGGAAATCTTTAAGAAACAAAAACCGCTGAGTCAGCAGAGCGGGAAGACAGCTGGCCTTGCACGCCCCAACTGCCCGGGGTCCGCGTCTGCACATCCACCCACTTGCTGGACAACCAGGTACCTGATCAGAGCACTTGCTGGCCACGAGGCTACAGTGAGACACCAGCCCCGGCAACCTGGGCACAGGGCTGCTCAGGATGAAACTGGCAAAGTCCACCCAAGCCCAGAGCTCCGATCAGTGAGCCAGCTTGTCCTCCAGGCCCAGGACCAAGAACCAAGCTATATCACAGTCAGGGAAAGTGTGATGAACTCCACAGAGCCGCACTGGAAGGGAGAGATACTCAGCCTGGAAAACACAGCAACGGTTAAATCCCAGAGGCAAACATTGGCAGGGCTCTCTCCTTGGGAGACGGTCCCAGCTACGGGGACCAAGCATTTGCCCCCTTGAAAAGATTATTCCCACATAGGGAAGAAAGCCTCCTATTCCCTCAGCTGAAGGGCACTTCTGAATATCCCATAACTCAGAAAGCCTGAAATTAACCTCCGAAGGACATGTCAACAGGGATGGAATGTTCCAGTGGATCTGCCTTTGGTCTTTTGGACCACTGGACAGCTGAATTTCTTGCTAGGGAATAATGAACAGCTTTGGGTCCCTGTGAGCTTGGTTAAACGTGAGTCTGCCCTCGAGAGCTGAAGACCCCCTTGTAAGGTTTGGTTCTGGGGATACCTCCTCTTCCTCCGTGGGAACTGGGAAAACCTTTCCTGTCACCCATCAGACCTCTCCCGCACGCCCTAGAGAAAGTCATTCAACAGAAAATATTCTTCCCATTCTCATTGCGGGGGATGCTCTGAGAAAGGACAGATTTGACCAAGGTCACCTAAGCAATTAGCGACAGGAGTCAGGAGGGGGACGCAGTTCTTTGGATCTCAAAGTGCTTGGTGAAAGGGCTGCCATTTTGGTGCAGAGTCAAGGGATGTACTGGGGCTTTCTCTACGAGCAGCATCACTTCCCCAGCCCAGTGAAGGGATCTGAGTTCTTCTGACTTGTCCTCCCTAGTGGAGAAGAAGTAGAAGAAGAGGGAGGAATAGCAGAAACAGGAGAAGATCTAGGCTAGGTGCGCCCCCAAAGAGATATGTCCACAAGTCACACAAGTTGTGAAGCTAGCATCGCATGGAATGACACCTAGACTGGCTTTTATTTCTACTCAAGGGGCACAACTGTCTGGTTCTTAAAGGTTGCTCATTACGGTGAAATCAAAGGCAAAACAACAGACCTAAACGTATATCTGCCCCCCGCATACAGACAAGCACACCCACATAAGGTGCAGGGTTTCTGGGTGAGAACCCTGGGGCCATCCATGCTGGACGCACGGCCGCAGGCATCTTGATCCTCACGAGTGGGACAAGTGTCCTCATCCGTCGCAGAATCGGGAACCTTGGGCTTTGGTTCTGCCCTGTCACCAATGAGCCGGGAGGCTCAGAGAAAATCCCTTCATCTTCTAGGCCTCTGTTTCTTCCCTGTTTTTTATTGTTTTGTTCTGAATATAAAACCAATGCACATTCAGTGTAGAATACGTGGAAAGCCCAGAAAAAAATCAAGAGGAAATAATCATTGATAATTTCATTGCCAAAAAGCAAGCACTGTTCATATTTTGACAAATTTCTCTCCAGTCTTATTTGATGCATATCGACACAGCTTTAACCTCTGGGAAGGTAACTAGAGTGCACTGCACATACAACTCACTGTCAAGCTTTTCATTTACTTTATTTTTTTTAACATCTCTATTGGAATGTAATTGCTTTACGGTGGTGTGTCAGTTTCTGCTGTGTAACAAAGTGAATCAGCTATACATATACATATATCCGCATATCTCCTCCCTCTTGTGTCTCCCTCCTACCCTCCCTATGCCACCCCTCTAGGTGGACACAAAGCACCAAGCTGATCTCCCTGTGCTATGCGGCTGCTTCCCACTAGCTATCTATTTGACATTTGGTAGTGTATATATGTCCATGCCACTCTCTCACTTTGTCCCAGCTTACACTTCCCCCTCCCCGTGTCCTCAAGTCCATTCTCTACGTCTGCGTCTTTATTCTTGTCCTGCCCTAGGTTCTTCAGAACCAATTTTTGTTTTTAGATTCCATATATATGTGTTAGCATACGTTATTTGTTTTTCTCTTTCTGACTTACTTCACTCTGTATGACAGACAGGTCCATCCACCTCACTACAAATAACTCAGTTTCGTTTATTTTATGGCTGCATAATATTCCATTGTATATATGTGCCACATCTTCTTTATCCATTCATGTATCGACGGACACTTAGGTTGCTTCCATGTACTGGCTATTGTAAGTAGAGCTGCAATGAACATTTTGGTTACATGACTCTTTTTGAATTATGGTTTTCTCAGCGTATATGCCCAGTAGTGGGATTGCTGGGTCATATGGTAGTTCTATTTTTAGTGTTTTAAGGAACCTCCATACTGTTCTCCATAGTGGTTGTATCAATTTACATTCCCACCAACAGTGCAAGAGGGTTGCCTCTTCTCCACACCCTCTCCAGCATTTATTGTCTGTAGATTTTTTGATGATGGTCATTCTGACTGGTGTGAGGTGATACCTCATTGTAGTTTTGATTTGCATTTCTCTAATGATTAGTGATGTTGAGCATCCTTTCATGTGTCTATTGGCAATCTGTATATCTTCTTTGGAGAAATACCTATTAAGGTATTCTGCCCATTTTTGGATTGGGTTGTTTGTTTTTTTTGATATTGAGCTGCTTGTAAATTTTGGAGATTAATCCTTTGTCAGTTGCTTAATTTGCAAATATTTTCTCCCATTCTGAGGGTTGTCTTTTCGTCTTGTTTATGGTTTCCTTGGCTGTGCAGAAGCTTTTAAGTTTCATTCAGTCCCATTTGTTTATTTTTGTTTTTATTTCCATTTCTCTAGGAGGTGGGTCAAAAAGGATCTTGCTGTGATTTATGTCATAGAGTGTTCTGCCTATGTTTTCCTCTAAGAGTTTGATAGTGTCTGGCCTTACATTGACGTTTTTAATCCATTTTGAGTTTCTTTTTGTGTATGGTGTTACGAGTGTTCTAATTTCATTCTTTTACATGTAGCTGTCCAGTTTTCCCAGTTATTTGGGAAAGGCTGTCTTTTGAAGAGGCTTATTGAAGAGGCTGTCTTTTCTCCATTGTATGTTCTTGCCTCCTTTATCAAAAATAAGGTGACCACATGTGCGTGGGTTTATCTCTGGGCTTTCTATCCTGTTCCATTGATCTCTATTTCTGTTTTTGTGCCAGTACCATACTGTCTTGATTACTGTAGATTTGTAGCTTTTTATTTTAACCCAATATTACATTGTGAGCATTCTTCCGTGTTATTAAAAACTCTGCCTAAGCATGACTTTCATGCCCATATAATATTCCAGTATAGGAATGCAGCATAATTCAGTCAACCTGCTCCCCTTATGATGCTGTTTCCAGTTTCGTAAATTCTGAACAATGGAGAGAAACCTTTCTGTGGCGTGAACTGATTTCTGCATCTCGGATTATTTTATGAGGATTGATTTTCAAGGTTCTTGTTACATGTTTACATTTCAGATTCTCTGGAGGGATTAGAACATATGAAAGATTTGCAACCTCAAATGCCAACTGGGGTTAGTCACGGTAATGAGTACAGTTAGCTGGATGGAAGAAGAAAAAGAAAGAAAACAGCTAGTGAGCGTGAGTCCCCTGAGGATGGCCGCTGCTACAAGGCTCCAGCTGGTGGCTGCCATGTGGGATAGGGGCCAGGGTGCTGCTGGGCTACCCAGTTTTCCAAAGAAGCTGAACACCCAGAATTTCTCCTGATGCGTTCAGTATTGGCAACAGAGGTCTCCTTGCCCTCCCAGGCTGGCCAGCAGCCGGCCACAGCATCTCCACAGGGGCCAACTGTTTCCTGGGAGCCTGGGGGGTTCCACTCGGCCCTGATCAAGCACCTCGTTTCCATCAGGTGCTGGAGCCAATGCCAAGGGGTGAGTCATGAGAGCCACACATAGGGTTCTGTAGTTTGCACTCATTTTAAAACTTTGTCCTTCCTTCTTTCTGGGCGTCCCCCTGCATCTGGGGAAAACCTTAGCCCCAGCCTCAAAGTCTCAGCCAGAGCTGGGGAAGCAGCTGTTTCAAATGCCCGTTTCAGAAGCAGAACCAAAGAGGCTCCCTTTTTGCCCTCCTTGTCTATCATTCTGGCCCTCCCATCTCCAGAAATCAGGCGAAAGTCCTGTCCGAATGAAACCCCAGGGTTCCAGGGCAGAGCCTGCTCTTCCAACAGAGCAAGTGGCCAAGCCCTTCAGGTCTGCTGAGGCCAGCCTGGAAAGCCCAGGAGGGACGCGTGTGTCCCCGAGCAGGTGTATGTGACACACAAGGGCTCTCCGGCCTCCGAGGCCTCGCCATTCTCAATGGGCCACATCGCAGCTCTGCCAGCAATCCCGGACGTGCCTCCAGAACAGAGAGAGAAGAAAATGATTCTGAGAACCCAAATCCCCTTTCACAAAGCCCGGGGAGGCGCCTTTTATGCCTCTGCCATCTGTCATCACAAAATTCACAACAGCTCCCGAGTCTCACGACACGACCATTTCTGCAGGGGTCACCCGGAGCAGTTGAGACGCTCTGACAGCCAAACAATGTGCAGCAAGGTGAAGACCGGTGAGAAAATCCTGCTAAACAAACACCGAGGGGTCAACGGCTCAGAGAGCAAGATCCACTTAAACCCACTAATTGGAAATAATTCCAAGTGTTTCGGGCATTACGTAGTGACAATAAGGTGCAAACACGGGATTAGTGACCTCCAAAAGACAGAGAGCTTTTGTTCCATCTTTGTCAGAGCAGAAGTTCCCCCTGTTTTGAAATTCCTATCAACTACCCTGTGCGAATTTCAACATTTACAATTTAATAACGTAACCAGGGTTAGATTTTGAGTCTCCCCCGTTCCAGGTCAAGTAGCAGAATGTATGCAAGGAAGGGGGAAGGAGGGACAGGGAATCAATAAAGCGTCGAAAGTAACCAGGGAGGCGTTTCATCCTGGTCTTTCCCAGAGGTCAGCTAAGCAAATGGGCGCCTTAAATTGCTGTCCCAACGGGAAGAAGTCACACGCATTTTCAGAGGTTTGGGTTTTGGTGGTGGTTGTTTTTAAGTCAGTCTTGCCGATGTGTATTTGCCAAGGACCTTAGCCCTAGACGAAGGTTTCCTGGTTTTGTTTTTGTTTGTTGTCTTAAGACGCTGCAGAGTTTCACTGAGCTTTGTGAGCAACCAAAAAGAAAGCAGACGGTTTCTGAAAATGCCTTATGAGCCTGGAACCTGGTTTTTTGGAGGCATGAACATTTTGCAAAACTTGATATTGAAACAAACCCATTTCCAAAACAAAACAAAACACCTTGTTACCTCTAGAAACCCTTTTAGAATTTACGGTCGACTTTGGTTCAACAGAGCTATTCTCATTTCCAGAATCACTCCCACCTGGGAGAAT
Source organism: Leucopleurus acutus (assembly GCF_964270905.1). Lineage (NCBI taxonomy): Eukaryota > Metazoa > Chordata > Mammalia > Artiodactyla > Delphinidae > Leucopleurus > Leucopleurus acutus. The sequence goes on from NC_139154.1 coordinate 16,322,323, forward strand.
AGGGGAACCTGTGGCTAAAGTGGGACATTTTAATCAACCAGCTCTATATGTTGTCCCCAAGACGTAGATAAGCCCGGCTGCCACTTCCTAGGCACTCTATGCCAGGCTCTCTGAGAAGTGCTTGCTGTGCACAGAATCACCCAGCTATGGAATGGAGGAGCCAGACTTGAACCCAAGTCTGTCTGTCTGTCTGTTTGTCTCTCCAAAGCTCCTGGTCTCTACAATACAGAGCTGTGTGGAGCTCTAGCCAGAGAGGAAGGCTCTTAGGTATGCCCAGCATTCTACCTTCTGCACCAAGATCCATGATCTTGAGTTAAGTACACACCATGAACCAGCTGGGGACAGCAGGCCATGTCTAAGCCCAGCCCAGGCCAACTTGTTACATCTTACTCAGGCTCAGAGTGGCCACTCTGAAAGGGCCTGAATGACCAAGGTGATGGAAGACACCCCAGCCTCCTACCACAGCGGAGGTGATGAGGGACCTGCCCAAGGTCTTTACACAAGATTACAAAGTGGCTCTCCAGGTGACAATCTCACACATACACACACAAGTGGAAAGCTTGCTGTAGTGGACAAAAGAACAGGTGTAAAACCAGAGATGCAAAATCACACCTAGGAAGCAAGAAGAGGAAAGTGGGTTGGGGGCTATGCAGGTTGCGTGAACTGAGTTGAGGTTATTGGAACGTCCTTGCGGCTGAAGAAAGGTTTCCCAAGGATTCCAGAAGCTGCCTTCTCTCTTCCGTCTTTGGTGAGATGGAGGGTGCCTGGGGAGACCTAGCGTGGTCCCAAGGGTCAGGTGCATCCCTCAGATGCAAACACCTTGGCCTGTGTTCCCCTTGCGTGCGAAGCACCTGGCGAGCATACACTCCCCAGCAAATGAGAAATCGGTCCAGCCATCCAACCCTCCTGTTTGCAGAGCACCCTAAACTGAGACTCCACAAGTTGGAACGGCAATCAGGTTTCACCTTTGGCCAAGCCCTTGGCCACGGGACGCATCAGAGGTCAGTGGCAGCTGCATTTCCAGCTCCGGGGCGCCCAGTGGTTTTCCACCCCCTCCTTCCCCCAGGTGCACTCCTGCCAGAGGCCACCCCAGTGAGTCTCCCTTTCACAGCGTCCTGATGAATAGATTGTCTGTGTTTTCTTTTGCCTTCTTTTTAATGGCCTGCACCATGCTCCAGCAACCCAGCTGTGCGTGTCAAATAAAATGTATTGGGGTCAGATGGATTCTCACATAGCACCAAAATGCACAGCATGCCAAGCAAAGGGCACCCAACCACAACATGCACATTCTAGAAAGCTCCGCTAAGAAGACTGTAACTGCTCCAAGAGCCATCCGGGCTACCAAAATACCAAGCCAAATGGCATCCTCTCGTGTCATTAGTCCATTCTCTCTTTCTTTCTTTTTCCTTTTTTTTTTTAGATTTTTCAAATATAGTTATGCAAAAGATTTCTGTCTTTTAACCTCGCTGTGCAAACACTAACATTTTACTAAACCCAGGTAGATAAAATCAGCTCAGGTTGAGTATACCCTGAGCGTGGAGCTATAACTGATTCAGCTTTGCAAATTGACCTTTAATTGTCCTGCAGAAATGAGAAGCAGATTTAGAGAAATGGTGAATTGCTTTTTATGTTATATACAAAAGTACCGCCCCGCATAAAGCATGTGAGCTCTCGTCAAAAGAGTCAAGGTTTGCAAACCAAAGGAAAATCAGAAGGCAGCCTTCCTGTTTCACACACACGGAGGAAGAGGGGTCTTTTAAAACTGTAATAGAACAGGTGGGCTCAAGAAATGCAGAAAAGGGTACATGGAAATAGACTCTTACTGCCACAGTGATATTTGAAAGAAAAAAAAAAAACACCACGTGTCTTTTGTTCCATAACTAAATGAGATAAGCTAAAGTCATAAGTAAAGTACATGTGGCTACAGCCCAGCCCAGAGTCAACTTGTTACATCTGACTTTCTGTTCTGGTTAAAAACATCTCTTGCTTTAGCCTGCTGGTGAATACGCCCTCACAGCTGAGGACAGATGCGGCTCGCAATGCCTAGGGAAACAAACACCAAACAGCAGACCGCTACCACGGGCTCCCGCACCTGCAGGTGACATCACCCGGCTCTAGCTCACCCCAGAAATCTATTAACATGAAGAAACAGGTGTCATCAGACCAAAACCCACTCTTAGAAAGCATTCACCTCATCCGCCGGAGAGTGGAAATGACAAATGAGATGCTGAACTTCCACTCACCTTCCATATCTGACTAGGGGGGCAGGGAGGACCCCTCCCCCCAACCACCCCCCATCCTCCCAGGACACCTGTTCCCTAACATCCCAAGGACTCCAGATGCAGCCAGAACAAAAGCTTGGGAGAAAACACTGATCCCTGGATACTGCATGTTCCTTTGTTTCAGGGAATTTAGTCTTTTCTCTTTAGCAAAATGTAGTTAATCCCGGGTCAGTCTTCACTAATCTCTTTGTCCCTGAAACAGCTTTTCTCTTTGGCTGAGTGACCAGGCATATAGAATGCATTCAGTATACAGACAGAGCACATAAAAAATGATATACCTGGGTTTCCTCTTAAAATACTCCAGCAGGAGAGGAAGGGCAGGATAGAGATGAACTAAAATTGTCAAAATGTTGATAACTGTAGAAACCAGATGAGTAATTGAGAATCCCCTATTGCTATATCCCTTGTGTTTGAAATCTGCCATAACAAAAATATGTTTTAAGTATGTAGTAACATTCCCAGTTGTTGGTCCAACTCCTCTTCTCTCCCTCCTTAGTAATAAATCCCAATAATGTTCATGTAATCCACCCTCCTCCATGGAGCCACTATGCTTCACTAAACCAATTACCCTTTTCAGTGATGGCCTTAGGAATGGACAGATGGTTTATCTGGCCAATGAGAGATGAGGGGAAGTTTCTTGAAGGATCTCTGGGGGTAAAATGTTTCCATGCTGCTACAAAGTGACATATAGACATTCTTCTGCAAAATTCTGTTGTATGTGCATGTGACCGCAAGAACCTCAGCAGCCATTCTGTGACCATGAGGGAGTCGGCCAAAGACAAAACCAATATGCTGAGGGTTGCAGAGAGGGAAGATCAAAGCAACACTGGTCCTTGAGGATGTCACCGAGCTACTGAAATAACCACCCTGAAACTGCCTGACGTCAGGAATCATTAAGTGAGAAAACAACCCACTTATCACTTAAAACAGTTCAGCCAGGGTTTCCTGTTACTCATAGCTAAAGGCATCCTGCTTGATACAAAATAACTGTTCAGTGAAACAAGGCAAGAATGGATGAAGATGAGACTGATGCACAGAGAGAATTATCAGATAGTCTTAGCAACATCATCTGAGTCTTAGCAAAGTCAGTACAGTTGTTATTCTAAGCAAGAGTTGAGATTTACATTGTATATCTCCTTAGCACACAGGGTGTTCTTATTTCACAGCACATTCCATCCTCCAAATCCGCAGGCTCCACATTGGGGATTCAACCAACCTCAGATCAAAAATATTTGAAAAAATAATTCCAGAAAGTTCCAAAAAGCAAAACTTGAATTTGGTGCACACTGGGAGATATTTACATAGCATTTACTTTGAATACAGGAGGTGTGCACAGGTTATATGCAAACACTGTTTTTACATAGAGGACTTGAGCATCCTTGGATTTTAGTATCCCAAGGGGGTCCTGGAACTAATCCTCTGCGGATACAGAGGGATGACTGTAGTTTATATCTTTGACAATCAATCATGTGTATCTTGTATCTTCTCCTATAAAGTTGCTCTTTGACTTGTTTGGAGCATCTTCTCAAATGGTATTTGTATTTACAGCTATGCCCAGGTTAATGGGGCTCCTAATATACTGAAAAGAGCCTGGTCTTTATTAAGTGGCTGTGTGGCCTTGGACAAATTCCCCAACCTCTCTGAGCATTAACATCCTTCACTATGAAACTGAATCAGTAATACTCATCTTAGGGGCTAAGAGACTTAAATGGGGAAGCCTGCAGCATCTAAAGCACAGCACGCTGCCATTTCATCCACATCAAGACTGTTTTTAGCCATAATTCATAAAGAGTCATGTACCACAACGTTCATTGCAGCACTATTTACAACAGCCAGGACATGGAAGCAACCTAAGTGTTCATCAACACATGAATGGATAAAGAAGATGTGGCACATATATACAATGGAATATTAGCCATAAAAAGAAACGAAATTGAGTTATTTGTAGTGAGGTGGATGGACCTAGAGTCTGTCACACAGAGTGAAGTAAGTCAGAAAGAGAAAAACAAATACCATATGCTAACACACATATATGGAATCTAAAAAAAAAAAGAAAAAAATGGTTCTGAAGAACCTAGGGGCAGGACAGGAATAAAGACGCAGATGTAGAGAATGGACTTGAGGACACGGGGAGGGGGAAGTGTAAGCTGGGACGAAGTGAGAGAGTGGCATGGACATATGTACACTACCAAATGTCAAATAGATAGCTAGTGGGAAGCAGCCGCATAGCACAGGGAGATCAGCTCGGTGCTTTGTGACCACCTAGAGGGGTGGGGTAGGGAGGGTGGGAGGGAGATGCAAGAGGGAGGGGATATGGGGATATATGTATATGTATAGCTGATTCACTTTGTTATACAGCAGAAACTAATACACCATTGTAAAGCAATTATACTCCAATAAAGATGTTAAAAAAAAAAACTTTTTAAGGTCAAGGTTAACTGTTGGCAACTGGGAGAATCACTGCTGTTTTCTTTTACCCTTGCTTTCAGATATACAAAGAAAAGTAACAAGTATAAAAGAAGAAACAACAGAATTTCCCTTTTATTAAGCAGACTTGTCTCTAACACCTAACGTTTCTTTTTGTTTCCCCACCTACTTTAATCACAGAGGACGTGTGATTAAAAAGAAGATCCTAAAAGGTTTCAGTTCAGACCAAACAGGCCCCTTGTGGTCAGTCAACTATCTCAACTGGGAGAGAGTTTCTTGGAGCACAGGTTGGTAGCTCCCCCTAGCCCCCCACTCCTGACCCCAAGCCCTGCATCAGTGTGAGAGATGGGGGGCTGGGTGTGCAGGGAGGGGGACCGGCTGAGCAGAGCAGTGGTCTTTGAACTCTTAACCCTGCACCAGACAGACAGGGGCCACTGCTCCCTCCCTTTCTCAAGGGATGAAATGAAAACTCAGAAAATCCTGGTCCCTCCTGCATCACTTCACGAAGAGCAACCGCTCTCCTGGGGTGGAGCGGGCTTTCCAGACCCTTGACTCACGGACAGCCCTCAACAGCTTCCGTCATATCAACACACCACCTGAAGTCTCCTTAACATACTTCCACAAATTGACTCAGTTTTCACTTAAGTAGATTTATTCTAAGAGGAAATCTTCCATCAGCATGGCCTGCCCTTCCAGCCCAAACGTCATCATGTAATTGCTCTCCCACTGGACGGTAGCGCCTGCCAGTAGCCAGCAAACAAATACCCCTCCCTGGGGGCGGGGGCTGGGGCTGGATCAAGGCTGTGAGCCACGTGCATCATGCCCAGGAGCCCCCAGAGGCTTTGTTGGAGTCTGGGGCTTGAGTTGGGACCCCCCAGCACCACATGGTGCAGAACCATCGCATGCCGCCTCCTCCGTGAGGATGCAGTGAGCCTCTGCCTGGACCATCCCTACAGACAGGAGGGAGTCTGAACGTTGCATCAGCAACACTAATCATATCCTCCACCCGCCTCTGCCTGCTAATCTCTTCTTTCTCCCCCAGAAGTTGCCTCCAGCCCACCTTATGGAGCCTGGCATGGCCTACTGCCCACACCCACCCACCACACACACACACACACACACACACACACACACACACACACACACACACACACACACTCAGTACCTCAAACACTTCCTTTTTCACCCTAATGGTACTGTATTTGCACCAGACTCACCAGAGGCAGATATGGTGTGCTTTCACCTTATTTAGTCATGCTAGATACTCAGTATTTATTTACTGGTTGAATGAACAAACAAATGAATCTACATCCAACTGGATTTTTTTAATGTTCTGGATTTTATTTCTTTTTCTCTTTCAGATTTTAAAAAGGAGGGAAGGTTGGAGAGAGGGATATTCGAAATAGGACAGTCGAGGTAAAATAATCAATTACCTTCCAGCTACCTGTCACACCCCGTGGATTATTAGCAGGGCAGGACCCTCCCGTGTATCTCCAATGAGAACCACACTGGGAATGGCAGAGGGCTGGCTCCGAGGGCGACAGTGAGTCTAACCGTTGATGTGTGCTTCTACAGTGTTGCACAGACAACCATAAATGGATTCGAGGTGATCTACCATTTAGGATGAGGCTAACGTTCCCTCCCACCCATGAGTACGATTCATTGGAAAGCTGATTTAATTTCTACATGTAAACAAAAGAGCAAAGAGATAAAACAGAGCAAAAAGACTTTCAGGGAATATTAGACAGTATTTTGTCAACACAAAAGCCAACACAGCATCTGGGCCTCTTAATAACAGATTTGATTCAGTCTCCACTACTAAGCACACGATGCCTGCCAGCCCTGAAGATGGAAAGAATAAATACTGCACCGACCTCGAGAAGCTCTCGGTCTAGGGCAGGATTTCTCCATCTTGGAACTATTCGCATTTGGGGCCGGACAGTTCTTTGTGTTGAGAGGCTGTCCCATGCATTGTGGGATGGTCAGCTGCATCCCTTGCCACAGAGGCCAGAAGTACCCCACTCCTTTATTGGGACAACCAAAAATATCACCATTTGTCCCTGGGAGGCAAAATCACCCCAGTTTAAAACCACTGGTCTTGGGGTGTAAATAAATAACTAAAAGATGTGCCTCAAAGCACGAGGCCAGCACCGATGGTAACCCAACTTGCTCACTGGAGCAGGGATGCTGCGGACATCGGACAGCTACACATGTGGACAGAAAGCTCCTTCTGTGCCTCTGAGCACCCGCTCTCCACCTCCACCCACCGTGGGCTCCAAGGAGATGGAGACTGTCTTGTGGAACAGACGAGCAGCTGTGAACAGCAGTCACGTCTACCTTATAAAAGACCGCAGAGGGTAGACTTACATATTCACTTCTCTGCATGGCAATTGACACTCTACCAACCTAAGCAGGAAGTATAATCTAAGCAATAAGACACCTCAGGAAAACAAAAAAGAGCTGCCTCGGCACAATTCCTTTGCAATGGGCCCGCAGAGGATGGCACGCGTGCTGCCCCCTTCAGGAGGAACTCCAGGTCCCCCACAGGCCCGTTCCTCTGTGTAATTCAGAGTCTGCAGGAGGTTCCTGATGTCTCGGCAGTTTGAGCCACAGAGGAAGCCAAAACGTCATTCATAAGCAGCAACTACCTATAAACAAGGCACCTTGCTGACTAAAAGGAGATAAACCTAGAACTTTCTGTGGCTAGCATAACTGTCTCAGGATTACCTCTTGCCATGACATTAAAACTGTACATTAAAACTTGAGAAACACCCTTCAGGACGAGGGCGCGTAGAACCTACAGCCCAGCTTGCAGGTCGAGTCATAGAGAAACCTTCAGTGGTCCAGGCCCCCCAATGCATCAGTCTGAACCCCTGGGTCCTCTCTCACTTAAGGGACACACTAGCAGGGCCTTGGCAAACTCTCCTCCCATAAAATGGGTGATGCGTGCTCACTGTCACGTGATCTGCTGGACCAGGGTGATACGGCACCTGTCCAGGGAATACACCGAGGACCCTGCACCTCCCCTCATCCGGCGGGACTGTCATAAGCTCTGGCCTGCACAGTGGCCCCGAGATGGCAGAAAGGCTGTTCGTCTAAGTACGCTGAGGATGCCGCCGATCCTCTGCGCAGGCTCGTTTCTCTGTGCAGAGGGCACCCCGTTCACTGGGTGCCCGGTGCCCTGCCCCTGCCCGGAGCAACCAACCGAGTGGGAGTTGGGGTGACACCTGCCACACTCGCCTGGGTGGCCAGGGCGGAACACAGAGCTGCCTTCTCACTACGTTCTCACTGGTGAGAGCTAAAAACAGCTGCACCCCCTTCCCCGGGTCTCCAGAGAGAGGCCAGCCGACCGATGAGTTTTCCAGATGGATGAGATGAGCAGTGCCTCTAGGAACGTGACCTCGGGCACCTGCACCAGGGCCTCCGCTCTCCCCACGGAGGGGGGCCAGCCCAGCCCAGCCCAGCTTCCTACAGGCTCAGGGGACCCCAGACTGGAGGACAGGTGCTGGCAGCCCCTCCAGCACTCCTCGCCCTGGCAGCAGCCTTGTGGGTGAAGAATAAGGTCAAATCCAATTGCCTCCTGCTGAACCAATCCACTGAAAGGGCCTCACTCTACCCAGCACCTTTCGGTCCAAGAAGTCCACGGGTGACAACAGTCGTGACCACACCTGTGAACCGGCTTCAAAATATCAGCCAGTTAAACTGTGCGAGGTTACAGGTGTCAACTGTCTTTACTGAAGATGACTGAGTGAGCGAAACTAGGGAACTGGACACGCAAAACACAGCCTAATTCCGTATGCAGAAGCCCTGAGACCGTAACCCAAAGCACCTGGACACAGGACTGTCCATGTGGCCTCAGACTCGGTGGTCTCAGTGCAGAGGGGCCCGGGCTCTCCCCGACCTTAGCTCTCTTTACGTCATGTTTACTGAGGAATAACTCAATTACAGTGAAATGCACCACTCCTAGGTGTTACAGTTCTACCAAAATTTAGAATAAGTCTACCATGCACCCCCAAAATCTCTCATGCCGCTTTCTCAACCCACCCCCAACCCTGGCAACCACGGACCTGTTTTCTTCCCTATGGCTCTCCCTTTTCCAGGATGTCATACAAATGGAATCATACAGCATGTGCTTCTGAGGCTGGCTTCGTTCACTCAGCATGATGCCTTTTTACTGCTGAGTATATTTCATTGTGCAGATGTGCCAGTGAAATGTGGGATGTGGAAGTCTGTTTATCCAACTTCCCAGGTGCAGGACAGTAAAGATTATTTTCCTTTTGGGGCTACCGTGAATAGAGTTGCTGCGGACATTTGCATACAAGTCTTAGTGTGGGTGAATGTTTTCATTTCTCTTGGGTAAGTACAATCTGGGAGTCGAGTCACTGGGTGGGGTACAGTAAGGTAATGCTTAAAATTACAAGCAACGGACTTCCCTGGTGTCACAGTGGTTAAGAATCTGCCTGCCAGTGCAGGAGACATGTGTTCAAGCCCTGGTCCTGGAAGATCCCACATGCTGGGGAGTAACTAAGCCCGTGAGCCACAACTACTAAGCCTGCACTCTAGAGCCCGTGAGCCACAACTACTGAGCCCACGCAACACAACTACTGAAGCCTGTGCGCCTAGAGCCCATGCTCCGCAACAAGAGAAGCCACCGCAATGAGAAGCCCGTGCACCACAATGAAGAGTAGCCCCCACTTGCCGCAACTAGAGAAAGCCCACGTGCAGCAACTAAGACCCAACACAGCCATAAATCAATCAATCAATCAATCAATCAATCAAAATAAAATTACAAGAAACTACTGAAGTTTTCCAAAGTGGCCGCACCATTTTGCCTTCCCACCAGCAAAAGGGGTGAGAGTTCCGGTTACTCCATGTCCTAGCACCTTCCTATCAACAGTGTTTGTGAGTTTTGTGTTTTATTGCTGTGTTTCATTGGGTTTTTTTTTAAGCCACTCTGATCTGTGTGTAATGGTATCTCATTGTGGTCTTGATTTGCATTTCCTTAACGACTAATGATGTTGCACATCTCTTCATGGGCTGATGGGCCATCTGTAGCTCTTCTTTGGTCACGTATCAGTTCAAGAATTTTTGCTCATTTATTCAATTGCTTTCCTGTCAAAGGGTTGTGAGAGTTCCACATGTATTCTGGATACAAGTCCTTTATCAGATAGTGTTTTGAAATAATTTTCTTCTGGTTTGTTTTTTGTCTTTTAGTTTCTTAGCAGTGGTTTTTCAAAGAGCACATGTTTTTAACTTTGATAAAATCCATTTTACCAACTTTTATACTTTATGCTTTTTGTGTCTGAAGCAATCTTTGCCCTGGCCCAAGGTCACAAAGATTTTCTGCGATGTTTTATTCTATAAAGTTTTCGGGATTTTTTTGCTTTTACTTTAGGCCCATGACCCATTTTTGTTCATTGTTACACATGTTGTAAGGGATGGGTTGAGGCTTTGGGGTTTGATTATCCTTTCTCTGATGGGTTTCCTTGGCACTTTTGTTGAAAATCAATTGATCGTTTACGTGTGGGTCTACTTGTAGACGCTATTCTGTTCCACTGACCTGTATATCTGTCTTTCACCAATACCACGCTATCTTGATTACTGTTGTTTTAGAGTGTACGTTCTGAAGTCAGGAGGTGTAAGTCTTCCAACTCTGCTCCTTTTCAAAGCTGCTTTGGCTATTCTAGCTCTTTTGCCTTTATATATAAATTTTTGAATGATCTTGTCATTTTTTGAATTAGCTTATCATTATACAAAACATTTATGTTTCTACATTTTTATTTGATTTGTATTGAATCTCTAGATCAATTTGAGTTGGGTGCCTTATCTTTTTGAAAGTAAAAGAGTGGTTACCTTTCAGAGATATTATAAAAGGAAGACCAACCAGTTCCTCCCAGACCTACCCATGCAGAATGGCTTTGCCAAATGGCCTTGGCTTGAAGAGCTGAGCTGTGGACTTCACATGTTCTTATGTGGAGGGGCACATGTTGGGGGGAATAAGAAGGCAGTCTGCCTCTCCAACCTGCTACCTGAGACAGAAAGGAAAAGACACAAAAAGGAAAAGACCTGGAAATTAGCCCTGAGACCTACAACAGAAAGGAATATGGTTCCTGGAGAAATTGTTGAAAAGGAGGTGACATCTAAGGGGCCACTGGAGGGTGAGTAGGAGTACACTAATGCAGAAGAGAGGAGGAAAGTTAAGTCTTCAAAGGAAAATGCCAGAGCAAGGGGTAAAGGAGGCAGGAAGCTCAGGGCTGCAAAATGGGAGGAGACAGAGGTTGGGCATGAGGTCTGGAGGCCCATGCTAAGGGTCAGAATGCTGTTCTCTACATATGGAAGCCCACGGAAACTCCTGAGTGGGAGGGGCATGATCAGATCTGTGTTTGAGAAAGATCCCCTTGGTGGCAGGCAAAAGATTTCCCTAGAGGCCATCTTGTGGAGATGGCCACAGGTATGTGATGAGCAGGCTTGACTGGGGAAATGGCCAGGATCCTGGACGAGAAGGTCCCTAGAAAACAAAGCCACCAATTTGATACCAGACAAGAGATCAAAAGGGGATGAAGAATCAAAAAATGGGCAGAAGACCTAAATAGACATTTCTCCAAGAATACATACAGATGGCCAATAGGCACATGAAAAGATGCTCAGCATCGCTGATTAGTAGAGAAATGCAAATCAAAACAACAATAAGGTATCATCACCTCACACCAGTCAGAATGGCCATCAACGAAAAGTCTACAAATAATAAATGCTGGAGAGGGTATGGAGAAAAGGGAACCCTCCTGCACTGTTGGTGGGAATGTAAATTGGTGCAGCCACTATGGAAAACAGTATGGAGGTGCCTCAAAAAACTAAAACTTACCATATGATCCAACAATCCCACTCCTGGGCATATACCCAGAAAAGACAAAATCTCTAATTTGAAAAGATACATGCACCCCAATGTTCATAGCAGCACTATTTACAATAGGCCAGACATGGAAGCAACCTATGTGTCCACTGACGGATGGATAAAGAAGATGTGGTGTGTATACTCAATGGAATATTACTTAATCATAAAAAAGAATGAAATAATGTCATTTGCACCAACATGGATGGATCTAAACATTATCATACCAAATGAAGTAAAGCAGACAGAGAAGGACAAATATCATATGATACCCCTTATATGTGGAATCCAAAAACTGATACAAACGAACTTATTTACAAAACAGAACCAGACTCACAGACATACAAAACAAATTTATGGTTACCAAAGGGCAAAGGGGGTGGGGGAGGGCAAAGGGGGTAGGAGTTTGGGATTAGCAGATACAAAATACTATATATAAAATAGATAAACAACAAGGAGCTACTGTATACCACAGGGAACTATATTCAATGTCTTGGAATAACCTATAATGGAAAAGAACCTGAACAAGAATATACATATATTCTGGTGTACAGTCACTTTGCTGTACACAAGAAACTAACACAACATTGTAAATCAGCCATACTTCAATTTTTACACAGGGGTGGCGGAGGGGATGGAGAGGCACATCCATGTACCCTTTAGTCCCCTGGACCCTGAAAAGCGTCTACCACTCACCAGGCACATCCACAGCCCCATGCCGAGCTCTGCTGTACAACCTCGGCCCCCAAGGTCCTCACTAAGAGCATCTAACTCAGACACCCTGTGAACATTCATATTCTGCTCTCTGGAGGGCAAACTTTTGCATTAAGGTTATCTAAAAAACACAACCTTCCAAAAGATGGCTTTGCTTTTAAGATTATACCATTGGGGTTGGATAAATTTCTTGGCAACCCGGCATATAAATCTGGTTGGAGCCTCATTGTGAAGTCTGAAAAACAGACAGATGGAACAGTCGGCCAGAGAACCCCAGTGACAGAAACAACTACTCCCTGGAAGGGGAAAAAAGGCCAGAATGGCATCTTTGTTTATTTTTACAGACTTTGGAGAACAACAGTCTCCACCAGCTGTCTCCACAAGATCAAACCAGCTCCAAATGGGAGTCGCTAGGTGTTTGAAATCAACGTCCAATAGGCCTGATGGCCCTGTTTCTTGTCTTTTCCTCCCTTTGTATCTTAAGATGACAATTTCATTTGCTCATTGATGCAGCCTGTCCATTCAATAAATATTCTGCTTCATCTAGGAACTTCAAACTCTGCTTCTAATCTAAACCAGAAAACAAAAGTACACGACCCCTTCACTTCCTGCTGGGCCCTCTTGGGCTCGTTCAGAAACCAATACCTGAAGGCAGTCTCAGAATGACCTAAAATCAGGGGGTCTGCCTTTTCGGTGTAAGGCCACACCCACCTTAGTCCAGCTCAGGGCTGATCAAGCTATCAACTCGCCCACTTCCCTGGACTAATCACATGCAAGCTCCCCCATTCTCCCTTCCCCTTGCCAACCCTCAGAGGACCTCAAAACCTTTCAGGGGATTGGTACCTGTAGCTCCAATATTAGGTTTAGAGCACAGGCCTGAATAGGGTACTGATTCTATCCAAGAAACTGACAGAAAGAAATCAGTTGTGAGAATGATTTACCTTTAGCCTTCATCTAAAAGTCAAAACTCTGCGGCTTTCCATTTAACTATAACAAGCCAAATGGAAACTTCCCTTCCTTCCTCATTTACTTTTTTAAACTGAAGTGTAGTTGATTTACAACGTCATGTTAGTTTCTGGTGCACAGCAAAGTGATTCGTGTGTGTGTGTGTGTGTGTGTGTGTGTGTGTGTGTGTGTGTGCCTGTGTGTGTATATATATATTCGTCTTCATGTTCTTTTCCATTATGGTTTATCACAGGATATTGAATATAGCTCCCTGTGCTATATAGTAGGACTGTGTGTTTATCTGTTTTATATATAGTAGTTTGTATATGCTAAGCCCAAACTCCTAATTTATTCCTCCCACACCCCCTTTTCCCTTTGGTAACCACAAGTCTGTTCTCTATGTCTGTGAGTCTATTTCTGCTTTTTAAATAAGTTCATCTGTGCCATATTTTAGATTCCACACACAAGTGAAATATCATATGGTATTTGCCTTTCTCTGTCTGACTGACTTCACTTAGTACAATCGTCTCTAGGTCCATCCGCCCTTCCTCATTTATTAGGAAAGGACAACCGACAAAAACAAAAAACAGAGCAAAGTAATTCTGTCAGGGGCCACTTTGCTGCTCTCACACCTTGCTTTCATGAGCCTTTCTTCGAAATATGGTCATAAGTGCCACATGCAAAAATTCCCTGCTGTTGTTGCGTGCGAGCTCTCCACCGTATCGGAGAATGAGCGCCAGAGCTGAGCCGATCCCTCCTGAGCCCGGTTCATCCTGGCCCAGGGGTTCCCACCAGGAGGGAGCAGGCTTCCTCGGGCTGCTGCCCTGTGACAGGCAGGAAGAACATCTAAACTCTCTTTCAATCTTGTAGAAAAAGAAAAAACAAAACACCCACACAGTGGGGAACAATTTCCCCGCTGGGCGGGTAGTGGGGCCTCTAGAGCTGTTACCTGCAAAGGGCACTTCTGGGGGTTACCCAGCCGTCACCACCGTGTGGATTCCACCCGAAAACCTCAAGCCAAACAGTGGGGAATGAACATCAAGAGACAATTTTCCACTCTGAAAAGTGACTTGACTTTACGAAAATAAATTAAAATGCCACGACAATAAATGAAACGCGTGCAGGACTTGCTGCCAAACACGTGGTCCGTCACAGGAGATGCTCTTCCTTGCTTGGTACATCTATACGTTGGGAATATGACTACGTCATTCTCCACTTCCTGGCCCCTCAGCCCCCTATCCGACACCACGTCACACACACACACACACACACACACACACACACACACACAGAGACATGAACGCACTCCTGTATCACACGCATAGGTCTGGAGTAACAGGTGTAGCAGGATTTAGAGGCTGAACCATCATGCCTGGGGCAGGAGTGGGGATGGCTGGGGTGTGCACGTGTTAGTGAGGAGATGGGGGGTAGAGGTCGGGGGGGGGGACTGGTCCTAACTCTGAGCACTGTTCACTGTAGTTCATTGTAACAAGGGAAATTTGATAGCTGAGGCACCAACGCAGATGCACAAAAACAAAACCGGGCATCCTTCGAGCAGTAAACTCCTTTCTTGCCGCACAAGAGCTCTGCCCCACATGTCTGTAGCAGCCTGAGAGGTGCTGCCTGCTAGCAGCGTTATCAGATTTTATAGGCTCCTTCCCCTCCTCCCACACTTGTGTCCCTTAAGGCCACCGAATCTGTCCCTCTTCATAGGTGAGCCCATCCTCCCAATACTGGCCTCTTGGAACCACATTTGCCTCTTCGCTCCCCTTCATCTCACCCCCACCTACTGAAGGAGTCTGCTGGGGTTTCTCCACCACCTCGCTTGGCCCCAGCCCTGCTGTTATAATTCTGGAAACAGACCTGGTGATTAGAACCAAAAGTCCCGAACTGTGTTTCCAAAAACATCCCTATCCACACAAGAAAGACCCAGGAAAACCTCAATCCCGGCATCTGGGCTCTGGGCAAACGTGACAAGGGAATTGGAAACCATTTCTCAATAGCAGACGTGAGCTTTTTTTCTTTTTTTTTTTTTTTTTGCGGTACGCGAGCCCCTCACTGTTGTGGCCTCTCCCGTCGCGCAGCGCAGGCTCAGCGGCCATGGCTCATGGGCCCAGCCGCTACGCGGCATGTGGGATCTTCCCGGACCAGGGCACGAACCCGTGTCCCCTGCATCGGCAGGCAGACTCTCAACCAGTGCACCACCAAGGAAGCCCGGCCGTGAGCTTTTGAAGTGACCAAGAACTATATAGACACAGATACAACCCCATTTAAAAAGTAATCAACAGGAAAATAGTACAGCAGCTCCTCAAAAGTCTACAAATAAAATTACCATGTGATCCACCAATTCCACCCAAAAGAATTGAAGGCAAAGTTTCCAAGAGATATTTGTATGCCCGTGTTCACAGCAGCATTATTAACAATAACCAAAAGACAGAAACAACCCAAATGTCCATCGACAGGTGAATGGATAAAGAAAGAGTTATGTATGGAATGGAACAGTATACAGCCTCTAAAAAGGAAGGGAATCCTGTCACATGCTACATGAACGAACCCTGAGGACACTCTGCTAAGTGAAATAAGCCAGCCACAGAAGGACAAATACCATATGATTCCACATCTATAACGTTCCTCGAGTCGTCAAATTCAGAGACAGAAAGTAGAATGGTGGTTGCTGGGGGCTTGGGACGGTGGTGTCAGTGTTCAGCGGGTGCAGACTTTCAGTCTGGGAGGATGAAAAAGTTCTGGAGATGGATGGTGATGATGTCTGCGCAACAATGTGAATGTGCTTAATGCCACAGAGCTGTACACTCCCTAATCCTTTTTTAAGGGTTAAAATGGTAAACTTTATTTTTTAGATCACTTTTAATCTAAAAAAAATGACACAAATGAACTCATTTACAAAACAGAAATAGACTCACGAACATAGAAAACAAACTTATGGTTACCAAAAGGAGGGAGGGGGGACATGAATTAGGAGTTTGGGATTAACATATACATACTACAATATATAAAACAGGAAAAGAAGGTCCTACTGGGTAACACAGGGAAATATACTAAATATCTTGTAATAACCTATAACGGAAAAGAACCTGAAAATAAATATATATGTATATGCATCGATATAACTGAGTCAATTTGCCGTACACTTGAAACTAACACAACATTGTAAATTAAGTATACGCCAACAAATAAATAAATAAATAATACGGTAAATTTCTGTTAGGTATAATTTACCAAAAAAAAAGCAATCGACAAAAGGATGGAAGTTTCAATTAATCTAAATAAGCTAGTAGGATTTTTAAATAGGGGACACAACCAGAAACCCACCCCCTTCATCTTCCTCCTCCTATGTGAGGACAGAGGTGTGTGACAGGGCCAGGCAGCAGGAGGGACAGAAGAGGCACCACCAGGCAAAACGGTGACCTGCAGGTGTCTGAGAGGAAAGGCCGATTCCTCCTGTGCCCGCTGACCCCGGAGACAGGGCAAAGGCCATGGGGCAAGGGGCAGGTGGTGTGGCCCTGACCTGCAAGAGTCTCCTCAGTGACAGCGTATCAAGTGTCACCCATTCCTGCAGACTGGAAGATTCCTCCTCACCACACTTGACGGCTGCTGTTGCGCTTCCTGGAATTTTTAACTCAGAATCCCCTGTTTCAGAAATAATTTTTGCAAAACACAACCTCTGGGGACTTCCCTGGCGGTCCAGTGGTTAAGACTTCACCTTCCAATGCAGGGGGTGCGGGTTCGATCCCTGGTCGGGGAGCTAAGGTCCCACATGCCTCGGGGCCAAAAAACCAAAAACATAAAACAGAAGCAATATTGCAACAAAGTCAATAAAGACTTTAACAAATGGTCCACATCCAAAAAAAAAAAAAAATCTTAAAATAAAAAAAAGCAAAAAAAACACAACCTCTGATAAGGCCTCTGTTATTTTAAGATGTTGGTACCTGGACAGGTCAATCGCTCCTCACAACCTCTCCCCACCTTGGCTTGCATCCATCGGATGTGGAAATTGGACATTTACACTTTGTTCGAGGCCCAGCCGAGCCAAAAAAGAAAAACAAAGTCTCCGGGTCATCCCTGAGTTACAGCAGTCACCTTCTAACCATCCTCTCTGCTCCTAGACTTCAGGCTCCTGGCAGGGGCACACGGATGCTGTAGCAGCCTCTTGTGAATACGGGTTTCGCTGGGCCACCACTCACTCCGGGGGCCCCAGCCCCTGAGGCATATGGTGAAGGCACTGGGCACTGGCAAAGGAAGCTCAGTAGATACCTTCGCTTTCCTCCTCCTCCACCTCACTACTTCCCTTTGTAACTTATTTAGATTTGTCTTCGCTTTTTGCTGCATTTATGCAATATCCATGACTCCCTGCTCTGAACCTGACGGCCCAGAGCTAAGACAGGAGACAGGACAGCCTGGAGGCAAACTTCCCTGGAAACACAGCCCAGGGGCAGCTCCCTTTGCCAGGACGTCCCCCGTGAGAGCACAGCAGCGGCCTGGCCAGGAGGAGTGCGGGGTTAGGCTCCTTGGATGGAGCATGGACCCAGAAGGCAGATGCTCCCGTAGACAGACAACTGCTAGCCTTTCTGCTTGCCTGCCATCCAGCCTGGGCAGGGCCTTTGTTTTGAGGAGTGGGTTCTAAGTTTAGGGTTGCGACTGAACTCCTAGAGCTACAGAAGGAAAGCTGAGGCAGCCAGGATCCACCCCACCCCTCCACAGCCTCCCCATACGCTGCCTCTCCTCCAAATACATGTCAAATAGTCATTGAAAGGCTATGTGTTCTCAGGGACCTGTATTCTCAGCCTGCCCAGGCATCTCCCTGAGCCAACTGGACCTACGTCCCACTCTCGCACTTCGGTGGAATGAGGATGGTTTAAGGGCCACTGCCTCTAAGAAGCCTCCTTCGATTGGTTGACCCCCTCCTATGAGAACTGCATCTGTCCTGTCTTCTTCAGACATACCCCTTGTGTACCCCCAACTAGTGAGTGCCTTGCAGCAAGGACAGTCTTAAATTTCTTTCCACAAGTGCTCTAAATAAATACTCCAACACTCAGCTGGGCTCCATGGCAGAGCGCATTTCCAAATATGGCCGAACAAAGCTCTGCCACCTCTCGTGTTCTTGTTACAACGTGACCGACACTCCCTCGGCCGAGGGGGGGCGGGTGTCTCTACTCCCTCCCTCTGAACATAAGTTGGGGCTTGCGACTGTGCCAACCAGTAGAACAAGGTGGAAGTGATGCTCTGTGAGGCTGGGCCACAGAACGGAGACAGCTTCCATGTGGTTCTCTCTTTCCAGGACTCTCACTCAGAGAAAGCCAACCACCATGCTGTGAGGAAGCTCAAAACAGCCCCCATGGAGAGGAACAGAGACTGCCCCCCCAGCCACAAGCCAGCCTCACCCACCGGACACAAGAGCAAGTGAGCCTTCAGATGACTCGCCCCCCAGCCCTTGAGTCCCCCAGCACAGGCTCCAGACCCTGTGAAGCAGAGACAAGCCATCTTCACTGCCCTTTCCAGACCCCTGACCCACACACTGCACGGGCATGATAAATGGTCGTCCAGTGACAGTAGGCAGATAGGAACTGGGGCAGAATCCATAAATGTGGCCACAGGATGAGCAGCTCCAAAGCTCTGCCCTCTCTAAAATCGACATTCGTTTACCACCCGAACATCCTTCTTTCCCTTCATCACAACAGAGCTCCTGTCCTTAGCTCCCGTAGGGCCAGGGCTCAGGGTGGCTACCTTGCTACTCAGCCTCATAAACCTCTATCTACCAGCCACATTTCCTCAGTGAGGCGGGTGCTCTGGGGAAAGAGGAACAAAGGGGAATGCTGTTTACAGTCCAAGCGAAGTGCTTTCTTCGTGGTGCACCCGCCGCCTCCACGGGGATGTGATGGGGAGGAACAAATCTGGCCTCACACACTGAGTCTGCTGCTTTTACTTTAACCTTTTTGTACTCTATTGCTCTTGCTACAAGTTAATCACTAAAAGAATGTTGCCTATAGCCTGCAATATACAGGGTAGCCCATTCTCAAGGCTCTGACCTTTAAAGGTATAACACTTTCCCATTCATAGAGATAAAAAGTTGCAGAACAGAGAATAACATTTGTCTTGTTGGAGGTTTATAGGAACATTGTGCCCTGACCAACAGGACAGCTGCAAGAACAAAGGATTCCAGCATCAAGAAGGCTGCAACAACCAGCCACACCCCCTCCCCTTTTAGTATAAAAGAAGTCTGAATGGATCTTTGGGACACTAGTCCATCTTCACAGTCTGCTGGCTTTCTGAATAAAGTCACTAAGCCAATCCCTCGAGTGGCTTTCTGGCCTCATTTCTCATGCATGACATCCCTGTTTCCACTTCTCACCCTTGGACAGAGTCCACTCCCAGAAATCATGCTGGGTCCCTGCCCTAGAGCATTACATTTTTTGACTTTAAAAGAAATGGGCAGGGCTCCCCTGTTGGCGCAGTGGTTAAGAATCCACCTGCCAATGCAGGGGACATGGGTTCGAGCCCTGGTCTGGGAAGATGCCACAGGGCAACTAAGCCCGTGCGCCACAACTACTGAGCCTGTGTGCCACAACTACTGAAGCCCACGCACCTAGAGCCCGTGCTCCACAACAAGAGAAGCCACCGCGATGAGGAGCCCATGCACCGCAATGAAGAGTAGCCCCCACTCGCCGCAACTAGAGAAAGCCCACGCGCAGCAATGAAGACCCAATGCAACCAGAAATAAATAAATTAAATAGACAAATTTAAAAAAAAAAGAAATGGGCTATCTACCACAACTTTCACGTAAAAATCTTATTCCTCCAAAGAGTGATTAACTCTCACCAGTCAAGCAACTAGAACAATTTCATCTAATTGCTATCACACTGACATCGCAGATAGAGCAGCCACCGAAATTAAGCTCAAAAACTTGTAGACTTGAGCAAACCAAAATCTATAGATCAGTAAGGATACTCCTTAAAAGAAAAAAATGTAACTTTACCTGTGGCTATAGCGAATGGCTATCGTCAACCCAAGCTGCAATTAAAAAGAGAGGAATACATATTAAATAATATCAAGCACAGGCTGAATTCACAAGAAAACTGATGTAACGCGCCGATTTTTTTTAAACATTTCTTAAAACACCTTCCTGCTAATGCTTCCTAAATAACACTTTTTTTTAAAATAACATGTTTTAATGATCGATCTTTAGTTTCAACTTAACTCTTAAAAGGATAACGGTATTTTGAAAGGGTCTTAAACAGGGTACAATATTCCATCATGGATTAGACAGAAGGTGTCTCTCATCAGGAAAGACTTCCAAAAGGCTCTTTTTTGCCTTTTTAAAAATGCTTTAATGTTTATTTTTTTATTTTTTATTGAGGTGTAATTGACAAAAGGGTATCTATTTAAAGTGATGACATATACACATACATTGCAAAATGGTTAACACACATTAGCACATTAATTAACACATTCATCGCCTCACAGAGTTACCTTTTATTTCTTTTTTTGGTGAGAACACTTAAGATCTGCTCTCTTAGCCACTTTCAACTGTGCAACACAGCATTGTTAACTACAGTCACCATGCTGTACATTAGACCCTTAGAACTTATTCTTCTTGGCCCTGGAAGTTTTTACCCTTTGACCAACATCTCCCCACTTACCCCCACCCTGCAGCCCCTGGCAACCACCATTCTACTCTTTCCATGAGCAAAACAGGGCTCTTTCAGCTCTGAGACAAAGCCGTGAAAAGATGGGACTGCAGAGCGGATCTGATTCTGAGGTTTGCATTAGGAGAGCATGGCCACGCCCAGGTCCTGGGAGCGACCCTCTCACTACCTCCACCCCAGGGGGACTGACCACTTGGGCCAGAGCCTCCCTGAGGGGATCAGCACAGACTTCACCCTGATCCTGTCAGCTCAAGGCCAGCAAGGCAGCTCCGAGGACTGCAAGGAAATCGCACCTGTGATATACACGTGACATCAAGAGAAAGTGTACACGACTGCCGGGCATGGCCACAAGCAGAGCCCAAGGTGACACTGCAATTTCCTCCTTACCCTGTAGGGGTGTCAGGGAAACCTCTCAAGAACATCTAGAGGTCGGACCATATGGCCTGGGCCTCGGCTGGTTAACGCAAGGCCAGTGGTGGGTTACATGACAGCCACGTTCAACTGCTAACCATATGGGTGTCAGCAAGTGATTTAACCTCTCAGAGCCTCAGTGTTCACAACTGTAAAATGGGCAAAGTAATTGTGTTCTCACCAGATTAACATAAGGATGAAACAATTTTTCTATCTATGTGTTTGTATCTGTGTGTATGCCCACGTGTGTGCATACTGCCTGATGGATAGGAAAAAGGCTCTATAAATAATCACTACCACTATTTATAGGCAACACCCCTCTATGAAAATGTCACACTCCAAAATTTAATTTGTAATTGTTTTTAAGTCTAATTTTTGCAACTTTGCAAGTATTTCATCATGTAAAACACAGTGATCAGCCCTAATCATGCCTATGTAAGTCTCACTAACCCACTTGTGGCTGAATTGTGGCATGACTAGTTTAAGAATCTCAACTGCAGTTAAAAACCGAAGCATCATCTATAATATCATTTCTGGGCCAAAAGTCCACCTACGTAGCACCTTAACACCCCCAAACACGTCACTGCCCATTCCCTTGATGTCAGCTCCCATAGAAGTGGGGGTGGGGAGGTGACTTTTGTGGCACCCTCCTGGGTGCTGCAAGATGACAGGAGGGTCCCTGGGGTAGTGGGAGGGTCGATGGGGTAAGCAAGAGAGAAGGGAAGGAAGAGTTAGGAGAAATCTTTGTGATAAGGAAGTCCAATTCTTCTAACCAGCTCAGGATACTGCAGAATTCCCCAGCTAGTGTGGGAATAGCTCCAGAATCATGCGGCTGGCTGCCACCACTGCATGCACCTGAAGTATGGAATCAGCGATGGTGAGATGAGGCTTCATTTTACCCAAAGCATACCTAAAAGTGAAGGCATGAAGTAGATAACAGGTTGATTTCGTATCCCCCTCGCCTGAATGCATTCAATTATCTATTTCAGCTCAGCCAGGAGTACACTTTCTCTGAGCCTTCAGCAAACAGAAGAGGAAGATGCCTCAGGGACCATCAAGAATTTAAAGAAAAAGGAGGAAATTATCGGGGGAATGAAATAAAAGTAGAAACTGCAGCCTAAAAAGGTCAGAATGAGCAATTTACCAATTTCACAGGCCAGGTAACTTCACCTTTCCTGGGGTTACAAAGTTCTGGCTTACAGTTAGGCTAATTATAAGATAATTTTACTGCCTGAATATTTTGATAAGCTTTGGAGTACTGTTTAACTGGTGCCTTTCCACAGTTGAAAGATAAGCCCTTGCTGGAGTAGGGAGAGGAAATGGGTCTGGGGAAGGACAAGAAGAAGAAAAAAAAGCAGAAAAAGTTGTTACATGGCAGCTGTGCTGGTTAAAAGGGGCTGGGAGATAAATCCTTCACAGAAGCAAATTTAAATTAAGCATTTTTATTAGTCTTTTCTTGGCTTCTGAATCAAATATGTTTTACAGTCATTTTTAAAAGGACACCTTTGTTAAGGAAGAGAGTGTGAACCTTGGGATGGTACAGACCAGCCACAGAATCCCGCAGGTCTCCAGAGATGCGCTAGGGAACAGGATGATTGGCACCTGTACAGAGACCCCAGAGCTACGTGGGAGCCCACTGATGGGACAGATGGGAACGGGTCATTGTACAGTCCTTCTGGAAACCTGGCTTAAGTGCCACATAGGATGCACTGGATCTGATTAGGCAGCCCTGAGAAGGTAATGGAACAGCGTAGAAAGCTATTGTGGGCCTCGCCATGAAACCCCACATTGGACAGGCAAACGAGGCCAGTGAGCCGCGTGGGGAGCCTCCTGATGGGTCCTCCTCCTGCATCCTACCTATTATCTGACCCTAGAGAAGGCAGGGGAGGCAGAGACTTCTCTGAGGTTTCTACCCCATAGCAAATGCCACATCAAGGTAACTGGGCCAACTGCTGAGAGATGGGCCAGAGATGTTTTCTCCCTCGGCCCTAGGGATGTGCATCAGCCAGCCAGGCCTCTGTGAGCGCTCACCCTGCGAAGAGGCATCAGCGTCTCAGAAATTCTTTGAGCAAGTCTCACCACTGCCTGTGTGTGCACACACAGGCACATGTGCACACGTTCACACCCAACTCACTCGTATGTGTGTGCACATAGGCACACAGGTGCACACTCGTGTGTGCATGCACACACTTACAGAGGCGCAGCCACACCCATGTATGCACGCACAGGTCCATGTGCATTCCTATTCGTGCATGCACGTGCACATATAAATAAGCACGTGTTCCTGGGTGCACACGTGCACGCACATGCTTATACAATACTCGCATGCACCAGCACATGCGCACATATACATACGGATACACATTCCTACAGCCATGTGTATATGCATTCACCCACGTGCATAGAGACACTTTGGCATTTGAAGAGGCCCATAGAGCCTCTGAGACAAAGGGGGGCCTCAGACAATTGACCCTTTTGTTGCTGGTCTCAGCAGGGGCCCTGGGGAGAGAGAGGAGGGAGGCCCAGGGGTTGGCCCCCTGACCCCGGCCCAGCCCGGGCTGAGGCCCGGGGACACGGAGGTCAGCGGAGTTTTGTGCAGCCACCCTCCATCGAGAACACCCCCCGGGACATACTGTAAGTATTGCCAGAGAGCACTTAGCAAACTCCCATTCGGAGTACTTCTCTCGAGATGCCCACAATTTGTTAATAACAAAATTCAATCACCTTGTAATGGCCAGGAAAGAGTAATTTAACTTTTTCTGTTTTTTCAAAATCTCCACCAACTACAAAAAACCTTTTTCCTGCTGCTTCGGCCTGAAAATGCTCCTTTTTTTGGAACAGCTGACCGAGGCAGCTGTTTCGTATCAAGTCTAGGGGTTTTCTATATGACCCAGGGAGCTCAGACAACTGGCAGGCCTTCCTGCATTAAAGGGTAATCTGAGAATAATTTGCCATAAAACACCCAGAAGTGGGCCAGCTGTAGCCGGATACACCCTATAAAGCACCACGTGGGCTGTGCAGACCTTGTAAAATAATCATAATTTTAGAAAACACATTTTTAAAATCCATCTTTTGAAAAAACTTTAAAGAAGTGGCTGGCACTGTCTTAGAAGGCAGTAGGGAACGTCCTTGCAGGTGCACCGACTGTCACCAAGCGCCTCTTCCCTGAGGCCCGCTGGCCCAAGCGTCCCTGTGTGGCTGGCAATCTACTGTGCTTCGTGTTTACGATGTGCTGCCACACACACAAGGCTGCCAGCGGCAGGTAAGGAGGAAAAGTCCAGTAGGTGGCAGCCTCCAAGTCATCCAGCGGGTGACTGGTGCTCCAAGTGTGAGTCCAGAACTTTCTAGACCAGGGGTGCTTTGCTGGCCGGGGCTGTGACCAGAAGCCATGCCCCTTCACGTGGTCAGCCACCAACCAGCCACAGCCCTGGCACCGGTGCTCCCCGCTCCTCAAAAAAAATGCTGGACACCAGGGGTTTTATTATGAAAACTCCCATGTTTGAAACTGATTTGACTATTTTTCAAGAACTACGGGAGCCAAACAAAACACGTCAGTGGAATCTGGCCCGGGGGCCGCGGGTCTGCAACCTCGCTTTACACCTTTCCATGCTGCCAAGGCTCTGCTCGGGTTCTCCAAGCTTCCAATCTTGAATTAATGAGTTTGTGACAAATCTGGGGAAAGCCTTCCTGTTAGGCGTGACTCTTCCCTCCCTTTCCTATACTTTGGTGGTGATTTTTTTATAGTTGTTTTTTTTTTTTTAAATTTCAAGGGTCCAAAGATTTATAACATCACAAAATAAACTCACAGAGAAAGGTTGTTGTTTATTTTCCTCCTGTATTTTTTAAATGATTTCCTCCCCTTTTCTGGGAAAATATGGGAAAGGAGCGTGAAGGGGAGAAGAAGGCCATGGCGTGGACAGAATCCCACACAAACAGAGCCACGGTGTGCTGGTCCACGGATAGGAGGCAGGGAGAAAGTGATCCACCGAACGCATCCTGTTAACCCGTTCTCTGGCTCTCCTTCCAACACTGTTCTCTCCTCCTAATAGCCAGGGCCCCCGTGCTCCCGCAAGCAGCACCTTCCAGAGCTGGTCTTCCTGCAGGTAACACCCCAGACTTCCTGCCCCTCCGTGCGTGACTCTGAAACCCTGCCACACACGCCATGACCCACTAGTCCTCAGCAGTGGACGTCCGTCTAGGGCTGTCTTAGGCACTCACTACTTCCTCTGAAAACTTAACTATGCTGGACCAGCCAATGCTTATGGTCAGTCGCAATGAGCTTTGTGGTCCAGTCTCCCACTTTTTCTTGCCTGTTTCCTCATATTACCTATTTCGTGGGGTTGTTTTAGGCAGATTAACTTAGACTTCTGGGATGAGGCCCTGACCCAGACCTACTGAATCGGAAACTCTGGTGGGGGAATGGAGTGCGGGGCAGGTAGCCAGTCCTCCGGGGTTCAAGTTTAGGAAGCACTGAAAGAGATGATGTATGGAAAGAACTTAGCAAAAGGCTTGGCACAGGTGAATTCTTAGTAACTGTGACGACGACGATGATGACGATGTTACAGTTTATAATAAAACTATTTTCATTTTATGTCCTCTTAATGTCATGTCAATGTCCCACACTCAACTTCAGGGATTATCATCGCTGTGAGCTCAGCCAGCTAGTAGGCCTGGGGTGATGTCTGGGGAGATGAGGCTCACAGGTGATTACCCACTCAGCAGGGAGAGGTGTCCCCACCTGGCTGAGATCCACTGTGTGCTGTCCACAAACAAGTACAGGGCCAGCTTCCTGGAGGCCAAGGGCAAGTCTCAACAGGCTGAAGACCTGCCCTCCCCACACTGCGCTTCTCTCTCTCATTCCCATCAAAAGAGGGAGGAGGGCTTCCCTGGTGCCGCAGTGGTTGGGAGTCCGCCTGCCAATGCAGGGGACGTGGGTTCGTGCCCCGGTCTGGGAGGATCCCACATGCCGCGGAGCGGCTGGGCCCGTGAGCCATGGCCGCTGAGCCTGCGCGTCCAGAGCCTGTGCTCCGCAACGAGAGAGACCACAGCAGTGAGAGGCCCGCGTACCGCAAAAAAAAAAAAAAAAAAAGAGGGAGCAGACGGCAAGAAAGGCAGGAGGAAGAAACAACAACAACATATTTCTCATTATTGAGTTTATTTCGTGGTGTTATCCTTCCTTGGGCCCTTAAAATTTAATTTTTTTAAAAAAACTGGAAAAGCTAAAGAAAAAGTCACACTTAGGAAAAGAAGGGCATGTGCATAACGTGTAAACTCTTTACAGATTTGTCAGAAACCTAGTAATTCAAATCTGAAACTTTCAGAACCTGATGTAAAACTTGCTAAATCAATGGAAATTAACATTGAACAAACACTGAAACTAGGCAGTGGTTGTTTAACCAACCTAAGAAAACAAGTTGTTTTCAAGTCTCTAAGCCCCGAGTAACTGAAAAGGTAAGGCCGGTGATGCTGCTGTCCCTCCCCGCCGTTCCTGGGAACCTGAGCCAGGCACCATCTTTTTGGAGTAAAAGTTAAACAGCTCTGCTTGGAAAGCTTGGAGATGAGTTTTCACAAGGACTTGCTTTGTCCCCCAATTCGCACAAATTAAAAACATCTGTGAGTCTTGAGTTGCTGCCCATTCCCCCCACCTCCAGCAACAGCACCTGGGCCCCCTTTTACCAGGCATCTTCCAGGGACCAAGCCCCATGAGCCATGGGTCAAGGGACCACCCCCTGCCCTGCTCTCAACCTCGGTACCATCCTCTGCAGAGAAACAACAGTAACTGCAGCCCCTCCCCAGAAGACAGGGGGCTGGACACCCTCAGGGCCTAGCAGTGGTGAGGACTCCAGGAGGCCAGCTATCATCCTTGTCATTGTCATTCAGTGGCCGTAGTCTGTCCACCTGTGTCACAGCAGAGTGAACTCATGGGCGTACATCAGGTCCCGGTTACTCATCTTTGTGTGGCCGGTACCCAGAGCTGGATAAACAGGGCTGCCAGAGAGCTTCAGGAACCACTGAATTCACTCCAGGGAGAATTCAGCTTGTATTCACTGAATTCACTTACAGCTTGTGAGTGTCAGAGGAGCTGACCGTATTTTTTTAAGTTTTAGGTTTCCAACAAAATAACAGTAGATTTTGGTTTCTTGGCTTCTCTTGATATGAATGGTTGGGTATTCGATAATATGAAGAAACCACACACTCTTTTCGTAGAAAACCTAATTTGCACCGGCGTGACGATGGACATGGATTCTGTGTGCAGCCTACATCACAGAACAACTAACCCATAAAACTCTGGAACTTTCAGTGGCAAATACTACTTAAGTGAAAGCCTGATTGTAAGTCAGAGTCAGCCGGGGAAGAAGGAAGAGGCTGAAGAGAAGAAAAGGAAATGTACGCGGACTGAAGGGGACAAATGGGTGACACCCTCACATGCAGTCAATAACAAGAGTATTTTAGGGCATTTCTATGGTGGATTTTGGCCTGTTAAATACAAGAAAATGAAAGGCCGTTCATAGCCTGTCACTGCAGCTTAGCGACCCCAAAACCGCTCGTTGACCCACTCTGAGCCCCAGATCCTCATCGGAGTCGAGAGTAAAACGCCCAGGAGAGGAAATCCCTTTTTAACGTAAGACACAAGAATACTTTTAAAGAACCTGTTTCAAAGAAAGAATAACAGTTTTCTTCCTTCTAGCCCTTACCTACTTTCTCCTCTAATCAAATTCCTACCAGAAAGAAATTCACAAAAACGTAAACAGACAAACAAAAATCCTTCCTCCCAGGTATATGGGACATGGGCTAAAATGAGGCCCTCCAGAAAACATGACAGCAGCTGTTAAAAAGAGCACAGTAAAAAGAATTTAAAAAAGAATTTAAAAAAAGAGTGCAATATATCCACTGTTGAAAAAGAGACAATATCTTTTTAAGTAAACTCTTAATTATGAGATAATTGTATTAATAGATTCACATGCAGGTATCTGAAATTATATAGAGGAATAATGGAGAGAAGCCCCATGTATCCTTTGCCCAGTTTCCTCTAAGATGTCATCCCCAGGGACATCTTGCAAAATTATCATGCAATATCAGTGAGGGTATTGACATCAGTACAGTCCAGCTACAGAACGTTTCCGTCACCTTGTGATGCCCTTTTATAAATGCATCCATTTTCCTCCCACACTTATCCCTGTTTAGCCCCTGGCAACCATCAGTCTGTTCTCCAGCCCTGTGATTTTGCCTTTTCGAGAATGTAATATAAATGGAAGCCTACAGTATGTAACCTTTGGGGATTAGAGCTTTTCATTCAGCATCACTCTCTGGAGATTGATCCAGTGGCTGCAGGTACCAATAGTTCATTCCTTTTCATTGCTGAGCAGTATTCCATGATACTGGAATACCACAGCCAAGGAATCTGTTAAAGGACATCTGGGCTATTTGCAGTTTAGGACTATTATACGTAAAGCTGCTATGAACATTCATGTGCAAGTATCTGCATGAACATAAGTTTTCATTTCTCTGGGATAAACGCCCAGGCGTGCCACTGCTGGGTCATACGGTAGTTCCAGGTGCAATTTTATAAGAAACTGCCCAACCGATCTCCGAAGTGACTGTACTGTTTTACAATCCCACCAGAAGTATATGAATGACACTGTTTCTCTGCATCCTCACTAGCTTTTGGAGTTATCACTTTTTTTTAAAATTTGTGCCATTCTGATAGGTATTATTCTGATAGCCATTGTGGTTTTAATTTACATTTTCCTAAGTGTTTAATGACGTCGAACATCTTTTCACATGCTTATTTGCCAACGGTAGATTCTCCTCAGTGAAATGTTTGCCCATTTTCTATTTGGATTGGTTGTTTTTTCGCTGTTGAGTTTTGAGAACTCTTTCTATATTCTATATACTAGTCCTTTGTCAGATATGTGGTTTACAAATATTTTCTCCCAGTCTGTAGCCTGTCTTTTCATCTGTGTAACAAGGTCTTTACAGAGCAAAAGTTACTTGTTTTGATGAAGTCCAACTGATCAATTTTGTTTAAGGGATATGCCTTGGTGTCTACTCTAGTGAGGTGGATGGACCTAGAGTCTGTCATACAGATTGAAGTAAGTCAGAAAGAGAAAAACAAGTACCGTATATTAATGCATATATATGGAATTTTTTTTAAATGGTACTGATGAGTCTAGTGGCAGGGCAGCAATAAAGATGCAGACATAGAGAATGAACTTGAGGACACAGGGCAGTGGGGGGGGGCGGGGCGGGGGAGGGGGAAGCTGGGGGCAAAGTGAGAGTAGCGTCGACTACCAAATGTCCAATAGATAGCTAGTGGGAAGCAGCCGCATAGCACAGGGAGATCAGCTCGGTGCTTTGTGACCACCTAGAGGGGTGGGATAGGGAGGGTGGGAGGGAGGCTCAAGAGGGAAGGGATATGGGGGTATATGTATGCATATGGCTGATTCACTTTGTTGTACAACAGAAACTAACACAGCACTGTGAAGCAATTATACTCCAATAAAGATGTATAGAAAAACTCTGAAAATAAAAGTATTTTAAAAAAAATTTGTATACCTGTAGACCCCAAAGATTTTCTCCTATTTTTTCTGAAAGTTTAATAAATTTATGTTTTACATTTAAAGCATGATCTATTTTGAGTTAACTTTTGTATAAGGTGTGAGACATTTTTTAAGATTTTAATTTTATTGGAATATAGCTGATTTACAATGTTGTGTTAGTTTGTGTGTACAGAAAAGTGATTCAGTTATACAAATACATATATTCATTCTTTTTTAGATTCTTTTCCCATATGGGTTATCACAGAATATTGGGTAGAGTTCCCTGTGCTAACATTTTGCGGGTGGGGTTGGGGGGGCGTTGTTTGTTTGTTTATAGATGCCCAATTGCTCCAGCCCCATTTGTTGAAAAGGCTATCTTTTCTTCCATTGAATTTCTTTTGCACTTTTGTAAAGAATCAGTTGGGCATATTTATTGGGGTTTATTTCTGGGCTTTCTATTCTGTTCCATCGATCTATTTGTCTGTCTCTCTGCCAAAACCACTAGACTTGATTACTATATAAGTATTGAAATTGAGTAGAGTGACTCCATCCACCTTATTCTTTTTCAAAAAAACATTTTTAGGGACTTCCCTGCTAGCGCAGTTGTTAAGAATCCGCCTGCCAGTGCAGGGGACAAGGGTTCGAGCCCTGGTCCAGGAAGATCCCACATGCCGCAGAGCAACTAAGCCCATGTGCCACAACTACTGAGCCTGCGCTCTAGAGCCCACAAGCCACAACTACTGAGACCACATGCTGCAACTACTGAAGCCCACGTACCTAGAGCCTGTGCTCCGCAACAAGAGAAGCCACCACAATGAGAAGCCGCGCACCGCAACGAAGAGCAGCCCCCGCTCGCCGCAACTAGAGAAAGCCCACGCACAGCAACGAAGACCCACCACAGCCAAAAATAAATTAGTTAATTAATTAATTAATTAAAATTTTTTTAGCTATTCTGCTTCCTTTGCCTTCCCATATAAACTGTAGAATAACCTTGTGTATATTCACACAAAAAAAAATCTTGCTGGAATTTTGATAGAAATTGCATTAAACCTATATATCAATTTTGAAGAAAATTGGCATCACTACCATATGGAGTCATCCAATCCATAAATGTGGCATGTGTCTCCATTCACTTAGATCTTTTTTATTCCTTTCATTACCATTGTATAATTTTCAGCATGCAGTTCCTATACATGTTTGTTAGATTTACTTCTGCGAATTTCTCCTCTCTCTCTTTTGAGCAAGTGTAAATTATTTTGGTGTCCACATGTTCGTTGTTAATATATAGAAATACAATTTATTTGTGTATGTTTATCTTGTGTGCTGCAACCTGCTAAATTCACTTAGCAGGTTCTAGGAGATTTTTCGTAGGTTCCTTGGGCTTTCTGTATAGACAAGCATCATCTCCAGATAGGATCGGTTTTGTTTCTTCTTTTCTCATCCAAATGCCTTTTCTTTTCTTGCTTTACTGCACCAGCTGGAAGTCCAGCACTATGTTGAGTAAGGGTAGTGAAAGCAGGCACCCTAGCCTTGTTCCCAATTTTAGGAGGAAAGCATGCAGTCATTCACCATAATGTATAATGTTAGCTATGGGGGAGGGTTGTAGATGTTCTTTATCAAATTGAGGAAGTTCCCTTCTTTTCCTATTTTTCTGACGGTTTTTTATCACGAAAGGGTGTTGAATTCTGTCAAATGCTTATTAAAAACACTTATCCTGGGGCTTCCCTGGTGTCGCAATGGTTGGGAGTCCGCCTGCCGATGCAGGGGACACGGGTTCGTGCCCCGGTCCAGGAAGATCCCACGTGCCGCAGAGCGGCTGTGCCCGTGAGCCATGGCCGCTGAGCCTGCGCGTCCGGAGCCTGTGCTCCGCAATGGGAGAGGCCACAACAGTGAGAGGCCCGCATACCACACACACACACACAAAAAACACTTATCCTCCTTTAAACTATCCCCTCTCTTCTCCGCTGTCTAGTTTTTTAAAAAATACACAAAACGAATGAGAAACCAAGCCCTCTGTCCTGGTGTATAGAACATAGGCTCAGATGAAGCTTTCCATAAAACACAATCACAGGTGTTACAAAAGAGTGTAGTAGATCTGATGTGAAAAGTGACACAACATACTTTTAAGCAAAAAAAAAAAAAAAAAAAATTGCAGGTACAATCTAAATGTGCATATAATGTGTTGAGGGTATATCTGATATTGAATGGTTATATATATAATTATTAGAAAGGAAGTCTGGAAGACTAAATACCAAATTGTTGGATGGGAGGGGTTTGGGTGGGAAAGGATCTTCACTCCCTATCTTTTTATACTCTTCTCCAGTGTGTAATGTGAATGTTTGAACATAAGCAGGTACTAATTGGTAATTTTTAAACAATCTAATAAGGGAAAGTATGGAAAACAATTACCTTGCAAAACGCTACGAACCGTGTACTTTATGCAGAGCTGAATGCAGTTTTTCTCTTAAGGTGCTGTCTTGTGTCAGCCTGAAACGTGGATGCTTTGGCAAGGAGATATTATTAAACTATGTTCCACCGCCACTCAAATTCACACGGAATAAAAAGGACAACATTTTGAAATAAAGATTCAAGAAAGGGAGTAAAAGAATGAGGACACATCTCTTGG
The DNA here is from genome assembly GCF_964270905.1 of Leucopleurus acutus. Taxonomy (NCBI): domain Eukaryota; kingdom Metazoa; phylum Chordata; class Mammalia; order Artiodactyla; family Delphinidae; genus Leucopleurus; species Leucopleurus acutus. The sequence goes on from NC_139154.1 coordinate 16,354,818, forward strand.
TAATAAAGTCTTTCACCCCTACCCCAGTAGATTCTCACAAAGGTTCCATTTCATCACCTGGATTTTTAGGTCAGTGTTAAAGGTGCTAACTTCGGACTTTGCTGGGAGGGGAGGGAATTTGTCTAAATTGATGGATTTGATAGAGGCAGTGACTGAAATGCTGCACACACACCCAGCAGAGGGGGAGAAAGACAACCAGACAGAGAGAGCCCTACCGAAGTGTGATTGTGTGGTCACTGGCATATGGAGAAGAAACGAAGCAAAACACCTTCTCTAGTTTGCAAGCACTGCTGTGAGCCATCACTACCTCAACAGGTGACAGAATAAACATGCTGAGTTTTCTCCATATTTCCAGGACAATTCTCCAAGGTGCGTTCCCTTCCTCGGAAGAGAAAAATCAACTTCCCAAAGAGTAGTCAAGTCAAGCAACACAGCTGAGGGGAGACAAGCACAGCCCAGGGCGACCAGTGAGGCGTGGGACCAGTACTAACCACCACCAACAAAGACCCAGAGACACAAACCCACCTCCCGAAGCGGATGCCAATTAGACTACAATGAGCTGACACTCCAAAGTGAGGTGTGGTTGGAGCTTGGAAAGTTCAGCAGGTAAAAAGCTGTAGTACTGGCATAAAAGGCACAGTCACTGAATCAGAAAATCTAACCAGTATCAGACATATGGGAAAATACTCAAGCTTAGGATGTAATATGAAAAAGGCAGAACGTAAGCAAGAAGCATTTCCACACTGACGTTACAGAAAAGGGTAGCACAGGTGACTCCCTCTCATCCTCAGCTCACCGGCCCGGCCACCCTCTGGGGTCAGCCAATGCTCTCCAGCTGAGCTGCTCTGGCCCCGGCCCTCCCCGTGAACCCCACTGCCACCTCCTCGAGAGCGTCACCTCCCCTCCCAGGAAGCACAGCAAGAGCTTCCTACAGGGCTGCCTTTCTCCAGCTGGAAACTCAGAGCTGATCACACTGCCGAGCCCTGTGGAACGCCCTTGTGGGACCCCAGTGGCCGTGTGATGAAGCCGAGACTACAGAGCTACCTCACCTGCCTCGTGGCCCCTTTTTCAACCACCCACCCCTTTCACTCCCACCTGGCTCATCAAATCAGCCCCAGATTCCCAAACGCAGTGCATGCTACTCCCTTTCCCATCCCACCCCATCCCATTCCCCGCAGTGCTCTTCTCTCCTCAGTCACCTTCCAAATCCTATTCATCCTACAAACCCCCTCAAACATCATGACCCCTGGGAGGCTTCTCTGCCCCAGCCCGGCTTTCATCAGCCCCTCTTCCGGCTCCTTCACCCAGCATGTGTGAGGCTGCGAACTGTGTACAGACGTCTTTCCAGCATCCTGCAAGCTCTCGGAGGGTGGGCTTTCATCTTCCATCCCATGCCTGGTCCACGGGGAATCCAGGAGTTCAGTGAACATTTGTTGAAATCATGGGTTTTGTATTTCCTTCGTTGCTCTCCTTTAACATGGTTATGCAGTTGTCTGTGGGCATTAAGTTACACGAAATTTGTATTTGCCTCCCTGACTCAGCAGGCGGAAGAACAGCCGTCGCAGACGCCTCCATGTTCTTGTGCTACGGTGCAATGGCCACCAATGACAAAGTTGTGCTTATTTCTCTCTGTGTGGAAACTGCCCATTTTATGCAAGTGAGGTACAGGGTTCCAGCTCCATCATCAATGTTTATGAAAAGCCTATTGTGTGCAAGACACTGAGGAGGTCATAAAGAGGCACAGGGCATGATCCCTGAGCTCGGAGAGTACAACATAAACCAAGAAAATAGCTTCATTATGCACTGTGTTAAGTGCCAGACTCCAGGAGTTCCCGGGAGGGTGACCTTGCTGTGAAACCTTCACAGAGGAGCTGGGGCTGGAGCAGGGCCTCAGGGATTCACACAGATATGAGAACAAGGGTGACTATCACGTGGGGACCTCAGCATCAGTAATGGCTTAGCAGAAAGGACTCTGAGTCAGACAGGAAGTTTGGACAATAATACACCTCTGGGTGGCATCCACCAAGCACTTTCTGCAGGTCAAATACGGTGCCAAGCACAGCAGAAATGTCGCTTCATCTAAGCCTCATAAAATCGCTGAGAATGAAGCATGACTATTCCCATTTGGGGATGGGGAAATGGAGATTCAGAGAGTATGCTACCTTGCCTAAGGTCACACAGCTAGAAAATCGCTGAACGCCTGGGGATATTGGGACTGGAGTATTGAGGGTCTTTATTTTAAACAAATAAGAGTTTATTTTATTTTTTTATAATAAGTCATCTGAAGGTGGGTGAATGCTGATGTTGGTTTCGCTGCTCAACAATGTCCTTAGGGACCAGGTCCTATAGAGGTCCATTTTTTAGCAACTGGCTTCTCATCCTTGTGCTTGTTGCCTCATGATCACAAAACGGCTGTTGCAGCCCCAAGCATCATGCCGTATTAAGTGTCTTCAGTACAACGCTAAACATTGGGAGTGTGAGCCTGCAGACAACAGGGAGATGCTGAAGGTGTGTGACCAAGGTAGACATACTCAGTGATGCTTCTGCAAGGTTCATCTTGGCCTTTGCTTAAGAGGAATTGGAGGAGAGAGATTCTAAGAGAGAAAGCTTTCCTTTAATGTACTATATTTTTGTCCAAAGATGCATTTCATTCTTTGTTGATAAGCAACCAATTTGGAAATGGGAAATTAAATAACACATCCAGTTTTGTGGGGATTGTGGGAGTTGCAGGGCTGTCTCTGTCCTTGGGTATCAGACTTCCCTAACCCCTCTCAGCCCGGCGCTCTGGAGCAATCTCTAAGTCTTCTGGAATATCCGGCACTCCTCACTCTCCAGTCCTTCACACCTTCCTGCCACCGGTTATGCCCAGAACCACGGCCCAGGCCTTCAGTCAACGACAGAAGGAAGGAAATGTCACACCAAAATGAAGGAAATGAATATTTTTCATGGTTCTAAGAAAAACCTCCACTGTGGCTGGAGGCCCAGGACATTTCTCCACCAAGACCCTCAGAGTCACGTATAGAGGGCATAAGGCCATTTGATGCAGCACTGTCTCTAAAAGCAAAACTTTGGAAACAGCATAAATGTCCACTAGGAGGGGTCTGGCTATCGTGGACTACCACGCATGATTTAAAAGATGGAGGAACTTTTCTATATACTGACTTGGAAAGATCTCTGAGAAGTCGGGCTGGGTGAAAAACAGCAGGCAGAAATTCGCTTCCAATGTGGCCTTGTGAACCCTCTCCAGACTGACCCTCCCATAGATAACAGCTATAAACTCTGAGCAAAGTGCAAAAACAGCTACTGAGAATTCTGGGGAGTAAAAACAAGCAAACAGCTTATAGAGGAGGGTCAAAAAAATTTGAAGTAGGGACTTCCCCGGTGGTCCAGTGGGTAAGACTCCACGCTCCCAGTGCAGGGAGCCCAAGTTCGACCCCTGGTGGGGGAACTAGATCCCACATGCATGCCGCAGCTAAAGAAGTCCGCAAGCCGCAACTAAAAAGTCCGCAGGCCGCAACTAAGAAGTCCGCAGGCCGCAACTAAGAAGTCCGCAGGCCATAACTAAGACCCGGCACAGCCTAAATAAATAAATAAATACTTTTTTTTTTTTTAAGTTAAAAAAGAATTTGAAGTAGCCCCTGGCACAGAGTGAATTTCCTGGCTTTTCGTGGTTGTTGTTTTCCTGGGATTTGCCCTGAAAACAGGCCACAGTGGAGGAGCAGAACAGCAGGGAGGCAAAACTCTGAGAGAAAAATCCTGTTGTCTTGCTGGCTAGAGGCACTGGGAAAAGGAGCAAAGGCAACTATGGTCCCTGGAGTGTGTGAAGGAGCCCAAAGAGGCAAGAGTAGAAGAAGGAGTTCTCCTGACTTTGTACATGAACTCTGGATGAATCTCAGGCTGACTGCTAAACCAGCACGCATGGGACAAAGCAGTGCATGAAAGGCTTGAAGAACTGAACGTAGACTTGAACCCACAGAGAAAGCTCAAGGTCAGGCCTTGAGTCTAACCAGGTAAATTGCCTGCTAAAATAAACCATCAACATTCTTCAGAAGACTATAGCATAACTCAAAGTCCTCAAAACATAATATTCACAACATCCAGGATATAATCCAAAATTGCTCAATTTATGAAGAACCAGGAAAATGTGCCCTATTCACAAGAGAAATGACTATCAATAAATACCTACCCTAGAATGATCCAGATGTTGAAGTAATCAGATAAGGGCTTTCAAGCAGATATTATTACCAAACTCCATGAGGTCAAGGCAAGTATTCTCTAGTTAACGAAAAGATAAGCAATCTCAGCAGAGAAACAGAAGATAAAAATAAGAAATAAATGAAATTTTTAGTTTTGGAAATATACAATATCTGAAAATAGAAGTTCACTGAACAGGCTTAACAGCAGAATGGAGATGCCAAAGGAAAAAGTCAGTGAGCTTAAAGATAGATCAATATAAATTATCCAAACGAGAGAGGTAAAAAATGAACATAAAAGAAGATATAAATAAATGGAGGGATATGTATTTGAAGACTCATGTTCATGTATTTAGAAGATTCAATATCATTAATATGTCAGTTCTTGGGATCCCAACACAATCCCAATCACGTTCCCACCAAGTTACTTTATAGATATTGATAAACTGCTTCTGAAATTTATATGAAAAGGCAAAGGACCTAGAATAGCCAAAACAACAATGAAGAAGAACAAACTCCAAGGACTCACACTATCCAGTTTCAAATAGAGGACCCAGAAACAGCCCCACAAAAATATAGTCAACTGAGTTTTAACAAAGCTGCAAAGGCAATTCAACTGAGAAAAGTTAGTCTTTTTGGCAAATGGTGCTGGAACAGCTGGACATCCATATGCAAAAAAAAAAGGGGGGGTGGACCTACACACAGACCCTACACCTTAAACAGAATTAACTTAAAATGGGTTCCAAACCTAAATGTAAAATGTAAAACCATAAAACTACTAGAAGAAAACGTAGGAGAAAATCTATGCTACTTTGGGTCTATGATGAGGTTTAGATAAGCCACCAAAAGCACAATCCATGAAAGAAAAGATAAATAAATTGAAATTTGTTAAAATTAGAAAGTGTCTATGGCGGAGACACTTTGTTAAGAGAATGAAAAGCCACAAATTGGGAGAAAATCTTTGCAAAACACATACCTGATAAAGGACTGATACCCAAAATATCCAAAGAACTCTTATAACTTAAGAATAAGAAGGGCTTCCCTGATGGCGCAGTGGTTAAGAATCTGCCTGCCAATGCAGGGGGCATGGGTTCAAGCCCTGGTCCAGGAAGATCCCACATGCCGTGGAGCAACTAAGCCCGTGCTCCACAACTACTGAGCCTGCGCTCTAGAGCCCGCGAGCTACAAGTACTGAGACCGTGTGCCACAACTACTGAAGCCTGCTCGCCTAGAGCCTGTGCTATGCAACAAGAGAAGCCGCCACAGTGAGAAGCCCACACACCATAGTAGAGAGTAGCCTCCGCTCGCCACAACCAGAGAAAAGCCCGCGTGCAGCAGCAAAGACCCAACGCAGCCAAAAAAAAAAAAAAAAAAATTAAGAAAACAACTTAATTTAAAAAATGGACAAAAATTCTGAAGAGACACTTCACCAGAAAATATATACAGAGGTCAAATAAGGATATGCAAAGATGCCCAATGTCATATGTCATCAGGGAAATGCAAAATGAAACAACTTGATACCACTATACACCTATTAGAATAGCTAAAATCCAAAATACTGACAATAGCTGGAAAGGATCCAGAGTAATGAGAACTCTCTCATTCATTGCTGGTGAGAATGCAGATTGGTAGAGCCCCTTTGGAAGAGAGTCTGGCAGTTTCTTACAAAGCCAAATATAGTCTTACCATATAATCCAAAATACTCCTAGGTATTTGCCCAAACGATCTGAAAACTTATGTCCACACAAAAACCTGCATGCAAATATTCATAGCAGCTTTATCCATAATCATCAAGAAATGGAAGCAAACAAAATGTCCTTCAATGAGTGACTAGATAAATAAACTATGGTACATTTATATAGTAGAATACTATTCAGCAATAAAAAGGAATGAGTCATCAAGCCATGCAAAAACATGGATGAATCCCAAATGCATATTGCTAAGTGAAAGATGGCAGTCTGAAAAAGCTACATACTATATGATTCTATTTATATGACATTCTGGAAAGGGCAAAACACAGAGCTGGCAAACAGATTAGTGGTTGCCAGAGGTTTAGGGAGGGAAGAGAACTGAAGAGGTGAAGCACAGGGTATAATTTGGGGGTCGTGAAACTATTCTGTATGATACTGTAATATCAGATACATGAAACTATACATTTGTCAAAACCCGTAGAACTTTACAGCATGAGGAATGAAACTTAATGTATGCAATTTTTTTTTTAAAAAAAAAGTCATTTAAAAGTTGAGGGCCTGGAGGGGTGGGATAGGGAGGGTGGGAGGGAGGGAGACGCAAGAGGGAAGAGATATGGGAACATATGTATATGTATAACTGATTCACTTTGTTATAAAGCAGAAACTAACACACCATTGTAAAGCAATTATACCCCAATAAAGATGTTAAAAAAAAAAAAAAAGTTGAGGGGATCCCAGAATGGAATGCAGATTTGACAGAAGAATCTAATAAATACCACAAATGTATGAAACCAACTCACTGCCAGAGGTAAGGGATAAAAGGACTGAACTAAGTAACTTTGGAGCTGAGTGTAGGCTGTAAAAATAAAAGCAAAATGAACTGAACATCGTACTGCACTGTAGATGACAAAGTTGTTTCCCATGGGGCTATGAGTTAATTCTGGAGCCACTATGCACATATACTGGAATTGATAGCTGGAGCTAGTTTCTCACTGTTGGAGCAGGAGGTTATAGACAAGCAAGGGGAGAAGTCTAGAATGATCCATTTGGTAAGGAATTACAGTTGAGACATCAGTATGAACTTTAGCTCCATATAGATACAAAGGGATACATATTTATAGATCTCTGTGTATACACACGTTAGTATATAAACATGTATTTCCTTCCTCCATCAACTGAGAAGACCTAGAAGTAGTGACAACACTCCGATAGCAACAAAAACACCTAGCACCCAAATCTTGATTTCTAAAACCATTCTTCAATGAAAGGAACCAGGGCTCCTTGTGGAAATGCCTGATCCTAGGGCTGGGGCACAGGACCGTGAAACCAGGGGTTTTGAGAGCCCGGCTTTAACGGATTACACTTGGGGTCACAGTTTGGGTAAATCCAGCTGATGAGGTATGACAGCCATTCCTGCCATAAAGTTTTCCATACAGATGCCTGATATTTGTTGGGAAATGAGATCTGAAAAGGGTCATATATGTTATTCATTAGAAGTTCCTAATCATACTGTGAGTATTCAACCACCGTGGAAGGAAGGAAATTTTCCCTCTGACTACAGGGTTCCCTCGTCCCACCCACATCTCCTGGGCTGTCCTAAATCACACCTTCCCAGCAGCTGTCATCTTACTGTTCTCCTTTGTCCTTCTGCAATCCAACTGGTGAATTTCTAATTCTGGGCTGACCCAACCATTTCGTTTCCCTACCACCGCCCCAGGTACAAACTAAATCATCACATTGCTAGGCCCTGCCATAAATACAGGATGGACCACAGCACACTACTCAGGACTGGGTCTTCCACGGTCTCCACAAGCCCCCTTCTTCCTCGCCTCTCTCCTCCCCACACCTTTGATGGCTTTGGAGACCGAGGCTTCTCCTCCAAAGTTTCCACCCCCATTCCTGCTCCCTTTCCTTAGACCTTGACCTACCTCTGCATTCCTAAGAGAATAGAAAGCATCTGTTAGAATGCTCTCAACGTCTTCTGTCCCTGCTTGAAAATTCCTCTGTCTCCCCCTCTCTTCAGACTGTCCCTCCTGTCTCTGAGGAAAAACCATCTGCTTTGGTTTCAGGGTCATCCCTCTACCTGTGTTTTAATGTCATGTCATAAGTCTCCCTGTGACCTTCCCACCAATCAACCTCCCTCTGTCTGGCAGCATTAACCTCCCCCTTTCTACTTCCTCCTTCCCCTCTGGGATGAGCTCAGACGTGCTCAGGTCGCTCCTGCCCCCTATGATAGCATTCCTCCACCCCACAAGCATTCAAACTCTGGTCCCATATCACCTCCCTCGGTTGAAGGCACGGCTATAGTCCCACACAGACCTGGGTTCAAATCTCAGCTCTGCCACTTACCAGCTGGGTGATGCTGGGAAATAACCACGACCACGCTAAAGTGTACGTAGGGGCTTCTGCATGCTGGGCACCCAGTGAAGGGCTTCACTTACAATAAGACAATAGCTCACGGCATCCCATCAACAACCTCAGGAGACGGGTCCATTATATTTCATTTAGAGAAGAGAATCCAACTAATTTGTACAAGTTCACACAGCTAATAAGGGCAGACATGGAACTCAAATCCAAACTGCCTCACATTCTGTCTCCCAAGAAGCCTGACACTGGTCCCAAATCCTTCATCTACGGAGTATCAATCTTGGTGCCTCCCTTCACTGACGTATATACACGACCAAACGTAAAATAGATAGCTAGTGGGAAGCAGCCGCATAGCACAGGGAGATCAGCTCTGTGCTTTGTGACCACCTAGATGGGTGGGATAGGGAGGGTGGAAGGGAGACTCAAGGGGATAGGGGGATATATGTATACGTATAGCTAATTCACTTTGTTATACAGCAGAAACTAACACAACAATGTAAAGCAATTATACTCCAATAAAGATGTTAAAGGAAAATATCATGGTGCCTCCCTTGTGGAACTCCTGTAAGAATTAAAAGAAATGACGTACGGAGAGCACTTAGCATGAGAAGTGCTAAGTCTGGCACTCAACAAATCAGCATCACTCAACAAATGGCGGCGACTGCTGACCATACATGCTTTCTGGAAATTCTCTCCTCTTGGCTTCCACGAAGCTATGACCTGGTTTTCCTCCCACCTCTCTGACCCATCTCTTGCATTCCCCATCATGCCTGTTGGCTTGTCCTTTAAATATAGGCTTTGCCCAGAGACCCTCATAGCTCCCTCTTCCTGCACAAGGGGAACCTACTCCCCCAGCTTCAGCCAACAACTCCCAGAGCCTCCACATGCCTGCGTGACGCTTCTGCAAACTCACTTCTCCCTCCCTAAACCTGTTCCTCCTCTGTGTTTTCCATTCCAAACTAAGATGTCCCGTGAACCCCAAGCTAGATCTCATTGCTTCTTTCCTTGGAAACGATCAGTAGCGTCCCATTGCCAACAGAATAAATTGCAGAATCTTTAGCAAGGCAAGCAAGGCGCTCCATCATCTGTTCCAAACCATCTTCCCAGCTGCCTGCAATAGCCCCAGTCTCCTGGAAGGTTGCAAACATGCCTCTCTGCCCCAGGATAGGCTCTTTTCCCAGCTCAGCACCCAGATGCTCCAGCAGTTCCAAGCATGGCATCACGTCACATCCCTCACTGTCCTGGGAATCATCTCCAAACTGGCTCCATTTGTCTGGGTCTCTATTTAAAAACGAAGCCCAGAAATCAACACGATCCAGGAATGGAGTGGAACTACCCACTTCTCTTAACAGAGCATGCCCTCTTCCTGCACCCAGCAGGCCAGGTCAGGATGGGTTCTAACTTCGACATGGCAGCCGTGTCAGCCTTCACTGGTCACGTGACGGCATGTTCCCAGGGCACCCACACTGGCGCAGGATCCTTTCAGGTCTACACGCTGCTTTTCCAACAGGACTGAAAACCACTGAAGGGCAAGGACTTATATCTGTGCTCTGTCCTCCAAAACTCACAATCTTCTCATGCCTTTAGTCCATCTGTAGTGAGTAAAGGAGAGGATTTGTAAGGTCGTATGTAAAGGTGGGGTTACGTCAGAAGAAAGGCCATACTTAAACTAACTCCGCCCCTCCTTTTTTAAAATTCTACTTAACTTAAAAATGGAGTAGGGCTTCCCTGGTGGCGCAGTGGTTGAGAATATGCCTGCCAATGCAGGGGACACGGGTTTGAGCTCTGGTCTGGGAAGATCCCACATGCCGCGGAGCAACTAGGCCCGTGAGCCACAACTACTGAGCCTGTGCGTCTGGAGCCTGTGCTCCGCAACAAGAGAGGCCATGATAGTGAGAGGCCCACGCACCGCGATGGAGAGTGGCCCCCGCTTGCCGCAACTAGAGAAAGCCCTCGCACAGAAACGAAGATCCAACACAGCAAAAAATAAATAAAATAAGTAAATAAAGGAATTCCTTTTAAAAAAATGGAGTATAGACAGAGAGTGCACTTTTTATATTAAGTATCTAGTGATTTGAAGCTCAGAATCATGCTGAAACACTGACAAAAGTGTCGCCTAAATCCGAGCGGCAGTGGAAGGTCTTATTTGACTGACAAGATGAGTTCCTTTAAAAGTAACATCTGGAGCATGGACTGAAACTAAGCCTGGTGAGACGCCAAACACAAGAAAGGGGAACCAGCCCCTCAGCGCCTCACACCGTGACAGTTATTTATTCAGGCATGAAAACTGGGGCATCGCTCTTACGACGCTAATTAGACAAAGAAATGAGATATGCAAATATTTTTTAAAAGTTGACTCACTACAACATTCTCACCAGATGAAAGTTAATAAAGAAAATAGGACACCACAGGGTCACTCTGAGGCCAAGGCCCATTGCTCTGACTACCTGACCTATGATATCCCTGGGAACAAAAATCAAGTTCGCATCTAGCGCTGCCTCCACAACCCTGGGGACAGACAGGATCCAGTGCTCAGAATGCCACATGGGCCATCTCAGCTCAAAGGTCAGAGGTTACCCAAGCAAGAGGCATGGAAGTTGCCAGAAACCTAAGATGCTGCCCTTGGAGGCCCCATGTCCAGAACTCCTTCTCCAGCATAGCCTCAAAACACAGGGTCTTTGGCCAGAGTTCAGTGGGGCTCCTGTCGGGCAGGGTGGGTACAACACTGCACTGCCCCACCCAAGCTGTTTGCCATTGCCAAGCTACCTCACCTCCCAGCCTCTGTCTTCTCATCTGTAAAACAAGAATCATGGCAAAGCTGCCGTGACAAAGGGGTAAGAAGATGCCCATGAGCGTCACGTGCCTGGCCTGCTGTGGGCGTTCAGCATGTGGCAGCGGCCCTCCCTGCTCCTGGACCTCGATAGGATGAAGATGCCTGTGAGGGACGGGGGAGGTCTCAGGGCTGAATCAGTTTACAGATGTTTACTGAGGGCCTCGTAACGGGGCAGCACCTTGTGCTGCGTGAAGCCCCTGTCCTGAGCAGCTAAAAGTCTAACAGGGCAGATGGAGGAGGGCCATAAGTTAACACCTGGGCTGGGATAAACCAGGTGCCGTGAGAGCTCTGTGCCCGGAAGGTCAGACACAAGGGTGGAAGATTTCCTGGAGACAGAACAGAAGAAGTGAAAGGGAAAGAGAGATCCTGGGAGGGTCAAGGGCAGAAGAATGGTTTGTGATCCTGGGAGGTGACAAGGTGTGGCTTGTTTGAGGAACTGCAATCAGGTCTGTTGCAGGAGTATGATATCAATTTCTCTCACCCAGGAAGAATTCCCCTAAACCCATCTCCTCTGCAGCTTGGGGGCTACTCTCTGAAGCTTTAATCCTATTACGTGGCTGCCTTTGGAAACCATCCCCGGACCTGTGTGTCATCCACCCAGAAGAGCACTCCAGTCACATCAGCAATGTCGTCAGACCCATGAGGCTCACCCATGAGCAATCTGCAAGCGTGAGCCAGGGAGCAAGTGAGCTTTTCAGGAAACTTCAGGAAACAGAAACAAAGGAGTCTCTGCCCGTATACGCGCATGCCTGGACTACAAACACCCTGGTGGGGGCAGGTTCCGAAGTTATAAAACAAAGGTCTGGATACACGCATAAGAAATGGAGAATGTTTGCTTTTATTTTTTTAAAGATTCAGATCAGGGTCCCAGTATCCTTAATGCATTTAAAATATCACATCTGATCTCCACAGAGCTGTCATCTGGACCGATTTATTCTCCACCAAAGAAGGCTTCCCTTCAGCACGATATTCATCCGTCCATCCATTCCCCAAGTTCTTAACTAAGTGCCAGGCCCAGTTCTAAGTCCAAAGTGGACAATAGTGACCAAAAAGAGATACAGGTCCTGCTCACTGGAAGCTGACATCCCCAATGACCAGCCTGAAAGTTCAGGGACCCCCAGGCAAGACCTACTTGCCCCTGAGTCTTCTGAGCAGCAAAAAAGGTGGCTCTAAAGAAGCCCTCAGTCACCCTGCCCAGGGCCAGCCTAGCAGGCAGGAAATGCCCATTCGTCAGGAACCTTATTCTGCTCCAGCTGCCTCTCCAAATGAAGGCCAAGCAGCCCACGGAGGCTCTGGCCATGTTAAGCCCTCTGCTCATCCGTAACGGGCTACATTGGTGCACTCTTCTCTGCCTTCATACATGGTCTCCCCTCCACCTGCAATGTCCTTCCCTTGCTTTGTTTGACAACCAATTTCTACTTGTCCTTCAAAAGTCAGTATAGGATCTTTGTGGGGACTCATCTCTGAACAGCTTAAATTAACCCTGGTGGTCCTTAGTCTGGTCCTGTCATAACTCCCTTATAGTAGTAACCTCACATTGATCGTAATTGCTGGTTTCCAGTCCCTCTGCCCCCCAAACCCTCTCTATCCTGCTAACTGACCCCAACTAACCCTTGAATTAAAAAAAAAAGATAGGGCCGGGATGTAGGGGAAGACGGCGAAAGAGTAAGATGCGGGGATCACCTTCCTCCCCACAGATACACCAGAAATACATCTACACGTGGAACATCCCCTAGAGAACAGCTACTGAATGCTGGCAGAAGACCTCGGGCCTCCCAAAAGGCAAGAAACTCCCCACGTACCTGGGTAGGGCAAAAGAAAATAGAATAAACAGAGACAAAAGAATACGGCCAGGACCTCCACCAGTGGGACGGAGCCGTGAAGGAGGAAAGGTTTCCACACGCTAGAAGCCCCTTCGAGGGCGGAGGCTGCGGGTGGCAGAGGGGGGAAGCTTCAGCGCCGCGGAGGAGAGCGCAGCCACAGGGGTGCAGAGGGCAAAGCGGAGAGATTCCCGCACAGAGGATCGGTGCTGACCAGCACTCACCAGCCCGAGAGGATCGTCTGATCACCCGCCGGGGCGGGCGGGGCTGGGAGCTGAGGCTCGGGCTTCGGTCAGAGCACAGGGAGAGGACTGGGGTTGGCGACGTGAACACAGCCTGAAGGGGGTTAGTGCGCCACAGCTGGCCGGGAGGGAGTCCGGAAAAAGTCTGGAGATGCCGAAGAGACAAGAGACTTTTTCTTCCCTCTTTGTTTCCTGGTGCGCGAGGAGAGGGGATTAAGAGCGCTGCTTAAAGGAGCTCCAGAGACGGGCGCGAGCCGCGGCTAACAGCGCGGACCCCAGAGCCGGGCATGAGACGCTAAGGCTTCTGCTGCCGCCACCAAGAAGCCTGTGTGCGAGCACAGGTCACTATCCACACCCCTCTTCCGGGGAGCCTGTGCAGCCCGCCACTGCCAGAGTCCCGGGATCCAGGGACAACTACCCGGGGAGAACGCACGGCGCGCCTCACGCTGGTGGAACTTCACACCGGCCTCTGCCGCGCAGGCTCAACCCGCACTCCGTGCCCCTCCCTCCCCCCGCCCCCCGGCCTGAGTGAGCCAGAGTCCCCGAATCAGCGGCTCCTTTAACCTCTTCCTGTCTGAGCGAAGAACAGACGCCCTCAGGCGACCTACATGCAGAGACGGGGCCAAATCCAAAGCTGAGCCCCTGGGAGCTGTGCAAACAAAGAAGACAAAGGGAAATCTCCCCCAGCAGCCTCAGAAGCAGCGAATTAAATCTCCACTATCAACCTGATGTACCCTGCATCTGTGGAATACATGAATAGACAAGGAATCATCCCAAATTGAGGAGGTGGACTTTGGGGGCAATGATATATTTTTTTTTTCGCTTTTTCTCTTTCTGTGAGTGTGTATGTGTATGCTTCTGTGTGAGATTTTGTCTGTATAGCTTTGCTTCCATCATCTGTCCTAGGGTTCTATCCGTCCGTTTTTTGGTTTGTTTTTTTTTTTTACTTTTTAAAAAAAATTTTTTCTTAATAATTATTTTTTTATTTTAATAACTTTATTTTATTTTACCTTACTTTATTTTATTCTCTTTTATTTTCTTTCTTTCTTTCTTTTCTTTTCTTTCTTTCCTTCCTTCCTTCCTTCATTTTCTCCCTTTTATTCTGAGCCGTGTGGATGAAAGGCTCTTGGTGCTACACCCAGGAGTCAGTGCTGTGCCTCTGAGGTGGGAGAGCCAACTTCAGGACACTGGTCCACAAGAGACCTCCCAGCTCCATGTAATATCAAATGGCAAAAATCTCCTAGAGGTCTCCATCTCAACACCAGCACCCAGCTTCACTCAATGACCAGCAAGTTACAGTGCTGGACAACCTATGCCAAACAACTAGCAAGACAGGAACACAACCCCACCCATTAGCAGAGAGGCTGCCTAAAATCATAATAAGTCCACGGACACCCCAAAACACACCACCAGATGTGGACCTGCCCACCAGAAAGACAAGACCCAGCCTCATTCACCAGAACAAAGGCACTAGTCCCCTCCACCAGGAAGCCTACACAACCCACTGAACCAACTTTAGCCACTGGGGACAGACACCAAAAACAACGGGAACTACGAACTTGCAGCCTGCAAAAAGTAGACCCCAAACACAGTAAGATAAGCAAAATGAGAAGACAGAAAAACACACAGCAGATGAAGGAGCAAGATAAAAACCCACCAGACCTAACAAATGAAGAGGAAATAGGCAGTCTACCTGAAAAAGAATTCAGAATAATGATAGTAAAGATGATCCAAAATCTTGTAGATAGAACACAGAAAATGCAAGAAACATTTAACAAGGACCTAGAAGAACTAAAGATGAAACAAGCAAAGATGAACAACACAATAAATGAAATAAAAAATACTCTAGAAAGGATCAATAGCAGAATAACTGAGGCAGAAGAATGGATAAGTGACCTGGAAGATAAAATAGTGGAAATAACTACTGCAGAGCAGAATAAAGAAAAAAGAATGAAAAGAACTCAGGACAGTCTCAGAGACCTCTGGGACAACATTAAACGCACCAACATTCGAATTATAGGGGTTCCAGAAGAAGAAGAGAAAAGGAAAGGGACTGAGAAAATAGTTGAAGAGATTATAGTTGAAAACTTCCCTAATATAGGAAAGGAAATAGTTAAGCAAGACCAGGAAGCACAGAGAGTCCCATACAGGATAAATCCAAGGAGAAACACGCCAAGACACATATTAATCAAAGTGTCAAAAATTAAATGCAAAGAGAAAACATTAAAAGCAGCAAGGGAAAAACAACAAATAACACACAAGGGAATCCCCATAAGGTTAACAGCTGATCTTTCAGCAGAAATTCTGCAAGCCAGAAGGGAGTGGCAGGACATATTTAAAGTGATGAAGGGGAGAAACCTACAACCAAGATTACTCTACCCAGCAAGGATCTCATTCAGATTAGATGGAGAAATTAAAACCTTTACAGACAAGCAAAAGCTGAGAGAGTTCAGCACCACCAAACCAGCTTTACAACAAATGCTAAAGGATCTTCTCCAGGCAAGAAACACAAGAGAAGGAAAAGACCTACAATAACAAACCCAAAACAATTAAGAAAATGGGAATAGGAACATACATATCGATAATTACCTTAAATGTAAATGGATGAAATGCTCCCACCAAAAGACACAGACTGGCTGAATGGATACAAAAACAAGACCCATATATATGCTGTCTACAAGAGACCCACTTCAGACCTAGAGACGCATACAGACTGAAAGTAAGGGGATGGAAAAAGATATTCCATGCAAATGGAAACCAAAAGAAAGGTGGAGTAGCAATTCTCATATCAGACAAAATAGACTTTAAAATGACTATCAGAAGAGACAAAGAAGGACACTACATAATGATCAAGTGATCAATCCAAGAAGAAGATATAACAATTGTAAATATTTATGCACCCAACATAGCAGCACCTCAATATATAAGGCAAATACTAACAGCCATAAAAGGGGAAATCGACAGTAACACATTCATAGTAGGGGACTTTAACACCCCACTTTCACCCATGGACAGATCATCCAAAATGAAAATAAATAAGGAAACACAAGCTTTAAATGATACATTAAACAAAATGGACTTAATTGATATTTATAGGACATTCCATCCAAAAACAACAGAATACACATTTTTCTCAAGTGCTCATGGAACATTCTCCAGGATAGATCATATCTTGGGTCACAAATCAAGCCTTGGTAAATTTAAGAAAACTGAAATTGTATCAAGTATCTTTTCTGACCACAAGCTATGAGACTAGATATCAATTACAGGAAAAGATCTGTAAAAATACAAACACATGGAGGCTAAACAATACACTACTTAATAACGAAATGATCACTGAGGAAATCAAAGAGGAAATTAAAAAATACCTAGAAACAAATGACAATGGAGACACGATGACCCAAAACCTATGGGATGCAGCAAAAGTAGTTCTAAGAGGGAAGTTTATAGCAATACAATCCTACCTTAATAAACAGGAAACATCTCGAATAAACAACCTAAACTTGCACTTAAAGCAAATAGAGAAAGAAGAACCAAAAAAAACCCCGAAGTTAGCAGAAGGAAAGAAATCATAAAGATCAGATCAGAAATAAATGAAAAAGAAATGAAGGAAACAATAGCAAAGATTAGTAAAACTAAAAGCTGGTTCTTTGAGAAGATAAACAAAATTGATAAACCATTAGCCAGACTCATCAAGAAAAAAAGGGAGAAGACTCAAATCAGTAGAATTAGAAATGAAAAGGGAGAAGTAACAACTGACATTGCAGAAATACAAAAGATCATGAGAGATTACTACAAGCAACTCTATGCCAATACAATGGACAACCTGGAAAAAATGGACAAATTTTTAGAAATGCACAACCTGCCAAGACTGAATCAGGAAGAAATAGAAAATATGAACAGACCAAACACAAGCACTGCAATTGAAACTGTGATTAAAAATCTACCAACAAACAAAAGCCCAGGACCAGATGGCTTCACAGGCGAATTCTTTCAAACATTTAGAGAAGAGCTAACACCTATCCTTCTCAAACTCTTCCAGAATATAGCAGAGGGAGGAACACTCTCAAACTCATTCTACGAGGCCACCGTCACCCTGATACCAAAACCAGACAAAGATGTCACAAAGAAAGAAAACTACAGGCCAATATCACTGATGAACATAGATGCAAAAATCCTCAACAAAATACTAGCAAACAGAATCCAGCAGAACATTAAAAGGATCATACACCATGGTCAAGTGGGGTTTATCCCAGGAATGCAAGGATTCTTCAATATACGCAAATCTATCAATGTGATACACCATATTAACAAATTGAAGGAGAAAAACCATATGGTCATCTCAATAGATGCAGAGAAAGCTTTTGACAAAGTTCAACACCCATTTATGATAAAAACCCTCCAGAAAGTAGGCATAGAGGGAACTTTCCTCAACATAATAAAGGCCATATATGACAAACCCACAGCCAACATCGTCCTCAATGGTGAAAACCTGAGAGCATTTCCACTAAGATCAGGAACAAGACAAGGTTGCCCATTCTCACCACTCTTATTCAACATAGTTTTGGAAGTTGTAGCCACAGCAATCAGAGAAGAAAAGGAAATAAAAGGAATCCAAATTGGAAAAGAAGAAGTAAAGCTGTCACTGTTTGCAGATGACATGATACTATACATAGAGAATCCTAAAGATGCTATCACAAAACTACTAGAGCTAATCAATGAATTTGGTAAAGTAGCAGGATACAAAATTAATGCACAGAAATCTCTGGCATTCCTATACACTAATGATGAAAAATCTGAAAGTGAAATCAAGAAAACACTCCCATTTACCACTGCAACAAAAAGAATACAATATCTAGAAATAAACCTATCTCAGGAAACAAAAGACCTCTATGCAGAAAATTATAAGACACTGATGAAAGAAATTAAAGATGATACAAATAGATGGAGAGATATACCATGTTCTTGGATTGGAAGCATCAACATTGTGAAAATGACTCTACTACCCAAAGCAATCTACAGATTCAATGCAATCCCTATCAAACTACCACTGGCATTTTTCACAGAACTAGAACAAATTTCACAATTTGTATGGAAACACAAAAGACCCCAAATAGCCAAAGCAATCTTGAGAACGAAAAACGGAGCTGGAGGAATCAGGCTCCCTGACTTCAGACTATACTACAAAGTTACAGTAATCAAGACAGTATGGTACTGGCACAAAAACAGAAAGATAGATCAATGGAACAGGATAGAAAGCCCAGAGATAAACCCATGCACATATGGTCACCTTATCTTTGATAAAGGAGGCAAGAGTGTACAGTGGAGAAAGGACAGCCTCTTCAATAAGTGGTGCTGGGAAAACGGGACAGGTACATGTAAAAGTATGAGATTAGATCACTCCCTAACACCATACACAAAAATAAGCTCAAAATGGATTAAAGACCTAAATGTAAGGCCAGAAACTATCAAACTCTAGAGGAAAACATAAGCAGAACACTCTCTGCCATAAATCACAGCCAGATCCTTTTTGACCCACCTCCTAGAGAAATGGAAATAAAAACAAAAATAAACAAATGGGACCTAATGAAACTTCAAAGCGTTTGCACAGAGAAGGAAACCATAAACAAGACCAAAAGACAACCCTCAGAATGAGGGAAAATATTTGCAAATGAAGCAACTGACAAAGGATTAATCTCCAAAATTTACAAGCAGCTCATGCAGCTCAATAACAAAAAAACAAAAAACCCAATCCAAAAATGGGCAGAAGACCTAAACAGACATTTCTCCAAAGAAGATATACAGACTGCCAACAAACACATGAAAGAATGCTCAACATCATTAATCATTAGAGAAATGCAAATCAAAACTACAATGAGATATCATCAGTCAGAATGGTCATCATCAAAAAATCTAGAAACAATAAATGCTGGAGAGGGTGTGGAAAAAAGGGAACACTCTTGCACTGCTGGTGGGAATGTGAATTGGTACAGCCACTATGGAGAACAGTATGGAGGTTCCTTAAGAAACTACAAATAGAACTACCATATGACCCAGCAATCCCACTACTGGGCATATACCCTGAGAAAACCATACGTCAAAAAGAGTCATGTACCAAAATGTTTATTGCAGCTCTATTTACAATAGCCAGGAGATGGAAACAACCTAAGTGTCCATCATCGGATGAATGGATAAAGAAGATGTGGCACATATATACAATGGAATATTACTCAGCCATAAAAAGAAACGAAATTGAGCTATTTGTAATGAGGTGGATGGACCTCGAGTCTGTCATACAGCATGAAGTAAGTCAGAAAGAGAAAGACAAATACCGTATGCTAACACATATATATGGAATTTAAGAAAAAAAATGCCATAAAGAACCTAGGGGTAAGACAGGAATAAAGACACAGACCTACTAGAGAATGGACTTAAGGATATGGGGAGGGGGAAGGGTAAGCTGTGACAAAGGGAGAGAGTGGCATGGACATATATACACTATCAAATGTAAAACAGATAGCTAGTGGAAAGAAGCCACATAGCACAGGGAGATCAGCTCGGTGCTTTGTGACCACCTAGAGGGGTGGGATAGGGAGGGTGGGAGGGAGGGAGATGCAAGAGGGAAGAGATATGGGAACATATGTATATGTATAACTGATTCACTTTGTTATAAAGCAGAAAGTAACACACCATTGTAAAGCAATTATACTCCAATAAAGCTGTAAAAAAAAAAGATAATTCAGGGAGCAGAATTCTGAAAAACAATCTCTAATTGATATCTACAGAGGATTACAGAAGCATTTGCATCTAAAAAAATGTATCTCTATAGAAAAGGAATAGATAAGAGAAAGAGCTCTTGAAAATTAGCAATAATTGTATAAATAAAGAGGTGTAATCAGGAAAATGTCCAGAACATAGAAAAAATTCTGTTGAAAAATTTGAGGGAACAAATAAGAGGCAATCAAGATAACAGTTGTAACCTCCAAATAATTATAGTTTGAATTATCAAAGAACTAGTAGAAGAAAATTCCCCAGAATGAAAAGAAATATTAGTTTTCACATTGAAGGAGCCTATCAAGTGCCATGCCGGAAAAATGAAAAAAAAAAAAACAGATGTAAACACTTTCTTGAGAAATTTCCACGACAACCAACTTCCAGAGACAAAGTGCCGGCCTCATCCAGGGAAATATATGACTTTCCACTAGCAAACTTTATGCTAGAAGCCAATGGAGCAACACCTTGAAAATTTGAGCGAAAAAGATTTTCAACTGGCAAGTCTCAGCTAAACTATCAATCAAATGTGAGGGCAAAATATGGACCATTTCATACACACAAAGAATCAAAATATGACCATGCATACACCTTCCAGAGGAAATTACTTGAGGATATACTCAAAAAAACCCAAAGAAAACCAAGCAAAAGGACAGTTGGATATAGGAAAAAGTTGACCTACTCCTAGAAATCCAGTAAAAAGAATAATATTTAGAAAATGATTGCTGTACATCAGGCTTAGAAACAACAGATTAAAATAAGAAATCAGCTCCATAAGACCTTCCAGGAGAAAAGTGGTCAGATTCCATGCAACAGAGAAAATGAGCACAAAGCTGGAAAGTATTACTGACATGATGATATGATATGAGGAATAAGGATGAAGACATATGTTTCCGCTCCCAACAAGAAAAAAGAAAGGCAACTGGAAACTCCAGGAGAAACCAAAAACCTCACAAAAAATCCAATGATCTAAATAGTAAGCAAGCAAAAATGTGACATGATTTTGAGTAATTATAGAGTGTAAGAAAAGTGATTTGACCTTGATGCTAAGAACAGTGTTCTTCAAATTGTAAAGGTGTCATGACATTGGACCTATAGAGAGAAAACACTGTCCTCATATACTACACAGTTCTACAGTGAAGAGTACTTCATAGCCCTGGCCATAATAATGTAACTTAAAATCCAGAAGCTAGATTATAGTTAAACTATCAGCCTTGACAATATAAAAGTCAATGGTCCAATTAACAGAGGCAGGGTGCAGCTATAAAGGAGTCAAGAAATGGGGTTGTTCAGATAAGAAACGGAAGCTTAAGAAGATTCATAGGCACCTTGGTAAGCCTTGGGAGAATTAAAAACAATATTGTAAAAATCAAAAATTGTGAGGGTAAAAAAAACTAAAAGGAGGGACAGGGGTGGGGTGTGGTGTAAGTGAACTAAACTCTTATCTCCCATAGCAAAAATGTAGAAATGCCTAGAGTCAATAAATAAGAGAGTTACAACTCACAAATATTCCACTAACCATCGCTTTGCTTCTCTTCTTAGCACTTATGAGGGGTTTGTGGAGGCAAATTTAAATGGTCCAGTTCACTTTTTAAAATTTATCTAAGGAAGTGTGAATTTTTTTGGCTTATTAAATTTCACCGTGGTAGGCAGAGGTATTCAAAAATCATTCCACTGGACTGAGCTCAAAGTTGAACACACTCAATGAATGTTCATTGTAAGCAGACCTTTTTCCCATAAAAGGACATTCAATGTAAAGGGCCAGCCTGTCTCCCCTCCCCTCTCCTACTCCCAGTACACAGATGCTCACACAGTGACACACGGCTATGAGGCAAAGACGGCAGTGCCATTTTAAAAAATCAGGTCCCAGGTCCCAGTGGGGAAGGAAGCCTGGATTCTGGCCCATCGGCTAACCATTCGGCACCTGCCAAATCCCAGTCTGGATGGAATCTCCACGTTTTTAAATGTAGACAACAAATTATTTTAAATGTTTGGTTTGGTTTGGTTTGGTTCGGTTCGGTTTACCAAAGCAAATAAAACTGCGAGCCAAAGAGGTCCAGGAATGCCAAGGAGTTGGGTCTACGCTGAACTCAAAGAACCTCTTGCTTGAGGATTACTAAGTCATCCCAGTGTGAGTCAGGGCCAGACTCCAGTGCCAGAATGCTGCAGCAGGAGGTCCAGAAAACTCTAGACACACTGTTACCTCTTTCTATATCTCAGTTTTCCCACTGGTAAAATGGGAATCATGACAGTACCCATCTCATAGGGCTGCTGGGATGATTAAAAGAGCGATTACTTATAAAAGGCTCCAAACACATACAGGGAAGCACTGGATGGATTCATCAGCTGGGACAACGGAACGGAGTAATGAAACGTGGAGTGAGGAAAAGGGACGGTGACCTGTACCAGCACCTGTGCTACATGGAGTATCAAGTTTCAGGTGGAAAATCTCCTAAGGACAGCAAGCCATCCACGCATCCATCATCCGTGTCTGACCTTCCAGGTGGCACAGACAGGCAACAGGGCTTCCATGGAAAGGTGAAGCTCCTCGCACCTGCTGCCTGGGCACACTTTCTACCTGTCCTCGGTAAGCAGGCTGCTGGAGCCGAGGAAGGCAAGCCCCTCCCAAGCAGGACCCAGGCCCAGAACAACTTGGAAGCAGTTCACACCGGCAACAGCATCACTCATTCCCTCACAGCTAACACGGCCAACCCAGGGTTTGAGGAGGCTGGGGTTTCCCACAGGGTTTAATCAGCCTCTGATGACTTAGTTGAAGGGACCTCTGTTCCTTGAAACATTGTCACAGCCGCAAACATCTAACATTCCTGGACCACATCAAATCAGGAGGGAGGCCCCAGACTTTTCTCTCCTGCAGCACAGAACGCCGTACAGCAGTATGTGTGCTCGGGCTGTCCACCTGCAAACATGACCTGGGTACTGTGCTCCATGGGGAAGGGCCGGATGCCAACTCCTAGGTCTCTGTGCCAGAGAGACCCAGAGGCTTCATTTAGAAATGTTTCCATAGAAGATGTGCATTGGACTCTGATCTCTGTGGTCCCATCCACCATAAAAATCCTGCGACCCTGTCTTTATGAAGAGTTATTCTCAAACCTCCACCGCCACCTGCCAGCAAGATCCCTGGAGGCTTCCTCACACGATGGAGTCCCTGAAGGTACTGTAGTAGCTCAGTTACCTGGATACACCTGAGCCACTGGAGAGCACAGACCTGCACCAGGTCAGCTCTGCTCACCGCCCGCTGTGTCTCGTGCAAGGGAAGAATTCCACACGAGCTTACAGAATTGAAGCAAATTCAAAGCAGGAATTCTTTCAAATACCCATTTCAAATATTCATGTCATGTGCTACTTATCTATGGTTGTACAGGATCTTTAGATCTTTGGCTCTGGAGGAAAAAGGCAGATGTATCTTTAAAAAGAAATAAATGTCTACATTTCAATTGTTAAAAATGTTAACAACTGCCATGGAAACACCACAAAAAATATTTAACCATTTTCACAACCACCCAAGATACTGCAAACTTATTTTTAAGACATTTGTGAGTCAAATTATATCCTGAAAAGTCATCAAGATAACTCCACATCCTTTTGCACAGCAAAGTAAACAATAAACAAAATGAAAAGACAACCTACAGAATGGGAGAAAATATTTGCAAATGATGCAACTGACAATGGCTTAATATCCAAAACATACAAACAGCTCGTACAATTCCATTAACAGAAAAGTAAATAACCCAATCAAATATGGGCAGAAGACCTAAATAGACATTTCTCCAAAGACATACAGATGGCCAATAGGATGCTCAACATCACTAATTATTAGAGAAAAGCAAATCAAAACTATAATACAATGTGATATCACTTCACACCAGTCAGAATGGCCATCATTAAAAAGTCTACAAATAGGGGCTTCCCTGGTGGCGCAGTGGTTGAGAGTCCGCCTGCCGATGCAGGAGACACGGGTTCGTGCCCCGGTCCGGGAAGATCCCACATGCCGCGGAGTGGCTGGGCCCGTGAGCCGTGGCCGCTGAGCCTGCACGTCCGGAGCCTGTGCTCCGCAATGGGAGAGGCCACAACAGTGAGAGGCTGGCGTACCACAAAAAAAAAAAAAAAAAGTCTACAAATAACAAATGCTGGAGAGGGTATGTTCAAAAGGGAACCCTCCTACACTGTTGGTGAGAATGTAAATTGGTGCGGCACTATGGAAAACAGTATGGAGGTTCCTCAAAAAACTAGAAATAGAACTGCCTTATGATCCAGCAATCCCACTATTGGGCGTATATCCGGACAAAATTATAATTCAAAAAGATACATGCACCCAAATGGTCACAGCAGCACTATACACAATAGCCAAGACATGGAAACAACCTAAATGTCCATGCGCAGATGAATGGAAAAAGAAGATGTGGTACATATAAACAATGCAATACTACTCAGCCATAAAAAAGAATGAAATAATACCATTTGCAGCAACATGGATGGATCTAGAGATTATCATACTAAGTGAAGTAAGTCAGAAAGAGAAAGACAAATACCATATGATATCACTTACACATGGAATCTAAAATATGACACAAATGAACTTATTTACAAAACAAAAACAGACTCACAGACATAGAGAACAGACTTGTGCTTGCCAAGAGGACGGGGGAGGTGGGGTGGGAGAGGGGTGGATTGGGAGTTTGGGATTAGCAGATGCAAACTATTATATATAGGATGGATAAACAACAATATCCTACGGTATAGCCCAGGGAACTATATTCAACTATATTGAACTATATTCAATATCTTGTAATAAACCATTATGGAAAAGAATATATAGTTAATATTTTAAAATAATAAATAAAACTTGAAGTTTTTGGAGAATCAAAATATGCATAAGTGATAGAAGGAATGGTGTAGGAAGTTAATCTCAAGAGATTTCCAAGTAGCCCTGAACTGCTTATAAGTTGCCTTCCAAAATATATATATATACACATATATGTGTATATATATGTGTATACACACACATATATATAACTGAATCGCTTTGCTGTACACCTGAAACTAACACAACATTGTCAATCAACTATACTTCAATAAAAAATAAATTAAACAGAAGATAGCTCCACATCCTACTTACAGTTTTAGTCTTGAGCCAGACGATTATTAGGCTGATGCATCCCTGTTCTCCTTTTGTTGACCACATTGTAAAAATCAACACTCATAGCTGGTAAGAAGCTAAACTAATGAGAACCAAAAAAATCCCAGCCAATTCTTGCATACAAAAGTAAATAAATGTAAAGGAAAAAATAATCTGCAGATCATCACTGGTATTTGTCACCCTCTGGTGGTCAGCCTCAGGCAGCTTCTACAACAGAAAACTCTGGAGACTGTATTTTACAGACAACCCCTCTGAGGATCATCCAGGCCAAAGCCCTGATCCCATGGGACTTCCCCGGCGTTCGAGCAAGTTCTGCTACTCCGCTCCCCACACTGTGTGTATGTGAGTGCGTGTGAGGATGCTAAAGAAGGAATAACTCCAACCTGAGTAGAAGAAGATAAGCAGTGACTCCACTTCCTCACAGCACACACAATGCATCCAAAAGGACAAACATACAACTGACACGGATGAGTCACTGTTTTCATCTCTCCAGTACCACTCTCTGCGTGAAGAGATGACTGGCCATGTCACAAAAGTGCCAAGAGAATAAATATATGGCAACTTTGGCTCACCCATTTCAATAAAACACACACTGGTGAGTACCGTACACCTTCAAGACATTACTCTAGGGAACCCATTTGCTCCCCTCCCTCCACCCTCCATTATGCCACATTGTTTGAGGGGGCAGAGGTCTCACTGTGCTCAGTATTAGAGTATGGCCACTTCTTTCCAAACCTATTCAATTCAGTCCCCACACTGAAGCCCTCATGTGTACAAGGCCCTACAGAGATGCTCCTTATTCGAGCCTACTGCTAGAAGAGGGCCTGGATCTAGAGGACGGTGTTTGCCTCTGGCCTCTCCTTACACACTCCTGCCTGGGGAGTTTTTCTAAAATATGGTGCCCATTAGGTAAGTGACTGCCTTTTGTCTAGAATATTCCACACCTCCCATTAACTACGAAATCATAGAGGAACCGATCATCACTGTGTTCAGAGTCTTTGTAGTAGAATGGGTGGGTAGATGGATGGATGGATGGATGGATGGGTGGATGGATGGATGGGTCGATGAATGAACAGGTGGGTGTACGAGCGTGTTGGTGGACAGGTAGATGGATGAGTGCATGCATGGGAGGATAGAAGGAAGGAAGGAAGGGAGGGAGGAAGGAAGGGGGGAAGGAAGGAAGGGAGGGAGGGAGGGAGGGAGGAAGGATAGACTTCCATGACATTTAGTGCTCTACTAGGCCCTGCACTGAGACTGAATAAAAAGATATGATACCTGCCAAGTAAATTTTCTGCTAATAATGATAAAAATTAGATCAATCTAAGTGACAAGAAGAAGAGATGAAGATAAAATGATCCCAGAAGAAAATAAAAATAGGTGACCTCCTAGCAGGAATTAAACAGACAAAAATCTGGTAGTTTTATAGTGGTAGCCACAGAAATTGAAGTTATTAATTTAAGAGGACTGACTGAGCTTCAACTCAGGGAGGAATGTCACAGCATCTGGTTCAAGGTCATCAGGGAAGATAGAATGTCGCACTCTGACACAAGCTGTCTAGCCCCAGCCCCAGCCTGTGACTAAGGCACACAAGCATGGCACTACAGGAACCAGACACCAGGAAGAGAACACAGGCGTCAGGGATATCTCTGGGAATGCATCAGAACCTGGGTGAAGAGGAAGCCCCAAGGCAAGACCAGAGGCCAGCGGGAACACACGGCCTGCTCTGCCCTGCGTCACCCAATGCTCACAGGCCCGAGCGACTGCACCATCTCACCCCTGTGGCTGAAGAGCCACCTCGGGCTCAGAAGGATACTCTGATGCCCCAACCTCCTCCTCTTTGTTGTTCTAGTTCTCCATGAACCCTCACCATCAGAAGGTCCTGGAAAGGTCATTTGAGGACATGATATCCCCAAACCTCCATCAACAGAGGGGCAAGACTCTCTTGAAAACGTGGGCTCTGGCACCTTCCACAGGCCCTTGATTCACATCCAACAATGCTCACCATCGGGAGAGGCCGTGTGTCTATCACAAGGCCCAAGAGTCCCACCTGAAACCAATTTCTTCCCTTTGCTCTCCCCTCAGCCCGAGGAGACAGGAAAAGCTGCCCACCATCTTCAACACTGCAACCTTTGAGGACTCAAAGCTGGTTATTTGGGCTCTCCAGTCGTCTCTCAAGACCACGTGTCCTTCACTGAACCCCAGGAGGTCAGCCAGACGGCACGGAGCCCACCGCTCCCCATCCCACCACGTGGCTCTCACCACGACCATAGCCACTTTTCAGCCCCATCCAGACTCAGCCTCCTAATTCTCCACCCTCAGCTCTGAGCAGCCACTACCACCTCGGGGTAAGCATGTGTTATAAACCCTATTTGTGATCCTCACAACCTCAGATGTCATTTTTAATCATCAGTATACCTGAACTTGATTGTATAAGCTTCCAGGTCCCTTTTAACGATAATAACAGCCTACATGTACTGATGATTTAGTATTTAAAGCCCTAGCCAGTAAGTCCCCTACATACGAACCTTCAAGTTGCGAACTTTCAAAGATGCGAACGTGCGTTCACATGTCCAATCACGTAAGTTAGTTCACGTGTCTGGCGTACATTGTCACATGCGTGCATCCTCTAAAAGTGGTTGTGCCTTTATGTACTTTACTATACAGTACTGTGTAGAGCGCAGTAGTACAGTATCTTTATTTCAAGCCCAGGATGTCCAGAAGCAAGCGTAATAGCAGCAGTGATGTAGCTGGTACCGCTAAGAAGCGCCAAGCAATAATGATGGAAACAAAAGTGGAGGAAGAAGAAGTAACTGAAGAACCGAAGAGATTCACGATGCAGGAAAGGGCAAGGGGATTTTCTTTCTTTTTTAAAAAAAATTTCTAATAATTTATTTTTATTATTTATTTTTTTATTTTTGGCTGCGTTGCGTCTTCGTTGCTGTGCGTGGGCTCTGTCTAGTTGCGGCGAGCGGGGGCTACTCTTTGTTGCGGTGAGCGGGCTTCTCATTGTGGTGGCTTCTCTTGTTGCAGAGCACGGACTCTAGAGCAGGCCTCAGTAGCTGTGGCGCACGAGCTCAGCAGTTGTGGCTCGTGGGCTCTGGAGCGCAGGCTCAGCAGCCGTGGCACACGGGCTTAGTTGCTCCGCGGCCTGTAGGATTTTCCCGGACCAGGGCTCGAACCCATGTCCCCTGCATTGGCTGGCAGATTCTTAACCAATGGACCACCAGGGAAGTCCTAGGATTTTCTTTATTTGAGGAGGCACTGTTAGTTTTTGAGGCACAGGACCCAAACCTAAAATGGTACACAAAGGTTGCAGCAGCCGTTCAGAATGCAATCCAGTGCTACGGTGTCAGTGTCATTCATCCATGACAAGAAAAAAAGAGCTACTACCCAGACATCACTGGATCGTTTTTTCAAGAGGGTAGAACCTGTGCCATCAGCGTCAGACGTGAATGAAACTGCAGCTTGTCCTCCGTCTCCTGTTGCTGACGAGCCTTCAGCTCTACCATCTCCCACCTCCTCTCCTTCCTCCAGTCAGTAACTCTTCTTGCCTGTTCACTCGATGCCAGCCCTGTATGCCAGCTGTTGTACTGGACTACTGTACTTTTCAAGGGACTATGCTGTAAAATTTAAAATGTTTTATTTTTTGTGTTTGTTTGTTTTTTATGTATTATTTGTGTTAAAAGTATTAAAAACCTATTACAGTGTTAGTTGGGTACGTAGGCTCACTTTGTTGAACTTACGAACAAATTGGACTTATGAACGCAGTCTCGGAACGGAAGTCGTTCATATGTAGGGGACTTACTGTATAAGCCCCTTACAGGTAGTAATTCCCTCAGGCTTTACAACAGCTCTACAAAGGGGTGCTGTTATGATTTTTAGAGGTGTAGAGATGGTTCAACAACCTGCCAAGGCCATGCAGAGGCAGGATGCAAATCCAGAGAGGCTGATTCCAGAGTCAATGTTCTCAGTGGCCCCACTCGGGAGTCTAGAACAGGCACAACATTCCAACTGCTTCCAGGCATGCCAACCCCACTCCTCTCAACTCAGCAACTTTACACGGGGCATCTTCCCTTCCCTCGGTTCAGCGCTGGGCACTGGGACAAGGCAATAAGGACAAGCACGGCTCCCAGCAGCTGCAGTCCTAATGCCTGTGGTGAGGTTCCTCCTGACCCAAGGACTCAGCGGCCTGCTGGGGGCCTGCCATGACCCAAAGCTGTAACTCAGCCAACTCAGTAGCTCACACCTGTGACCAAGCACCTCCAGCTCCTAGGTATTCAGGCACTGTGTCGGGCTGCCCCTGTTCCCCCTTAATTCTACAGCATCTTTTAATAGTATCTACATGTCAATCTTATCTGCTCAACATGCTGGGACCATCCTTCCAAACACGGGACCATCTACTACCGTAACAAGGACCACCAAAGTCAAAGGAAGCATAGTCAGTGCCCACCTCAGGCAAATTCCTTTACCTCCTCTGCCTCAGTTTCCCCATATGTGAAGTGAGGGTACCAATGGAACCCTCTCAGAGTTGTGCGAGGAGAAATGAGTTAACACCTGTAAAGTACTTATGACAGGCATGGCTTATAATAGAGGCTCAATAAGTATTATTTTCTTGTAACAGTCTTGGTGGTGGTGGTGATGGTGAAGAGATGAATTAACTCATGGAATTTTCACAATGTTTCTATCAGATGGATTTTTTTTTTTTTTGCCTCATTTCACGCAGTGAGAAAACTAAAAGCTCAGAGAAATTGAAGTGAAGCCCCAGGCCCACTACTCCCCAGTGGCAGCAGACCCTGAGCCCATGCGGGGCGCCATGGCCGTGGGGTCTCCTCCCTGCCCGCGGTTAGGAGTGGTGGCCTCATCCTGACAGAACAAAGTCACTTGACGCCTCCAGCATCTGTGCTCAGCAGGGTGTCCCCTTGGCCGGCGAGGCCCAAAGACTCAGCCTGCAGTCCCCCAGGCTCTCCTGGCCAACCACCCAACCCCGCGGGGGATCTGGGCCCCGCTTTAACTGTGACCTCACCAAGCACACGGCAGAGTTGCCAAAAGCAGGCGAGGCAAACAAGGGCCAGCTGATCATTTCACTCAAAGAAACGAGAGAAGCCGTAGCTTCCTCCACAGAAACCGTGCTTTCCAGCAGCCGGTAGGGTGGGCGTGGTCTCAGCGATCCCTGGATCCAGAACTGGAGAGACAGTCCAGGACTCCTGACTTGTACTTAACACGCAGACCCTGCAGTATGGCCCCTGCGTGTCGCTGACACCCTGTGCTAGGTGCCCACCCACCCCGGGTGACTCCCTGACCACCAGGGCCTCATCCCTAACTGCAAAACGGGCGCCAACACAGTGCCCCCTCCTGGCGCCGTAAGCCGGCACGTACATACGAAGCAGACACAAAGGGCAGTGCCTGGGACAGGACAAACAGGAAGGACGAAGGAAGACACCTTGTTCTGGGCGGAAGAGCCACAGAGAGTTAGAAGGAAGACGCCGCAACATCCGTCCCGGTCACCCTGGCAACAGGCTGAGGGGTTGCGATGGGGAGGCACAGAATGAACACATACTGAGAACTTATCTCCGCTAAGAACTAACCCAGGTGCTTTCTATGTGAATTCTGATTCATTCTTCATCCATTCTTTCAGGTCCTATTTGCTGTGCACCTACTCGGTGCCCAGCATTGTGTGGGAGGCTGAATACACGGCAGCGAACGAGGCCGGCAGGGCCCCTGGCAGCATGGAGCTTTTAGGCTTGCAGGGGAGACCTATCACACCATGAGTCGGTTATAACCACAATAAACGCTGCAAGGGGAGTGCAGAGCCTTGGAACATGACAGAGGGACCGCTTGCGGGCTGTGACCTTTCTGAAGGAGGTACATTTACCGGAGCTCTGAAACATCCGGGAAACTAACCAGGCGAAAAGTGGGGACGGGTTCGCCAGGCTGCACCGCAGCACGAGGTGGGCGGGGTGAGAGGTCGGTCGTGGAAGGCACTGGAAACTGGAAGAGAATGTGTCTTGATCCTGGAGGCACTGTGAGGCCACAGAGGGTGACAGGGTGGCTGGGATGGGGCCAGGAATTTAAAACTGCATCCGTCTGTTCTGTGCAGTGTCTCCAACGGCGGTCCTGGACCGGTAACCTCAGCATCACCGGGTAGAAATGCAGATTCTCTGGCCGCACCCCAGAGCTGCTGCATCCGAAACCCTGAGGGTGGGACCCGGCTACGGAGTAACACCTACTTAAAGGATTAGGGAGACTCTTTTGAAAGTGGGCACCAGCTTGCCTTATGCTAGAATATTATTTCCATGCAAAATCGACCCCAAACTCTGGGCTAGACCTCATGTACATTTCACATTTCCTCTACTTCTGCCTCCAAACCCACCGTGAATCTCCCCAGCTTCCTTCCTCCTTCAGAAAAGGCTTCTCAGCACCCCCCCCACCCCAACTTCGGCTGCAGAGTTCTCTCAATGCGCATCCCCCCCCCCCCCAGCTCCTGCCAAATGTCTTAGTTTCCTTTTCCTTTTGTCTCTGCTAATCATTTAATCAGACATGGCATTTGGGGCACAAAGGAAAGCATGGCTATTACAGCAAGACTTTAAGAGAAAATCTGAAGATATTGAGAAACGCTATGAAAATGAGAGATAACCATGGGGGGAAAAAACACATCTGGGCAGAGTTTAAAATGACCAGGCGTGCTGGCCTTGAGCAAACGTCACCGTGGGGAGCCACAGCGACAGTTTTCTAACACAGGAGGAATGCCCTTTGGAGAAAGGGATCCGTTTTCCACTCATCAGCGAGCACAGAAAAAGCAGGACCTTCTCAGGTTTCAGCTGAGAAAGCATCTGTCCTGTGTTTAAGCTGTAGGAGGGGAGGGAGCTGCCAAAAAGCTGGTGAGATCATCCTCGCCAGAGATGCTCTCGATGAGATCACAGCGGCCAGGGTCCGTGAGGGATGACACATCGGCCGTATCTGGACCACATGGGTCTGAGGCCCGTCCAGCTCTGCGAGGGGTCTCCCCGTCACCGGGCAAACCCACCTCCCAAACAGGGCAGGTGCCGACTCATGCCCATTGTGTTTCGCTTCAGATACTCAGGAATCCAAGGGACACCAAGCACCTCTGCAAAACGTCTCAGATCGCCTGGCTGCCTGGAGGCCAGGACTCCAGGCATTTGTTTCATGGAAAAGCCCATTTACTCCTTTCCCATAGCCAATGCCTATCTCCCCAGTAACAGCAGCGGGAGCTGCCATCACATCAGCAACAGCTCTGAGCGACGGGGCCCTTGTTCTGTGCCAGCAACGCACTCACATCCTCACCCAGGCCTCACCATCATCAGAAGGCCCATTTTACAAATGAAGAAACTGAGGCTTAAAGAAGGCTACTGATCTGCCCATGCCCCCATGGCTGGTCACATCCAGGCTGAGGTTTGAGCCCAGGGTTCTCTGATTTCAGAGCCCACGATCTTGATAAGGCCTGTACATTGCCAGGAACGAAATGTGTGTGTCAGATGCCCAAAAAGGAATTGATCCAAATGTGCCCTCTTCCCCAGACACTCCGGATTTGGCAGGGGCCGGCCCCTTGATAATGCTCAGGAAAACGGAGAAGGGGTGCCTTTTAAAAATCAGCCACTCTGTGTCCTCTCTCCCCACCCCACTGCTCCAGATCTACTGATACTTAGAAATCAAGTCTCTCCCAGAAGGCCCCCCCGTGCCCCATCTACACCACCCTATGCCTGCCCCCCAGGACTCCACCACTGGCCTGAATGGGCGGACCGGTCCCTGGCAGTGTGGACATCCTTCACACGACATCACCCACTCCAAAACGTAACAGCACAGGGTTTCTACAGCACCTTTAGAGCCACGAACCAGCATGTGGTTTTAATATTCACCAGCACTCTCCTCAGAGGGGCCCTGAGGCTGCTGTGATCAGAGGGGCTATTGTGCAGATACGGCTGTCCCCGCTTCACAGAACCCTGATCAGATTTCTGTCCCATCTTCTCTACGGTGCAATTCTGGGCTCGTCTGCTTTCTCTCCTCTTGCCTCCTTCTGGAGTCTGGAAAATGGCTGAAACAGTGTCTATCACAGACTTGGAAGCAGTATTTTCCTCCGTACTTTGCCGCTGTGCCAGCACCTTGGCCTCACCCCTGGGCCTGCATCCTGAGGCTCTCCTGGGGCCTCACTGACTCAGCCGGTTCAGCTGAGACCCGCTGAGCCACTGTGGACATGGGTCTTCAGAACTGAATACGCACCCCACTCACTTTGAAGAGCACCGAAAACAAGCACATAAAGCAGCGCCCACGGGCAGGCAGATGGTCACTGGCTCAGGACTGAGGGTCACAGCTGCACCCGCTGACGGGAAGGGCACCACATGAGACAGCTCGGTCAGGCAGGCTTCCTGTGAGCAGTGCAGACCCGGCAGAAGGGAGAAAGGAAGGATTTTCCTGCCTTTCAGGTGGCTGCACACTGATGTCAGGCCTGGAGTCAGGTGAATGAAACTTATTCCTTCTTGATGGAGAATCTGGGTTCAAGCCACAGATGGATATTCACGGGTACGTTAATTCTCCTTCCAGCTTCCCCAAGCTCAGTGGAGCTTAAGAGATACAGAGATGGGGAGGGACCAGAGAACAGACAGTGCAGTGCCTCGAGGAGCAGGCAGCCTTCCAGAGCTCTTCTCTCCTGGCTGCTTTTTCCAAACCAAGACAGAGGAGGGGGCGGGAGGAGATGGGAGGCAGAGTTGGCTTCTGGAGGTCTGGCCTCATGAACTCCTGCCTGTGATGGTGACTGTCACACGCCAACAGCCGTGCAAGCATCAGTGCCCCCAGTGAATTCAGCCAAGGCACACGGGCCCTTAGCCACGAGTCAGCTCTTAGCTGCTTTTCCAGAAGATGTGTCTGTTCTGAACAACCAATTCTCCCGGGACCATCTTTAGTGGCCCTGTTGCCGCAACACCTATGTTCCACCCAGCGTAATCAGCAGCACACATCTGGGATGCGGGGGGATGGGACCCCATGGTAAGAAGGCTGCAGAAAGGTCCTCTGTGCAGCGCCAACTGGCACTCGCTAGCATCTAACCAGCAACCCAGGCCACCTTACACCAACCGTGGCTCAGGCAGCTCAACTCCTGACATTGTTACCCACCCCTGGGACAGGCAGAGAATAAACAGCAAGGGAAATTAACATCAGAGTCAGTTACCTTCATAGAGCCTGTAGCTTGGAAAGTCACAGCCAGTCTCGAACGGGTCAGCACCGCCAACATGGCATTGAATCTTGCACTCTTGTCCTTAATGGGGGAGTGGTACTGCCCATCTGGAGCCACAGAACCAAACCTACAGTGGGGGAGAGGCAGGTGGAAAAGAGAGATGGGGTTCATGTAAGAGAAGAACATGGTGCCTAGAAATGAGGTCAGGTGGCTCCCACGAGCACACACAGGGTTCCCCATCCTGGATCCTCCCTCACAAGGCAGCAGTGTGGGGAGCAGGACAAGTGCCTCCCCAGGAGATGCTGAGAAAGGCTCAACTCATGGAAAGTAAGAGCAGATTTCCCGCCACTACTACCCTGCAACTCAGCAGTGGACTCTGACAAAGAGAGGCATGAGGACTGCCATCATCAAACCAACACCAGAGCCTGGCTGTAAAGACTGCACATCAATCCACTTTGTGTGTGTGTGTATGTGTGTGTGTGTGTGTGTGTGTGTGTGTGTGTGTGTTACGCGGGCCTCTCACTGTTGTGGCCTCTCCCGTTGCGGAGCACGGGCTCCAGATGCGCAGACTCAGCGGCCATGGCTCATGGGCCCAGCCACTCTGCAGCACGTGGGATCTTCCTGGACCGGGGCGCGAACCCGCGTCCCCTGCATCGGCAGGCGGACGCTCAACCACTGCACCACTAGGGAAGCCCCTAATCTACTTTTTTGTTGTTGAGATACAAATCATTTACCATAAACTTCACCTTTTTAAAGTGTACAGTTCTACAGTTTTTAGTATATTCACGAAGTTGTACAACCATGACCACTATCCAATTTCAAAGCATTTCATCACCCCAAAAAGAAACCCCATACCATTAGCAGTCCTGTCCCATACCCCCTACCCTCCAGAACCCGGCAACCATTAATCTACTTTCTAACTCTATGGATTTGTCTCTTCTGGACATTTCACATAAGTAGTAGCATACAGTGTGTGGCCTTTGTGTCTGGCTTCTTTCACTTGACACACTGTTTTCAAGGTTCACGCATGTTGTAACATGTATCGGTACTTCATTTCTTTTTATGGCCAAATGATGTTCCATTGTATGGATATACCTTATGTTGTTTATCCATTCATCAGTTGATGGATATTTGTGCTGTTTCCACTTTTTTTGGCTCTTATGAATAACTGTTATGAACATTTGTACACAAGTTTTTGTGTGGATATATATTTTCAGTTCTCTTGTAGACAACGTCTTCGTAAAGACCGAGGAGTAGAATTGCTAGGTCCTATGAAGACGTTCAACTTTTGAAGAATGGCCAAATTCTTCTCCAGGTTGAACACACCAGTTTACATCCCCCCCAGCAATGGATGAGGGCTCCAGTTTCTCCTCACCCTCACCAACACTCGTTATCATTTGTTTCTTTTACTACAGCCATGAAGGGAGCGCAAAGTGGTACTTCACTGTGGTTTTCATTGGCATTTCCTTAACGACAGTGATATTGATGTGCTTATTAGCCATTTCAATATCTTCTTTGGATAAGTGTCTATTCATGTTTTTGCCCATTTTTAATTGGGTCATGTGTCTTCTTACTGTTGAGCTGTAATATAGTTCCTTTTACAGTCTGGATACTAGGTTCTTATGATATATAAGATTTGCAAATATTTTCTCCCACTCTGTGGATTGTCTTTTCACTTTCTTCATAGTGTCCTTTGCTGCACAAGTTTTTTAATTTTGATGACGTCCAATTTATCTATTTTTTCTTTGATTCCTTGTGCTTTTGGTGTCACACCTAAGAAATCATTGCCTAAACAAGGTCACAAAGATTTATACCTATGTCTTCTTTTTTTTAATATTTATTTATTTGGCTGCCTGG
This sequence comes from Leucopleurus acutus, assembly GCF_964270905.1. Classification (NCBI taxonomy): domain Eukaryota; kingdom Metazoa; phylum Chordata; class Mammalia; order Artiodactyla; family Delphinidae; genus Leucopleurus; species Leucopleurus acutus. The sequence continues at coordinate 16,390,934 of NC_139154.1, forward strand.
GTCTTAGTTGCGGCGTGTGGACTCTTAGTTGAGGCATGAGAGATCTAGTTCCCTGACCAGGGATCGAACCTGGGCCCCCTGCATTGGGAGTGTGGAGTCTTAACCACTGGACCACCAGGGAAGTCCCAGCACCTATGTTTTCTTTTATGAGTTTTATACTTTTAGCTCTTACCATTTAGATCTGTGATCCATCTTGTGTTAATTTTTGTGTATCATATGAGGTAAAGGTCCAACTTCATGCTTATGATATCCAGTTGTGCCAGCACCATTTGTTGAGAAGACCATTTTTCCCCATTAAATTATCTTGTCACCCTTGTTGAGTATCAATTGACCATAAGTGAAAGGATTTATCTCTAGATCCTCTATCTATTCCATTGTCCATACATCTAGCCTTATGCCAATTCCACACTATCTTGATAACTGTAGATTTGTAGTAATTTTTCAAATCAGGGATGTGAGTCCTCCTACTTTGTTCTCCTTTATCAAGATTGTTTTGGGTAGTCTGAGTCTCTTGCATTTCCATATAAATTTTAGAACCAGTTTCTCAGTTTTTTCAAAAAAAAAAAAAAAGGCAGCTGGGATTTTGACAGGAATTTCATTGAATCTGTACATCTGCTTACAGACCCCTTTCTGATCAAATGATAAACCAACACCCTCAAAGTGTGTTGCCTCTGCTGTAGTATTTGGGGGGCAGCTTAAATACCTATGGAATGGCTCTTAAATACCTATGGAATGGCTCAAATCTTGCTTACCAAAGAATATTCTATATATTCTCATATTTTCTACAGACCGTGTAGCTCCCTATCATTTTTCTTTCTGGTTGAATCTGACTTTCTAATCCCTAGTGCATTGGATGAATGCTAAGCCCGTGGGTCCAGGTTCTGGCCGAGGACTGTCCAATCCACTAAGATCCTGTTAGTATGGGTGAAAAATGGAGAGCTCCAAATCTATGGCTTTCCTTCCCTCTTCCCCATCTCCAGGAGTGGAGTGATGCTGATTAGTCACCAGGAAAGGTACAGGCACCTCTGGGGAAGGCTGGTGGTCCTATGATTTGCTGGCATGGGCACTGGTCATTCCTGAGGAGGCCTGGGGCCTTCATCACCCACCAGGACAACTACAAAGATGCTTCTGTTGTTTCCATTTCATTTCTTACCAATTCCCAGAGGGAAAAATGTCAACCAGAATTTGGTCCATTTTAAGTTTGTTTCCACCATATCTTCCTTAAACTTTTGGCATCTGTGACGTTTATTTACTGGCAAGAACTTGCAGGCAGTAAAAAGGAGTAAAGTTACCCCAGTGTTCATTGCAGCACTATTTACAGTAGCCAGGACATGGAAGCAACCTAAATGCCCATCAACAGAGGAATGGATAAAGAAGATGTGGTACATATATGCAATGGAATATTACTCGGCCATAAAAAAAGAACGAAATAATGCCATTTGCAGCAACATGGATGGACCTAGAGATTGCCATACTAAGTGAAGTCAGACAAAGACAAATAACACATGATATCACTTATATGTGGAATCTTAAAGAATGGTACAAATGAACCTATCTACAAAACAGAAATAGAGTCACAGATGTAGAAAACAAACTTATGGTTATCAGGGGTGAAAGGGAGGAGAGGGATAAACTGGGAGACTGGGAGTGACATATACACACTACTATATATAAAGTAGATAGCTAATAAGAACCTACTGTATAGCACAGAGAACTCTACTCAATACTCTGTAATGACCTATATGGGAACAGAATCTAAAAGAGTGGATATATGTATATGCATAACTGATTCACTTTGCTGTACACCTGAAACTAACACAACATTGTAAATCAACTATATTCCAATAAAAATTAATTAAAATAAAAAGTAAAAAGGAGTAAAGTGTTAAAGGAAAATCTACAGGAAAGCAAGCAGCAAGTCTGATGGCTTGCTTCTTCACAAATTTAAATATCACTGTAGTTCAGGATTTTTATTGGATACATGAAATGCTGCTGAGAAAAGTAAAGTTAATCGGTGTTTCTTAGCCTCTGCAAAGAGCATAGTGAACCCCTGGGGGTCCATCCCTGGAATGCACTTGTAGAAGCAAACTTCATCTCGTTCTTTCACCCATCTGACCTCACTGAGCGATGCTGGGAAATGACACTAAGCACCTCTGATATTATCCAATCAGTACTGGTTAGAACAGCCTCTGAAGCAGAAGGATGGTACCTTATCTCCTGTCATCCACAAAGGAGGCAATAACACCAATTATTTTATGATAACCAAAAAAAAAAATTTTTAAGGAAATAATCGAAATATCAACAATAAGGGATTCGTACATAACTTATAGATCATTTAACAGTCTATTATGGCAATATTAAAAATGATAGGGGCCTCCTGGTGGCGCAGTGTTTAAGAATCCACCTGCCAATGAAGGGGTCATGGGTTCTATCCCTGGTCCGGGAAGATCCCGCATGCCGCGGAGCAACAAAGCCCGTGCGCCACAACTACTGAGCCCGCACTCTAGAGCCCGCGAGCCACAACTACTGAGCCCGTGTGCCACAACTACTGAAGCCTGCGTGCCTAGAGCCCGTGCTCCGCAACAAGAAAAGCCACCACGATGAGAAGCCCGCGCACCGCAATGAAGAGTAGCCCCCGCTCGCCCTAACTAGAGAAAGCCTGTGCACAGCAACGAAGACCTAACACAGCCAAAAATAAAATAAATAAAAATAAAAATGATAATGCCTATGTGTATTTACTGTTGCACAGAAACACTGGACATATAATGTTAAACAGAAATTACAAGTTATAAAAAATAGAATTTCTAAGTGGACCTCATTCAGTGAAAATCAAACATCTCTCTCTCTCATTAGATATAACCTCACAGAGACAAGTCTAAAGTGTTATATATGAAAGTATAACAAACATTGTATCTGGGTGATAGCGTTTGGGATAATTTTAATTTTTTTTGATTTGCTTATCTACATTTCTCAATTAATTGTCAGTAAAATTGTAGGAGAGGCTATGAGAAGACACTCTGGATGTACAGCGCATGAGACCCAGGAAACAGGCCTGGGAAGGAGGGCAAAGGGCTCCCACGCACAGCAAGTCCGAGTTAAGGAGACAACTACTCACTTATCCAGCAGTTTCTCCCTTGGTATCCGAACCTTGTCAAATCTCAGAATCCCGGTATCAACACCATGCAGACCTAGAGAGAGCAGACGGGAAATGGAGCTGTAGGGGGACAAGTTTATGTGCATCAGAAATACTGTCCGGGCCACTTCCCAGGTCTGTCGCTGCTAAAACGCAAAGCCCTTTATCTCACTTCCAGAACTGTTGCTGCTTTCTTATTTGGGGTGGGGATGCTGTTTGCTTGTTTCCATGAAGAGTGGTACCTGCTTCTCCAGCCCCCGCCTCCCTACCAAGAATAGAGGAGAAAATGCTAGACCCTCTGTGCAGCCCACCTGCTCTGAGGCCAGCTGGGGGGTGGGGTCTGGCGGGGACACAGCTTCCCACCTGAGCAGTTGCTGTGACTAGAAAAGGGAGAATTCTAGGCAACTGAAAGAACATCAGACTGAACACAGAGGAGGAGGAAAGCCCCTTACGCCCCCCAGTGACGCAGAACTCAAATTCCTCCCCCTTCTCGGTGCTTCCTCCCCAGAACACAGGGTGAATTTGTGACAGCAAATGCCTAGAAGACATTGGGAAACGGCCAGAGAGACAGCAGTGGGTGGGTAGGGTGACCACCTCCCAAGAAGTTTCTTGAAATCTGCCAGACCCATTTCCTCAGGACGCCTGTCGGAATCTGGGGTCTATTTTTTGTTCATCTCACACTTAGGGAGACTTACTCTGGGAGAAAAGATCTTTTTCTAGCGCAGGTCTTATTTAGAACATCACCCCTGAACAAGGTCACGGTGGTACTTACGAGCTTACAAGGAGACCAGCTCAGACTTTCTGGGTTTGCCAGTGTCATGAATGCCTGGCGCCACTTCACGAGGGCTGGGTGAGCTCTCTACCCTCAACAGCACTTGACACGCCAGGTGTTTTCAAGGGATCAGGGCCTCAGTCACCTAAAGCACTTGCAGCCCATTCCTGCAGGCACGCGGTACTCAGTATCCCTACAGGGCCAGGGTGAGCTTAGCCCCATCCTCCAAAGGATCGTCTCCTCCCCCTTCTCCTCTGCTCTTTCTTCTCTCTTTTTTCCCTTCTCCCCCTACCTGCGTTTTTGGCTTCACTTGGCTGGGGATAACCAGTGGAGCCCACAGGCATGGCCTGCTCTCACCAAGCATTCTGGGTTGCATTGTGTCTCCCCCAAGATTCATATGTTGCAGTCTTCACCCCTAGTACCCGTGAATGTAACCTTATTTGGAGAAAGGGTCTGTACAGAGGCGATCAAGTTAAAATGAGGGCATTTGTGGGCCCTCATTCAAATGACCGGTGTCCTTATAAAAAAGAGGAACTTGGACACAGACAGGCACACAGGGAGCATGCCATGTGAACATGACGATGGCCACGTACAAGCTAAGGAGAGAGGTCTGGAGAATACCCTCCCCATCCCAGCCCTCAGAACCAACTCCCCTGACACCTTGACCTCGGACTCGTAGCCGCCACAATTGTGAGTTGATACATTTCTGTTGTTTAAGCCACTCAGTGTGAGTACAACAGCCCTAGCAAACCAGTCCACAGAGGCAATCCTTAGGACCCACTGAGGCTGGTGGCTCTGGGCCATGAAAGAGAGAACCTCAACCTGCCCTCTGAGGGCCCAGAAGGAGAGAGGAGACGAAACAGCTGGGGACAGAGCTGCCTCAGGACTAGTAAACACGAGAGGCTGGGAGAAACGGGACCAATGCGCGTTCATAAATGGCAGTCTGCAACCTTCTCTAACTGCCATACACAGAAGACTAACCAGGCTTCAAAACCAGAGTCTGCTCTGCCTTCACTGCTTTCGTGAGTTAGGTTAGATTCTCACTGGGTGGGGTAGGGAACAGGCAGGAAGTGCAAAGAAGGGTGGGAGAGGGGTCACCTGGGGACTCACCTTCTTTATACATCATACCAATAGCTGTCGCTCCTGGGTACATGCTTCCATTTTCATCGCGGACAGGAACGATGAAACAGTGGGGTCCTAAGGAAGGTGAAGAGACACTAAGGTCTCTAAAGATATGATCAAAGCTTTGCTCATTTCCTGGGACACTGTACCATTATGTTGATCTTGAAATTCATTTTGTTCTATGACTGTGCACTGCCTATTATAGTGTCTAATGTTGAATGTAATGATAAATCGTCTCATCATGTATACTTAGGAGATAATGTTAATGTTAGTGCTGAATTTTTTTACAAGGTAGAAACAGCCCTCTGAGATGGGTTTTCTGTGTAAAGTACTCACAGGAGAATAGTACTAGTAAAGGGAAATATCCTAGGTTTCTGTGTCGGTAACAAACCTTGAGATCTTCCGTTTATGATGAGCTGGGCCAGGACTGCTGCATAATTCCCGTACACGGCGTTTCCAATGTACATCTTCTCAGCATTTTCGCATGGTGTGTCGATTACAAACTCCTAAACAGAAACCAAAGCAACAGAGTTTTCTTCCTTATGGCTCATTTCAACTCCTGGGTTCAGTGCAATGAACACGATGAAGCAGACCCATACTGTACACCTGTACCCACTCGGGTGATTTCACAGAAAAGGAGCAGACGACCCAGAGTCGCCTAATTCAACCTCGTGAGCTCAACACCACCATGCTATCACTGCAGCGTGCACTGTTCACCTCCACCTTAACTCTGAAAACGACTGGAAATTAAAGTGCTTTGTCAATGAATATTCCAATCAGGAAAATACGTTGCCACTTTTCGATGGATGAAAGTTGTCCATTCACTTCTTCCAGGTCTCTCTTCTTTGTAATGTTGCACGGGCATGTGTACTATTTGTCTGAGCCTATGGCTTTAATGTATAAAGGCTTCCTTCATTGTGCTTCTTTCTCTCTAGACTACTCCACACTGAGTCTCTGACTTCTAAATAATCAGCACCAAACCCCTAAAAGCCCTGCTGATATGTATTCAGCTCTGCACACGCCCCTTGCCCCCAAACACTCCACCTTCAAGACTGACAAGAAAGGATGGAACATCCAGTGATCTAGGGCCCCTAGTTAGATGAGTCCATGTCTATGTATTTCATTTTGTCTACTGGGCATTGCCCCTTCTGGACCAATTGCTTGGTTCCTCATGACCTCCACTGTTTCCTGGGTCTTGAACATTCTTGCCTTTAAGGTATGGGTCTGTTGTTTAAATGGCCACTAACTAACCAAAGGTTAAATGTGTACACCGGGACGCAAACAAGACTACTAGGCAACCGTGACCCATTCCTACCATTGATTAGAATCTCAGCCCAGACAATTTTGATTTTTATAAAAAGAAATACCTCATTTAAGCCTTGGGATGATTATTTCAGAACCTGCCTTTCCATTTTCCTCATCAATGAATATAATAATGAAAGGTTCCCTCAAAAGCTCATATGGGGCTTCCCTGGTGGCGCAGTGGTTGAGAGTCCGCCTGCCGATGCAGGGGACATGGGTTCGTGCCCCAGTCCGGGAAGATCCCACATGCCGCGGAGCGGCTGGGCCCGTGAGCCATGGCCGCTGAGCCTGCGCGTCCGGAGCCTTGGTGGGAGAGGCCGCAGCAGTGAGAGGCCCGCGTACCGCAAAAAAAGCTCATATGGATAAGCCCTTAAACCAAAAAGCATTTGTCAACAATTCTCTATCTTATTAGGGAAAGAATGTTAGAACATGCCCTCTAGCTCGTCCCCATGATATGACCAAGGATTCCAGCTCAAAACAGCCCGAAGTTAGTACTGGTCAGGAATAAGCAGAGGGAAAAAATGTATTTTTTTGTTTTCACTCTGCTCAAAACTCTGCCTTCTTTTTCTTTCTCTCCAGGAGCTAGAACAGGATCACCATGGAAATGCCCCCATTCACTTCTGGGTCCTCCCTCCTTCTGCTTACCACCTGGGATACCCTTCAACCTCGTGTTAAGGAGAGACGGACCATAACTGCCAGTTCTGGATACCAGGTACCTGGGACAGGTCGGAGAGTCCCGGGTGGGTGGGGAGCCGGGGAGGGAGGGTGGAATGGTGAAAAGGCAGAACAGCAAATTTAATCAAAGCTGACAATATGGAAGATGTGGCCGAACCAAACCGACAAGCCATTGATCATGTAAAGATCATCTCAGATTTCAGATTTTTAAGTATACAGACTGCACTTTCCCTTTGGCCAAGAAATACAGTCTTGGAGCCCAAGGAAACATTCCCTGACACATATGTGCACAGAGAAACTTTTAACACAGGCGAGGGCTTTTCAGAAACATAAATGGACAAGCTCTTTTTAAGTCTCTGGAGGCTGCTGCCTTTATCAGGCCAGCCAGGACTTCTTAAAGAAAGGAGTTATTGTGACTCTGGTGGGTGCAGTAACAAACAACAAAACTCATGTGGTAAGGGGATGCTAACACCTTAGGGTGGGAAGGGAAGTAGCAGAGAAAGGCTGGCCTGGCAGAAAAGCTCTGGTGGGGCAGGGAGAGGACAGAAGGCCATCTGTTCCCATCAGCATCTGATCTACTCTGGGAAGGGAAATTTGTCACTTCTGGCAAAAATACTTGATTTGGAAAGTCTGCCTTAGCCCAAACTCTGGCATTAAAGCTGGATCTATGTCAGTCCCACACACACTACTATATATAAAATAGATAAGCAATAAGAACCTGCTGTATTGCACAGGGAACTCCTGTGCAATACTCTGTAATGGCCTATATAGGAAAAGAATCTAAAAAAAAAAAGAGTGGACATACGTATATGTATAACTGATTCACTTTGCTGTACACCTGAAACTAGCACAACATTGTAAATCGACTACACTCCAATAAATTTTTTTTAAAAGCTGGATCTAAATAATGCACGCCATGTGTGTCGGTTCCTATTATAATTAACTATTGAAGGCCAACAAAACGGTCAGTCCTGCAAGCACTAAAAGAGACGGCCTTGGCCAGAGAGCTCTTAGCCTCATTTATTTTTGCGATTTTGCCTAAACTGTAAAAATAAAACTCTCTCTTACCTTGAAACTCTCCATGCCGCTACTCAATCCATCATCCAAAAATAAAAATAAAACAACCAACCCACAGGAATGCCCAACCAAAAAATGTAAGAGACTGAAACTGCCCTGGAGGGAGAGAGGGCTCATTTGATATGCTCTAACATTTAAAAAGGGAAATGAAGGGGGAAACACAGAAACCAATGAAGGAGAAAGCCATTCCCTGCCAAGCCAACCCTCAGTGGCCTGAGCTTACGATGGGCTTCTTCCCTCCCTCAGGAAGCAGCACGTTCACCAGCGTCTTCTCATCATTACGATTTCAGCTTTGCAACTCCCCTGCCGAGAGTGGCAGCTGCCATAGCGCAGCAGGCAGCTACATCATTATGCTGTTTGGGGAAATGATTTCTGTGCAAAAAATAATAATTGTAAAAAGAAACAAATAAATAAGAATTGTGAGTGGGATTTTTTTCCCTTTGATGACAGCAAGGTGACCTCAATTACCATGGTTGCGGGAGAAAAAATGGGGCAGCCAAAACCCCAAAGATGTTTGGTCAGTGTCCCATCAGGAAAGCTAAGTTGTTAAGGACAATCCCCCTTGAACCTGAGATTCTCTCATTAACTGCATAACCATAAGTCGGTTTCCTAACCTCTGTGAGCCTCAGTTTCTCCACCTGTAAAATGGGGACAAGGATATCTTCCTATAATATTATAGAACATTTAACACAATGTTGCATGCAGAGTGCTTAGCCTGGCACTTAACACACGTGCTCAACGCACAGAAGTGGCCTATTACCACGTTCATGGGATTGTTGTTGTGACGGAGTGTGGTATACTATACTATACAGAAAGAGTCTGACACAGACCTGGCACAGAGGGAGCATTCAAAAAGTGGCAGTCCTTATTCTGCTTCTTACTATGACCTTGGACATCACTGGCTACTGTAGAGAACTAGCATCAGGACAGAGGAAAGACAGGACATTCTCCAACAAAACCCTCACCTGCATCTGTCACTCTAAGTGCTGACCACCTCCAACTAGCATTCTTGGGTCAGAAAAATCCTGGGAACAAAACTCCAGATTCCAAATATGTGGAATCTGAAAAAACTGGTACAGGCGATCTTATTTACAAAACAGAAATCAAGACAGAGACATAGAGAACAAGTGTATAGATACCAAGGGGAAAGGTGGGAGGTGGGATGAATTGGGAGATTGGGATTGAAATATATACACTATTGATACCATGTATAAAATAGATAACTAATGAGAACCTACTGTATAGCACAGGGAACTCGGCTCAATGCTCTGTGGTGACCTAAACAGGAAGGAAATCCAAAAAAGAGGGGGTATTCGTATACGTATAGCTGATTCACTTTGCTGTATAGTAGAAACTAATGCAACATTGTAAAGCAACTATACTAGAACAAAAAAATTTTTTTTTAAATGAGAGAAGAAAATAGAAAAAAAAACAACAACAAAAAAGCAAAGGACAACCTCAGCCAAAATGAAGACTGAGGGCTTCCCTGGTGGCGCAGTGGTTGAGAGTCAACCTGCAGACACAGGGGACACGGGTTCGTGCCCCGGTCCGGGAAGATCCCACATACTGCGGAGCGGCTGGGCCCGTGAGCCATGGCCGCTGAGGCTGTGTGTCCGGAGCCTGTGCTCCGCAATGGGAGAGGCCACAACAGTGAGAGGCCTGCGTAGGGCAAACAAAAAAAAAAAAAATGAAGACTGAGTCACCACAGGCACATGTATGAGGCAACACCCACCAGGGTGTTGAGAGTAGGAGCTAAAGAGATGGGGACGGGGGTGGGATTTACAGAGCAGGGTTTTGCTGTGACCCATTTGTGGAGAGACGTCAAGTTAGAGGGTCTTACCTACATTTTGGAGTTCATCCCATATAATAAAGTCAGGTTGTTTTGTGAAATTTTAGTGTTGTTTTTTTTTAAATTAATTAATTTATTTATTATTTTTGGCTGCATCAGGTCTTTGTTGCTGTGCGCGGGCTTTCTCTAGTTGCGGTGAGCGGGGACTACTCTTCGTTGTGGTGCGCGGGCTTCTCACTGCAGTGGCTGCTCTTGTTGTGGAGCACAGGCTCTAGGCACGTGGGCTTCAGTAGTTGTGGCACGTGGGCTCAGTAGTTGTGGCTCGTGGGCTCTAGAGCGCAGGCTCAGTAGTCGTGGTGCACGGGCTTAGTTACTCCGCGGCATGTGGGATCTTCCCTGACCAGGGCTCGATCCCGTGTCCCCTGCATTGGCAGGCAGATTCTTAACCATTGCGCCACCAGGGAAGTCCCAGTGTTGTGAAATTTTATTTCGGTTGCCATGTGGATTTGTGTGCAGCTCACAGGTACAGACATTGCATCATGCCAGCACCGAGGACCTGGCTCCCAGAAGGAGGCCCCAGCACGCACAGTGCCCTCCTGCCACACACATCACACACAGTGCGATGGAACACGCCAACAGAGACCGCTCTTCCACCCATTTACCTGCTACTGTTAGGAAGGACCAGAGAATGGATTACGTCCTGTTCTCACCGAGTTTTTCCAAAGCATTAAGTTAATGAGTGTACATAATGGGCTTGGAGCAGTGCCCGTCCCACAGTAGGTGTTTTTTAAGTGTTGGCTGGTGTTAGACTCAGGAAGGCTGAGCCTATGTCCGTTTCTTCTGAATCTGAGCACCCTCTCGCCTGAGAGCACACACAGCAGGGGGGAAGGTGGACTCGGGAGAAAGGAGGGTCCGCTGTGTACAGGTCCGCTGCCCAGAACCGCCAGAACCCCGGGCAGAATGCTCACCTGTGCAGAGAGGTCAAAGGTGGCTTCTGTCCGGATCCCTCTCACGTTGCTCCTGTGGCCCCTCTCGGTCATTGCAAACATCCCCGTGTATTTCTGCTCCTGGAGTTTACCGGGTGTTAGAAGGGAATCAGCTAGTCAGACAGCTGCTCTAATTGCCTACCTCTCAGATCATTAAGAATGTTGGCGAGAAAGGGAGTGGTGAGTTGGAGATAATTATAAAAATTCAGTCTGGTGACAGCTAATGTGATAACAATATGACAGACTCAGTGCAATTTTTAAAAGTAGTGTTAAATTCTCATTTCAAACAAAGTTCTGGCTGACACTAATTCTCTGTTTTATTTTCTTTTTCTGCAAACACACTCACTCACACACACACACACCCCTAACTACTGTGAATTTTTAAGGCTCTCCATAGATGATATCTATGGAGGTACGTGCCATACCTGGAGTAGCTGAAGCCATTTAGCTACACGTGCTGGGCTTCCGAGCTTCCTGATGGTACCACCAAATAGCCAGCAAATTATTCCACACTGGAAACCAGGAGATTACAGGCCACTGTCAGCAAGAGTCAACAACTTAATGATGACCAAACCCATTGGGCCAACTCCATTCAAGGAACACCGATCAGCTCATCCAGCTTTCCATATGCCCCACTAAAGCGGCAAGGCATCCACATCCTTCCCCTCGCTGCCTGTCCAGCCCCAGTTCCTCTGGCAGACACAGCTCGCGGTTTCCTCTCTTGGAGAGGTCACCCCTACAGCACAAAGCATCCAGCCTCCATCCTCGGGGCTGCCCGGTTCACCCCATCAAATGACTTCTCTGAATGTTCGTTCTGCCTTGTCTGCTCAGGGTCTAGCTTAGTGCCTGGTACACTGAAGCTGTGCAACAGCGTTTGTGCACCGACCCCAGGTGCCTGCAGAGGTGAGCTGTACCGGGAGAAACCCTCCCCAAACGGGAAGGTCAACGGGAGAGGCCAGGCTGCAGAACGAGCAGACACTTGGCTCGGGATGAGACAGGCCGGGCTCAAATCCCAGCTCAGCTACTAGCTGGCTGTGGGGCCTTGGGCAATGACACAATGACATAGTTTTCCCATCGGACAAATGCACTGAACGACGAGCCTCCACTTCCTGAGACCTCCCGCCTTCCAGACTCTGGGCTCCACGTACTCACTGACCCTCGTGACCCCCCTGGGAAGAAAACACCGTCCCTCTCATGTGACAGATGGGGACACTGAGGTTCAGGAGAGGAAAGTGACCTGCCCACGGCTGCAGCTGAGAAAGCGTGCAGAGCTGGGGTTCACACCCAAGCTGCCTGACACCTAACAGCCCTTCATACGGTTGCTGCGAGGATTCAGAAGAGAAGGAAAGGTGGCTCGAGCAGGGCCGTTTGAAGGGAGCAGGGGACTGACTGCAAAGACGGAAGAGCTCAGGTGTACAGACATTTGCTGTGCCTGCCGGTCAGCATGTCCCCACTCCTAGAAACACAGCCCCAGTTTCCCTCTGGGGAGCCCTCTTCCCCCAGAATCAGTCCAAGTGGTTCGTGGCTAATGTCAACCTCCAACCCAGCTTTAGGATGAGCCTGGGACCCAGGACCCAGGACTGGCCGATCTGCATAACATCATGGCCAACGGGGATGCTTCAGGATGGACCTGTGATCTGGATGGGTCCGATCAGAGCTGCCACTGGGACACACGAGTCAGCTACTGGTGAAGAGAAACTCTTTTTGGAAGCAACGGAACCTGGAAGAATGGAGGCCAGGGCTCCTCTTGCCATCACGAGAGCTGGTGAAGGAAGCCAACATGTGGGGATGAAGGTGAGGTGAAACCGAGAGATGAGAGAGACCAGGTCCCACACACCCACCCCTGAAGCCAGCTACACCCTGAACCCTGCTAGTATAGCAGCCAATAGGTGCCTTTTTTCTGGGATCACTGCAATGGCATGAGCCCCGGTGGACACAGTGACCCCCAAGGAAGACCTTGCAGGGAAGTGGCAGAAATGGCATCTTCACATGCTCCTGTCTGACAACTGTCATCAGCCTCTGGTAAGGACCAGTCCCTGCATTACACGTGTGTCACCAGCCTGACGCTAACTTCCGGAAAGGCCGCCCCATCAATTCAGACTGAACCACTTGACCAGGTGAAACGCTTTGACATCACGACGGATGAATTTCACTAATCACATCTCACATAGGAGGCGCTTTTCATTTGGAGAATCGTCAAGTATCCTCGGAAGATGCTTAACGCCCTGATTTCTCAGAGCCCTGCTCTTCGGAATCACTGCCGACCCTGCAAATTGCATAACTAATTCCAACCCAGGAAAATGGAATCCATCCAGATGGTAAATTTTTTTTCCCCTAAACCCTCTTGGAAATCAAGTTAAAGAAAAATATTTTTCTAAAACTAAAACAGGTTGAATTTTCCAGCCTTAAATCTCTTTGGCTGGTGGCTAAAACGTTCTTTACAGTATAGTTTTCCTAGGTTTTACAATTTTTTCCTTCTCTTTGGAAAGGGGAAAACAATGAGTGTTTCAGCCACCTTTTGAAAGACTCCATTCACTAAATGCTATTAGTAGGAGCACCGGGCTGGGTGAGTGAAACCCAGAGGTTTGTGGAAAACTACAGGAGTTAACCGAGGCAGTGCCTGCGGGACCCTGACTCCCACAGTCTGTCCAAACGTGGGCCTCTTCCCCCACGTGCTAACCAGTGTGTTGCCAAAGCCACATGCTCCGAAGAGCAGGGAATCTGACCAAATGGGGGAGCCCCTGGAGGGCTCTAAGCAGACGACTCCTTGGCCTAATGTACACTTTGAGCAGGTGCCTCCTGTAAGGGGCATGGAGCCCAGCCCGGCAGGCAGACCAAAGGTGCCCAGCAAGTGGCCGCCACGGTGAGCCGGTGGGTGCTGGTCAGACTACAAGCCAGAAAGAGGGCCCTCACCAGGAACTGAACCAGCTGACAGCTAGATCTTGGACTTCCCAGCCTCCAGAACTGTGAGAAAACTCATTTCTGTTGTTTAAACCAGCAGATCTGTAGCACTTTATCATGGCAGCCCAAGCAAACTAAGACAGAATGAGATGATTCATATAAGGCAAAAAGCTAGCCGTCATGGGGAAGAAGAAAAGGAAGCAGGTCATGTTTCTTTGGGCTGTAGAGTCCGTCCAGATTGCATCAGCCTGCTTGGCGGGAGACCTTGGGCCGGCTCCCAAGCTCGAGTGGGGATTCAAAGCCCTCAGGAGAGAAAGTCTCCCTGGCACCTCTGTCCTTTTCCCACCCCCTCACTGTGAGTCACTCTCCAAGCAGCCCCTGGCTCAGCCGGCACTTGGCTGCGTGAGTTCAGCTGTGTTTGTCCAAAGCACTGAGGGATGCCTGGAGCCTCTGGATGACACGGACCCGGCGGGTGAGAGAAGGCGCCCCGGCCTGCGGGGTGAAGATGACGCTGACGAATTGATGCTCAGGTTGATGGCTAGCTCAGGTGACCAGGAAGGCCAGCAGGGGCCTTGGGCTGGCACCGAGATCCGGGGAAGTCGTGACCAACCCAGGGCTCACCAACCTGCTCCTGAGGCACTGCGTCCCCTCCCTGGAAGTCTCCCTCCAGCACCAACAGGAAAGGCAGCCACGGCCTCCTGGGCTGGACCAGAGGCACAACCTACACGTCCCGCTAACTGTCTAGGGTGTCCAAGCACAAGAAGAAAATTCACCTGCAATGAATGATGTGTGGGAAAGCAAAAGGGGTGAATCATCATTTTTGTTAAATGTTCCAAGATTTTTTTATTGTGAAACAACACCTATAACAATACCTATAAAGTTTGCCATTTTAGCCATTGTTACACGTACAGTTCAGCGGTATGAACTACATTAACACTTGTGCAACCATCACCACTACTTATAAAACTTTTTCATCACCCCCCAACAAACTGTGCCCATTAACCAATAACTGCCCCAATTCTCCTCTTCCCCCAGCCTCTGGGAACCTGTAATTTACTTTCTATCTCTATATATTTGCCTATTCTCAAAATTTCACATAGGTGGAATCATACAGTATTTGTCCTTATGGGTCTGGTTTATTTCACTTAGCGTCATGTTTTCAAGACTCGTGTTGTAACATGTACCAGAACTTCGTGCCTTTTTATGGCTGAATAATATTCCATGGTGCCTCCAATATTTTGTTTATCCATCCATTTGTTGACAGACACTTGTATATACAATATTTTGTTTATCCATTCATTTGTCGACGGACACGTTTCTTTCCACCTATCAGCTACTGTGAATAACGCTGCCACGAACGTTGGTATACAGGTATCTATTTGAGTCCCTGTTTTAATTCTTTGGGGTATATACCTAGGAGTGGAACTCCTGGATCATATGGTAATTCTAAATTTAACCTTTTCAGTAACTGCCATAGAGTTTTGATTTTATGCATTCATTTAATATTCATGTACTGACCCCTCCTACATACCAAGACTGTAGACAGAGACAGTCTTCAAGGAGTTTGCCCTCTAGTGGTGCTAAGAGACAAACAACAGACCTGTGAATAAATACATCAATCCAAAATGGGTACACTGTATATATGTACCATATCTTCTTCATCCATTCCTCTGTTGATGGACATTAGGCTGCTTCCATGTCCTAGCTATTGTAAATAGTGCTGCTATGAATATTGGGGTGCATGTGTCTTTTTGAATTACAGTTTTCTCTGGGTATATGCCCAGTAGTGGGATTGCTGTATCATATGGTATCTCTACTTATAGTTTTTTAAGGAACCTCCACACTATTTTCCATAGCAGCTATATCAATTTACATTCCCACCCACAGTGTAAGAAGGTTCCCTTTTCTCCACACCCTCTCCAGCATTTATTGTTTGTAGATTTTTGATGATGGCCATTCTGACCCATGTGAGGTGATACCTCATTGTAGTTTTGATTTGCATCTCTCTAATAATTAGTGATGTTGAGAATCTTTTCATGTGTTTGTTGGCCATCTGTAAGTCTTCTTTGCAGAAATGTCTATTTAGGTCTTCTGACCATTTTTTGATTGGGTTTTTTTTTTTTTTTGATATTGAGCTGCATAAGCTGCTTGTATATTTTAGAGATTAATCTTTTGTCAGTTCCTTCGTTTGCAAATATTTTCTCCCGTTCTGAGGGTTGTCTTTTCATCTTGTTTATGGTTTCCTTTCCTGTGCAAAAGCTTTTAAGTTTCATTAGGTCCCATTTGTTTATTTTTGTTTTTATTTTCATTAGGAGGTGGGTCAAAAAAGATCTTGCAGGCTTCCCTGGTGGTGCAGTGGTTAAGAATCCGCCTGCCAATGCAAGGGACACAGGTTCAAGCCCTGGTCAGGGAAGATCCCACATGCCACGGAGCAACTAAGCCCGTGCGCCACAACTACTGAGCATGCACTCTAGAGCTGGCGCACCACAACTACTGAGCCTGCGTTGCACAACTACTGAAGTCCACGTGCCTAGAGCCCGTGCTCCACAACAAGAAAAGCCACTGCAATGAGAAGCCCGCACACCGCAACAAAGAGTAGCCCCCGCTTGCTGCAACTAAAGAAAGCCCACGCAAAGCAACGAGGACCCAACGCAGCCAAAAATAAATTAATTTTTTAAAAAAAGATCTTGCTGCGATTTACATCAGAGTGTGCTGCCTATGTTTTCTTCTAAGAATTTTATAGTGTCTGGCCTTACATTTAGGTCTTTAATCCATTTTGAGTTTATTTTTGTGTATGGTGTTAGGGAGTGTTCTAATTTCATTCTTTTACATGTACTTGTCCAGTTTTCCCAGCACCACTTATTGAAGAGGCTGTCTTTGCTCCATTGTATATTCTGGGCTCCTTTTGTCACAGATTAGGTGACTACAGGTGCGTGGGTTTATCTCTAGGCTTTCTATCCTGTTCCATTGATCTATATTTCTGTTTTTGTGCCAGTACCATACTGTCTTGAACACTGTAGCTTTGTAGTATAGTCTGAAGTCAGGGAGGATGATTCCTCCAGCTCCATTTTTCTTTCTCAAGATTGCTTTGACTATTCAGGGTCATTTTGTGTTTCCATACAAATTGTAAAATTTTTTGTTCTAGTTCTGTGAAAAATGCCATTGGTAATTTGATAGGGATTGCACTGAATATGTAGATTGTTTTGGGTAGTATAGTTGTTTTCACAATATTGATTCTTCCAATACAAGAACATGGTATATCTCTCCATCTGTTTGTGTCGTCTCTGATTTCTTTCATCAGTGTCTTATAGTTTTCTGCATACAGGTCTTTTGCCTCCTTAGGTAGGTTTATTCCTAGGTATTTTATTCTTTTTGTTGCAATGGTAAATGGGATTGTTTCCTTAATTTCTCTTTCTGATCTTTCATTGTTAGTGTATAGCAGTGCAAGAGATTTCTGTTTATTAATTTTGTACCCTGCAACTTTACTAAATTCATTAATTAGCTCTAATAGCTTTATGGTGGCATCTTTAGGATTCTCTACGTATAGTATCATGTCATCTGCAAACAGTGACAGTTTTACTTCTTCTTTTCCAATTCGGATTCCTTTTATTTCTTTTTCTTCTCTGACTGCCGTGCCTACGACTTCCAAAACTATGTTCAATAATAGCAGCGAGAGTGGACACCCTTGTCTTGTTCCTGATCTTAGAGCAAATGCTTTCAGTTTTTCACCATTGAGAATAATGTTTGCTGTAGGTTTGTCATATATGTATGGCCTTTATTATGTTGAGGTATGTTCCCTCTATGCCCGCTTTCTGGAGAGTTTTTATCATAAATGGGTGTTGAATTTTGCCGAAAGCTTTTTCTGCCTCTATTGAAATGATCATATGGTTTTTATTCTTCAATTTGTTAATTGTATATCATGTGTATCACATTGCTTGATTTGCATATACTGCAGAATCCTTGCATTTTGCTGTGCAATAGAAGCTAACACAACATTGTAAAGCAACTATACTCCAATAAAAATTAATCTTAAACCCCTCCAAAAAAAAACGTGATCATAAGAAAAAAAATGGGTAAATGCCATGACAGAATACTGCAAGGCACAAAGACAGATGACAACATGTACGTGGGATTTAAACTGCAGGCTTGAGGGAGGTTTACCTGAAGGAAGGACACTTGAACTGGGACTTGAAGAATGAGCAGGTGTCAGGCAGGTGAAGGAGGGGAAAAGATCGTTCTAGGATGATAGCATGAGTGGTCCAAATATGGAAACAAGGGACTGAAAGAAGGCCAAGACAGCAGATCTCCCAGGTAGGACTACGTGGCACAGAAGGTGTCTGGAGACATGAGTGTAGGGCCATACCCCACGAGAACCTGCGAAACATGTGAAGGGTTGGAGGGTTTCTCTAAAGCTAACAGGAAGGGGTTTTCAGCTGAGATTGATGTGATCAGAGAAGCATTTTTAAAGATCCAGTCCTTTAAATCTATTCAAATTTCCTTCTAGGATACCCAGGAGTAAAACTTTCTTAAAAAGCTTTTTATTGTGGAAAATTTCAAACAAAATAGAAGAGTATCATAAACTCAGTGATGCCCAGCTCATGATCCATTTTATTAATCTTTTCCCCAATTCACTCTCCCATTCTATACCCCAGATGATCTCGAAGTGTATCCCAGACATCCTGTCATTTCATCCATACGTAGTA
Source organism: Leucopleurus acutus (assembly GCF_964270905.1). Classification (NCBI taxonomy): domain Eukaryota; kingdom Metazoa; phylum Chordata; class Mammalia; order Artiodactyla; family Delphinidae; genus Leucopleurus; species Leucopleurus acutus. The sequence continues at coordinate 16,409,394 of NC_139154.1, forward strand.
TTTCCTATGCATCTGTAAAAAATAAAGACTCTTTTTTTAAAAATTTTATTTTATTTATTTATTTTTTGCTGCATTGGGTCTTTGTTGCTGTGCGCGGGCTTCCTCTGGTTGCAGAGAGCGGGGGCTACTCTTCATTGCGGTGCGCGGGCTTCTCATTGCAGTGGCTTCTCTTGTTGCAAAACACGGGCTGTAGGCACGCAGGCTTCAGTAGTTGTGGCACCCAGGCTCAGTAGTTGTGACTCACGGGCTTAGTTGCTCTGCGGCATGTGGGATCTTCCTGGACCAGGGCTTGAACCCGTGTCCCTTGCATTGGCAGGTGGATTCTTAACCACTGCACCACCAGGGAAGCCCTAAAGACTCTTTTTAAAAGCATGACCCTACAACCATTATTCCACCTCAAATATAATAATAATTCTTTAATACTGCCAAATATCCAATTTCAAATTTCCCCAACTGACGTCTAGTTTTTCTTTACAGTCTGTTGTTTGAACCAGGATCTAAATAAGGTCCACATATTGCAATGGGTTGAAATGTTTCTTAAGTCCTGCTTGAAACTACAAGCTGCCCCTCCCTCATTTGCTCAAACATTCCCTATGCAACTCTGTGCACCAGGCTCAGTGCAAGACCCTGGAGGTGCAGAGGAGAGGGCTCCCCACCCAGAGAGCTGCAACACCCTATGAAGACTTCCCCATGGTCACGGCCCACCAAAGGCTTGCTAAAGAGAAGGCAGGTGTGGGCACACGGTAAAAGCACCAACGGAGGATCGTGAGTCTGAACCAGGACCCTCTAGGATTTCTGAGAGGAGGATCTATTTGCTGCATCTCAGCTGACTTTCTTCTCTCTGGAAGCCACAGCCAACCCATCCCAGAGAGAAGAGACCCTGTCTGGATGAATTCATAGGGAAGCCAGTTTTCCCCAAAGGACCTAATGGTGGGTGCCCTCACCCCAGCTGGTGCTCACAGATTTCTTGGTTTTTAATTCCTACCCATTTTTAAATGTCTACATTGCAGAACAGAAAGTTTCCATCTTGGACTCATCAATGATTGACCTGCTTTCTTGTCTGATCATTCATTCATCATTTTCTAATTATAATTTCTCCCCTTTGGGGACATCAGGACTGGATATTTACAGGTGGGGACTGATTTGGTGATGCAGTGGTGTCCAGGGAGGGAGAAGAGGGCACATGCAGGGCCGCATGCCTGCTGGGAGGCTCAGGGCACAGGAAGGGGCCACGGCAGTCACACCTTTCAAGCTATTCTGTTTACCATCCTTGGTGAGCTGGTACATGCAAAGCAAGCCCACAGTGCGATGCCATTTTATACCCATTTGATCAGTCTAAGAATTCCAAGTGCTGTGGCACATTCACCCAAAGGAATATCTTTCTGTAGTCAAAAATTAATGAACTTCCATTTATATACCGTTCTAGAAATGGCAAAACCATGCAGATGGAGAATAGACTAGTGGTTGCCGAAGGACAGGAATAGGGTAGGGGCTGTATGCAGTTGAAAATGGGCATGACTGGGCTTCCCTGGTGGCGCAGGGGTTGAGAGTCCGCCTGCCGATGCAGGGGACACGGGTTCGTGCCCCGGTCCGGGAAGATCCCACATGCCGCGGAGCGGCTGGGCCCGTGAGCCATGGCCGCTGAGCCTGTGCATCTGGAGCCTGTGCTCCACAACGGGAGAGGCCACAACAGTGAGAGGCCCGCGTACCACAAAAAACCAAAACAAAACAAAAAAACCCCATCAGTTCATGAAGGGCAGGCTGCCCAGTGTCTCTCACCTTTACTCCTGGGGCCATGTCTGCTATGAGAGGACTTCTCCTATGACCAGGCTCCGACTGACAAAATTCGTTGTTTTCTCTGCCTGAAAACATGACAGACCCAATGTCAAGATTTCCTTACGGTTTTTTCTGACCGTTTAAATTAACATTTTTTAAAATAATAAACAGATGTTACTTTTAGAATAAAAAATTCAACACAGCCAAAGCAATTTTTAAATTAAGAATAATTCCACCACTCTACTGAACAGTAGCCAGTGTTTTCATCCCTTTTTAAAAAACTTTTATTGAAGTCTGGTTGATTTACAATATTGTGTTAGTTTCAGGTGTACAGCAAAGTTATTCAATTTTACATATATTTTTTTTCTTTTCAGATTCTTTTCCATTATAGTTTATTGCAAGATATTGAATAAGTTCCCTGTGCTGTACGGTAGGACCTTGTTTATCTCTTTTATATATGGTAGTGAGCATCCTTTTTTAATGGGGTCGTCTGGTCTCTGACCACAGACGAAGTAAAGACTCTCAAATGACAGGAAGTCGACTGCATGTGCATGGAGGCCAGCCCCTGGCAGACTCCCCTTTGGCCTCACGTGGACTTAACCAAGTTTGTCCCTGGGCCCCCTCACCACTACCACGGTTCTACACAGCAACTCAGACCTGCAGCATCTCTGCACCGACGCTCCCACCAACAGCAAGCAGCTGGCACAAGTCCAGGTGACAATCTTGACGTCTTGGACAATCTTCCCAGACAGAGGATTTGGAAGATTTGGGAACATTCTGGACACAGGAAAAGCAGTATTCTTCCCTTTCCTTTCTAACCACAGAGCATCTCAGGGCTTTGATTAAAAACCATGAGGTCCGGTCCCCCTTTGTTACCCTCTTCTCCCTTGCTGTGCACAGCAGCCTCGAATCCCAAAGCTACACAAGCACGCTCTTCTCCACCAGCGAGAAGTGGGACAGGGCAAGAACACTGTCGCTGTTTTATTTTAGAATTTCAGAGGCAGGTGGCATTTCTTCCAAAGGTAATTCCAATTATCTGTTGTTGGAATTAATGCTAGCCTTTCTCATTCACCAGTCTCTTCTGAGATGCAGCCAACAAAGCTGGTGCTTGTTGCCCATGTACACGAGTGCATATGTGTGTGGAGCGTGTATGCCTGTGTGTACGTGTGCGTATGTGCGTGTAAACCTCCCCACCGGCAGGAGGAGGGGCCGACCTTCCTTGGAGGACAGCTTCCATACTGGCTTAGACTCTCTCCCCAGACACACTCTGCTTTCCCTCCCGTAGGTTTTTACAATGTTTCTCTCAAGCATTATTAATTTTATCAAGCAGCAGACTGTCAACATTTATGACTCTTATCGTGGCTCAAACCCAGTGCATCTTGTATTGATTATTTCCTAAAATACTCCTCCAAGGCTGGAGCACGTACCACTGCCTGGCTCCAGTATCCGCTCACACGGGAGGGTTCGTTCCCAGCAAATAATAAAAAACAACTGTAGTGGATATTCGCGGGCTTTTTTGGAGGGCCCCTGGGTCCTCTGTCCCGCAGATCCCCACAACAGTCCTCCAGGAGGAGCTGAGCAGGGCAGGAAGTGCTGACCCCGTGTCACAGATGGAAAAGTCTAGGCTCAGGGAGGTCAAAAGACTTGTCCAACCAGGGTCACCTAGTAAGTGGTAGAAAAAGGGCCAGAAACCAGATCTTCGTATTCTTCACATGGACCTCTTGTCCCCAGCCCTCAATGCCCTTCATTGTTAAGCTGGAGGGAGCCCCGGGACCCTGGGTGGTCCAATCTTTATCGCCAGCCCACCCCTCTTTTGTACCACCAGCCTTGTCGCAAGAGAGCACCTGACACCAACACGTCCCAGCGCCCAGGTAACCTTGCTGACAGTCACCCCAGCCCACCTCATTCCAACAACCCCCTCCTCCCCTTAAACCACTTGCTCTGCTGGAGCCAAACCTTAACCATCAGGACTAAGTAAATCCCTCAGAATCTCCAACCGGTCTTGGTTTTCTTCATATTTCATTCTCTCCATTTACACTGTGGAGGCAGGAGAATGACTTTGTCTTTGATGGTATCCAACTGTGGTCATTTTTACTCACCAGTTTGAAATAAATTGCAGTCACACTTGCTAAAGAACCAATCCCAAATGTAGCCATCCTGGAGCATTATAAATTGTTCGTGACAGTTCTCTTCCTTCCCGAGTCTCTGCACAGGACTGCGATCTTTGCTATTAGATGCAATGGGCAATGCTGTAGGAGTTTGCCATTAATGCTGTGATGTTGATTTAAGCATTCATTTGGGCTGGTCCACCTCAAGACATCGAGCACAAGTTCCAGAACTAAGATGAGGCTTGATTTGATGGATTTCCTTACTAGCATATATTTTTAAATATCTTTTCCACACGTAAATTCTCTCTTCAGTTCTTCTTTCATTTCCGATCCACTAACTGTTCTTAAAAAATGTCTAATATTGGCAAGGTTCCCCTCACATTCAATTGGCAGCATACTGAGCTGCCCATACTGATAATGATCAGTCAATAATTAATGCACTTTTCAGCATACATTTTTGCAGTATCTCTACTGTATCAGTAGCTGCCTTCATTTAGATTTAATACATTCAAGCCAAACTCAATTCCCATATCAGACTGTTAGTTTATAGTAATTTTTAATGATAATGATTCCATAAATGTATGGAGAATATACTCAAACTTGTATTTTATCCTAAATTATACCCCATGCCATTTACATTTTTGTTTAATAAATTCAGTCTCAAACAGAAGGAAGGTAGTTTTCCCGAAAATAAACCCCATTTCTTTGTAGAGCACTTGATGTATCAGACCTTCATGATGTAATATTCTGTTACAAATCAAATTTTACAAAAATGTATATTTTTGGTTTTATAAGCCCAGAGAGTCTCTAAAAGACAAATCTTCTTCTTCAGCTAACACCAACTTGATTCACCACTGCTTGGGTACCTATACTCTGAGCTGTCTTCCCTCTGATATTAAAGACGCTTGCTGTCCCCTCATAACCCATCAGGGGGCCCCATTAGGAGCCCTACCAAGAGGACCGGGCAAAAACAGGTTCCTGATCTTAGTTTTCTAACATCAGTCCCCAAACTGGCATATTTGCTTCTTCTGTCTTCTAGTTTCAATTTCCCTATTTTAGTTACATCGTCTCAGTCTTACTAAATACATGTCCTTTTTTACAATGAGCCTTAAATTATTTTAGAAAGAGAAGGAATCAGAGTAAAATATACAAATAGATAAATATACAAATAAATAAATACAAATAAATAAATTTTCAAGGCTTCAAGGATTCAGTCATCTGGGGCCTGCTCTAAACAAGATTGTTGCTTACTGGGCTATCCAGTCCTGACCCTCCCTCCAAAAGAGATCCCAGGGCTTCTCTGGTGGCGCAGTGGTTGAGAGTCCGCCTGCCGATGCAGGGGACATGGGTTCATGCCCCGGTCCAGGAAGATCCCACATGCCACAGAGCGGCTGGGCCCGTGAGCCATGGCCGCTGAGCCTGCGCGTCCGGAGCCTGTGCTCCGCAACGGGAGAGGCCACAACAGTGAGAGGCCCGCGTACTGCAAAAAAAAAAAAAAAAGAGACCCCAATTCTGGCCAATTCTAACATCTCCCACCATCATCTTGCACCTGGACTATTGTAACAACCTCCCAGCTGGCCTCCTGTTCCACTCTGCCCCAAACATCAGGCATGGTGATCTAATATTCATTATTAAGGTAAAATTTATATACAGTGAAATGCACAGAGCATAAATGCATGAGTTCTGGTCCATTACCTACCTATGTAACCATCACACCAATTAAGATCATGGAATGTTCCCGTGCGCCCCAGAAAGTGCCCTCTTGCTCCTTTTCAGAGTCCCTGCCCCCCACAGGCAACCCCTCTCCTCTTTGCATCAATATTCACTAGCTTTGCTTGTTCGTGAACGTACATAAATGGAATCGTATGGTATGTACTTCTTCATGTCTGTCTTCTTCCAGGCAGATAAGGCATTCGTGTGGTTTTCTGTATCTGTAGCTCATTCTTTTGTATGGCTGAGTGGTTTGCCATCTGTGAGTACTCCACAATTGGTCCATTCTATGACTGCGGGACATCTGGGTTGTTTCCACCTTGGGGTTATTACGAATCAAGTTGATACAAGCATTCATGCACAAGTCTTTTGGTGGATATGTGTTTCCATTTCTCTTTTGTAAACCCCCAGGAATGCAACTGCTGGTTGAAGGGTAGGTCTATGTTTAATATTGTAAGGAAGTGTCAAACACTTTTGCAAAATGACTGCACCGTTTTCCATTCTGACCAACGATATATGAGAATTCTAGTTGCTCCACATCCTCAACAATACTGTCAGACTTTCCCATCTTTAGCTATTCTCGAGGGATTGTAATATCATCTCATTATGGTTTAAATGTGCATTTCTCCAATGACTTAAGATGCTGAGCACATTTTTATATGCTTATTGGCCATTTGGACTCTTTTTTTTTTTTTTTTTTTTTTTTTTTGCGGTACGCGGGCCTCTCACTGTTGTGGCCTCTCCCGTTGCGGAGCACAGGCTCCGGACTCGCAGGCTCAGTGGCCATGGCTCACGGGCCCAGCCGCTCCATGGCATGTGGGATCTTCCCGGGCCGGGGAACGAACCCGTGTCCCCTGCATCAGCAGGCGGACTCTCAACCACTGCGCCATCAGGGAAGCCCTGGACTCTTTTATAAAGTCCAAAAAATCCAAACTTCTCACTGTGGCCCCTACGTCTGACTCTTTCAAGGATTTTGCCCATTTTTTAACTTGGGTTGTGTGTCTTTTTATCATTGAGCTCTAGGAATTCTTTATATGTTCCAAGTACAAATACTTTGTATCTGGACATAACTTTTTTTCAGATATATGCATTGCAGATATTCTTTCCGAGTTTGTAGATTGCCTTTTTTTTTTTTTTTTTTGGCTGAATTGGGTCTTCGTTGCTGCGCGTAGGCTTTCTCTAGTTGCGGCAAGCAGGGGCTACTCTTCGTTGCGGTGCGTGGGCTTCTCATTCCGGTGGCTTCTCTTGTTGCGGAGCAGGGGCTCAAGGTGTGCGGGCTTCAGTAGTTGTGGCACGTGGGCTCAGTAGTTGTGGCACACGGGCTCAGTAGTTGTGGCTCATGGGCTCTAGAGTGCAGGTTCAGTAGTTGTCGCGTGTGGGCTTAGTTATCCTGCAGCATGTGGGATCTTCCTGGACCAGGGCTCGAACCCGTGTCCCCTGCATAGGCAGGTGGATTCTTAACCACTGAATCACTAGGGAAGTCCTGTAGATTGTCTTTTTTATTCTTTTCATGATGTCTTTTGATGAACAATGGTTTTTAATTTTGATAAAGATTACCTTATCAGTTTTTTTTCTTTTACACTTTCAATATTTTGAGGTCCTCTCTAAGAAACCTCTGCCTTCTCCTTTGTTCTTGTACAAACGTTGTTAATTGTGGAATTTGTGTTCAGGTGTATAATACACCTCAAATTTTTTGTGTGTGTAGTGTGAGGTCAGGATCAAGGTTAAATTTTTTTCTATAGTTTTATCAGTAGTTCCAACGCCATTTATTGAAAAGACTTTCATTTTCCCATTGAATTGCCTTGGCAACACTGTCCAAAAATCAAGTGAACATATGGGTGTGGATTTATTTCAGGACTCTTCATTCTGTCCCATTAATCTATGTGTCTACCCTAATGCCAATACCACATACTCTTTTGAGTAGCTTTTTAATGTCCTGAAATCAAACAGGGAGAGTCCTCCAAATTCACCCTTTTTTAGAATTGCTTTAATGATTCTAGGCCTTTTGCATTTCCATGTATGGTTTTTGAATCAACTTATAAATTTTGATCAAGGAACTATAACACTTTTAAAATAAGCATTACATTGTGCTTGCCTTCTTCTTCCCCACCCACCCTTGAGAAAACCCTCCAATGACTCCATTTACCTTGGCAAAAAATCCAGACTTCTCACTGTGACCCCCACGTCTGACTCTTCTTACTCACTGCTGTTCCTTATCCTCTGCTGATTCTCTCCTGGGACCACAGAGTGGGATCCCTGAGCAGAGTGCTGGGAGGATTCTGTGACAAAGGCTGTCTGTGGCCATTGTACTTCTGCCCTCCCCAGGGGCCTTGACTACTCCAGGAAAGCCCAAGAGAGGAAGGATGAAAGGTGACATTCCCACGGCTCTGTCCAAAGACATTTTTCATCTGTCACAACATTATTGCAGTATTTTGACAGTTTTGGATTTTCCAAATTCTTGCCTTAAACTTAATGCCTCTTGTCTGGCAGCATGCTTCATCCCAAATTCCTAGCTGCCTTGAAAATGTTTCTGATTATTAGTGTAATCACATAATTTATCAATACTGACAACACGTAATGATGAATGCATCGTATTGACATCACCAGCCTGATGCGTGAGCTTACTTTGCTGTTGACGAAAAATGCATTATTTTACATTGATTTTAATTTAAAAGAGTGATGGATTATGTACCTTGCAACTTTACTGAATTTGTTTATCAGTTCTAACAGTTTTTTTGGTGGAATCTTTAGGGTTTTCTACATATAAGATCATGTCGTCTGTAAACACAGATCGGTTTACTTCTTCTTTCCCAATTTACCATGCTTGATTTTTATCCCCAGCATCGACAACCACCTGACATAAATGTACCTTATTAGTTTGTAGCCTGCCTCGTCTCTAAAATGTAAGCTCCATAAGGCAGGTATTATTTTACCTGCTTTGTTCACTGCCTCTTGAACTACCTCATAGTAGGTGTTCAATAAAAATTGTAAGATGAATGAATCACCTAGCCTGGCACATAGTAGGGACCCAGCAAATGATAACAAGTAATCATTATTGTTATTTTTAACCTAATATTTCAATGCAAGAAGAATAATTATGCCTTAAACTGAGAAGTTTCCATTACGCAGAATGGTTTCCAGTGCAGTAAATAAATAGCACCAGGCTTCCAGCTGCACCGGAGTCCCCAGGCAGGTCCCAGCTCACTCCCTGGCACGCCCTTTCAAGTAATCCCTGTGGCTGTCATGGATGACAACTCAGTTCAGGTGCCAATCTACACAGAGGAACTTCTATAAACAGGCCCTCCCTCTATCCTGTCATCTCTGCTCAGATCCTCCACGGCATCCCACGGGGCCAGGGCTGACCCGACCAGAGCGCTGGCCAAGTGGCCAGGGTCCAAGTCGTGGAACCAGAGCTGGGACAGGGCCTCCTGCCAAAGGCAGCAGCACACAAGGCAGAGCCAGGGGCAGCCTGTCCAGCCCACTAGGAAAAGCCTGGATCCCAGTACAAACAGAAGCCAGAGGACCAAGGGCAGAGCCAATGCCAGGGTGTTGGAGCCAAGAGCTCAAAGTAGGTCAGGAACCAGTCCTGAGATGGGACTTCAGTCTCTTGGTGAAACCCCTGCTCAGCTCCTTTTCTGCAACATGCCAATGGCTTCAGTGTAACTGCTTCCTGGGAAAGGCTGCTCCTTTTCTCAGGGGTTCATGAGGAAAGCAACAACGTTCCCCATGCCCTGTTGCCTTCTAAGGGGAGCTGACTTTCAAATCTTTTTCCATTCCAGATCTGATCACCGCCCCCCACCCCGGTACTTCTCTAAATACAAAAACCCAAACCATCCCAAACTGACACTATCTTAAATTCTGATGGAAATTTAATAATTGCAGTATAATAAATATAATATACACTTGATCTTAGCCAAAAGGCCGAGAAGCAATAATAATAAATATAATATAAATATAAAGCCGCCAACCCCCCTCCAAGCTGATCTGAGATGGGTGGTTTGAGAAAACAGTGGATGATTTAGACCAGCAGTCCTCAAGCTTTGACCCCTTTATACTCTTAAAAATTATCTCGGGTACTTCCCTGGTGGCACAGTAGTTAAGAATCCACCTGCCAATGCAGGGGACATGGGTTCGATCCCTGGTCCAGGAAGATCCCACATGCCATGGAGCAACTAAGCCCAAGCGCCACAACTACTGAGCCTGCGCTCTAGAGCCCGTGAGCCACAACTACAGAAGTCTGCGTGCCTAGAGCCCGTGCTCCACAACAGGAGAAGCCACCGCAGTGAGAAGCCCACACACTGCAACGAGGAGTTGCCCCTGCTTGCCACAACTAGAGAAAGCCAGCGCACAGCAACAAAGACCCAATGCGGCCAAAAATTTATTTATTTATTTATTTACTTAAAAAAATTTTTTTTAATTATCTCGGATTCCGGACT